>NC_089214.1:14242790-14551123 GCF_963930695.1 Labrus bergylta
AGTGAGGACCACAGTACTGTGTGTGCACTGCCCACGGGACATCTGGTGAAATGTGAATGGTGATGGAGATGACAGGCCCACATCATGCTTTCCCTCTGGCTACTGTTGGCAGTCAATGCTCCAATAAATCAGCAGCATGAGCCTGGCTGAACGTGACCGAACCACTGCCAAGTCTCAGCCACACTGACATGCCAAAACTGCTCTCCCTGCTTCTTTAAATTTGCCTTGACATGAAGAATGATCAAAAAATCTAAATGGAGCACAATTTAATTAAATGTGTCTGAGGGTAAACAATGCCAATTAGCAAAGTGTGGCTTATACAAGTCGTGCCAGCCTTTGGTCCACCTTGCATGTTCGTCCATATTCCTGTTTTAAATGTCGTCAAATGTAGTGTGAATAAGCTAGTTTAACCTGACACAGTCCACAAACATTTTCATGTTAGTGTTATAGATTAAAAAACTTCCAAACCGTGCTGCTCCTACGAGTTGTTCATTCACTGTGCCTGTTTACATCCTGGTAGCAGGCCCAATAACTGGAGCCTCAGCCAGTTTATGGCTACAGCAAGTGAAAGCGGCTGCGTTGCAGTTTGAGCATAACATTTGACCGGCATCGGGCCAACAAATTTTAGAAATGTGTTTAACTGACTAGTAATTCTAGTACCGACTAGAAGGGTGATGACGTTTAACTGTTTAGTTCACTTAACACACACATCAACAGTTTAGCCTCGGTGAATATAAAAGTTATTTTAATAGTAGTAGTGATGCCTTTAAAAAAAACACTAACCAACAACTGGATTGATAAAGCTTGGATCACAAGAGTCTTGTGATTGTGGATTATGTCTTTGCCTCGTAATTATAATCAACTCTGTAAACTAAATGAAGTCCGAGAAACACAATTACATTGTTTGTTTTCCTTTAACCTTACATAGCTACAATGCAAACATTAAACACTTTGGTTAGCCACATGATTTCAGAACCAAAAGTGGTCAATGGCTTGCTGTGAAATATCCTGAATTTGTCTCAATGCATCCCTCAAAGATGATTGAGGGATGTGAATAGAGAGGAAAATGACTTTCATGTCTAGTTGAGACAGATGCCCTGTTGTAGCCCTGAATAAGAAAACACCTCAGCTTTAAACATGCAATCATCAGCCCCTTCTTTCACGGATAACTTAACTGTGAAGATCTAATACAGATGTCTTCAGTTTGTTTTCTGTGAATAAATTGATACACAGAGGAATCTTTATTTAATTTCCAGCAAAAACCAAAAAGACTCTCAGAACTATTACAAAGAGTGTTATTATCATTCTGCGCCAAGAGGGAGTTTAAAACATTTATGATAGTTAGAGGGGGAACACAATGTGCGAGTATACGGAGAATAAGACTGCGTGGAAGCTAAAAAGAACCTGTATCGGTTGCAGAGTGTGGTAACCGGCTCTGGGCCTACAGCACTAGACTGAGCTGATTCATGCTCATGTGAGAGTCATGAGGCCTGTGAAGCTCGGAGCTAAAGAGTACAACATCCCAGAGGAGACTTATGGTGCAACTGGGGTTTCTGTAAATAATATTACAATGAGTTTGGTCTACATCTGCTTCTGTTTGTTAAGAATCATGAGGCAACTTTTGTTGATTATGTGGAGTATAATATTTGAGAAAAAGATGATTTGATTAAATTCATTTGTCATAGTGTTCATATATTGAAGATTGCACAGAGCTTACTGTAGAAATGGGTCATGCTTTGCATTTTACAAAACACTTGAGAGAATGAAGAATCTCATTGCTGACATCAGGACAACTGTGACACATGTGACCTCTGACCTTTCCGTCAATCTTGTTAGCCATGTAATTACCTTTCACTTCACCTTTAACACACATATGGACAATGTCCAAATCTGGCAGGTGTACTACTCAGTGTTTACGTGTGCATTATTCAGTTATTCAACCATTCAGTGATTTACATTACGCTGATGGCATTACAATGAGACTAACTCTGAACTTTAAAACAGCTGGGAAAACCAGCCAGACATTTAGTATCACTCAGTTTTGTAGACACAATTGAAATTAAAAGATTTTACAAAAAATACACAATTGAAACAAGGACTAAACTTGTCATACACTTTTGTACTTGACATTGTTGCATTATTACAGAATGCTTTCCTGTATCAGTAAGTGATGTCTTCGTTCGGTTAACATTGGTTTAGGACAACAAGCCAAACATTGATAGATGCAATGAAGTTTCTTGAAACTAGGCGTTTTTGTGCACAAGTAGATGGGTTGGTCAAGCTTTTACAAGAACTTACATTTCTTTGTATCAACAGGACTTCATTTGTTTTACTGAGTTTGGTAGCACAGTGAGGTTTATGTTATTTTAAAATCCTTAATAATCTAAGTCAGTGTAGTTCAAAGATCTTTGCTAGCAGTATGTTTTGGTCTGGGTGTGGACATGTTGGAGCAGCAGACAGATGCTGTTTGGTTTGGGAGTCTGGGCCTGCTCTTTAGAAACCACACTGGGCCACCACAGCCTTTTCTAAAGCTGTGTCAGCACATTTCCAAAGCCAGCAGCCTCATTCACAGACTACACCCTGAAAGAGCTGGCTTTTGTGTGTGTGTGTGTGTGTGTGTGTGTGTGTGTGTGTGTGTGTGTGTGTGTGTGTGTGTGTGTGTGTGTGTGTGTGTGTGTGTGTGTGTGTGTGTGTGTGTGTGTGTGTGTGTGTGTGTGTGTGTGTGTGTGTGTGTCCAAGCCAGAGGTGATGATGGCCCTGCACAGTTACATTTACTGTAAAGAAGCAGCCTAATGGATGCAGTATTTGGCTTTGGGAGGTTACAGACTTAAAGCCAAGCTGCAGCAGAGAACCTCACAGCTCTCTGCACCAGCCGTTCACAGGTTCACCACAGCCTAGTTTAAGTGAAGATTTATGCATCACAGATTTAAAATGGGTTACCCTGTCAAACTAGTAATTAGTCAGAACTTTCTGCAAACGTTTGACTGCATAATAATAATGCACAGAGATTTTTTTCCACTCATATTTTTAAGGTTTAAACTTTGGTCTGATTTTGTGCAATTGTGCTCAAATACTACAGTGACTACTCAAAGGGTATTGATGATATTCATGCTGCTACATGGCTGAATGGCTGATTATTTGCCATGACCTCTGTGTTGGGACGTTCAAATTACAGATTATAACAGAAGTTTATGTTGCAGTAAATTACATTAGTTTTAAGTCTATTTAGGTTAGCTGATGTGTTGGTTGGCTTTTGGAACCCCCCTTTCTTCTCTTCCTTTTGATGGACAAACTAAGTGTCCAATGAGCTAGATCAGTGCTTCAGCCCGTATCAAATTGGCCATCAGTTCTTTAACTACTAAGGTGATGTCAGGTTTGTCTGTGCGGGCTGTTTGCAGTCTCATGGTTGGGCTGTTTTAGAGGCTGTCGGGCAGCCCTGGATTCATTTAACGAAATAAAGATTTCCACTGGCTTATGGCCAAACACTTCCAACGACATCAACGGCTTCCCCCTGTGCACACCAGGGTTGGCTCAAAGCCAGAGGCACATAGCGAGGATGACCCAAACTGAAATGCATTTCTGATAGAAAAAAATGGATCAACTGATGACCCCATTTTTCCAACTCTCGACTGGCTATTACAGGGATGAGGTCAGCCAGTAAATAATGTAGGTTAGACTTATCAGTTAGAATGGATTCCACCGCAGTATACAAGAGAGGCAGAATCTGATAACTTCATCAAACTAAAAGGACTGTGGAATATACAACATCCACATATTCCCACAGGCCACGATGTAATAAGAAGTAATCAAAAATATAATTCAATCTATATATTTTGCGCATGCATAGATAAATTAATTTAAGATCACTTTCAAACCACCATTATTTTAGCGTTGGAACATGTAATTCAAACAGGTTCACAACAAATATCGAACAACTTGGGGTGAAAAGCTAATGAAGTAACTGATTAAAGCAATCAGAAAAGAATTCTACAATTTGAGTGATTTTTAGGATTTTCAAGACACGTACCATGCAGAATGACTTAAGGCCATGACACATTGAGCAGACGGCCAAGAACTGGTGACGTCGTTTGTCTTGGCCAAAAAGTTTCACTAGAACACACCACAAAGACTACAGCCGACGGCCAACCACCACGTACGTTCTGTGCGTGCGTGAAAGGAAATAACTCTACATGCCAGCAGGTGGCGGTAGTCTGTGATCGTCATTCCAAAAAGGGGAAATCGGAAGAGGACGAGGAAGAAAGCGGATAAATAAACCTTTGTTGTCGCTCAACACTCGTAATATAGGAACTTCTAATGGAGAATAATGTCTGATAAAAAGTAGAAAATGGTGCTGGCGTTGTCAGCACTTGGTTTTTTATTAGTGGAACAAGAAGAGAAGAGGCGCTTCCGTATTTCTTCTCGTGCACTGGCTCTTCTGTTTCGCTTAGCTGAACAGCCAATCAGAGAGATCCCTACCCCCCAACCGTGCCGGCGACGGCTCCTCAGATTCTACATGTAGAGTCTGAAAAAAAAAGGCCAACTGGAGCAACTGGGGGGGCGAGCTCTCACCGACAGGCAGACGGCCGACCGTCTCCTTGGTGTGTCAGGGCCTTTACAGCAAAGATATAAATTACCAAAGTGGTCTATCTCAGAAGAATATAATTTGAGTCAGAAAATAATATGTATTAGTGACTCTTAAAATCTTTACGAGAATAAGTAACATTTTCAAAATGTGACAACAACCCCTGCTATCAGAAAGAAAAGCCTAAACGTCTCCTAGTGCTAAATCCTAGCTCAAGGACCAGGCTGGTTATATGCAATCACCAAAGAGCTCTGACCAGGACCATAAGGACTCTGACCAGGACCATAAGGACTAATAAGAGAGTGGCCATTTCTGTCACTAAGACCCCCCATGGAAAAAGCTTTTAACCATATGGATACAATGACTGTTGCACCATTGTCGCAGTTACTAAAGGAGCTTGGCTTCAAGCCATCTGGGACTCCCACTGCAGGGACGCATTGGAGGGTATTACTTTAAACTCCCCCATCCTCTATCTCTATCCCTAGAAAAGTAGCCAGTTAATGGAGGTCAAACACTGACAGTTTCAAGACAAATACAAATTTCTATCCTTTTTAACGATGTCAAGTTTCTAAATTGGTTCTACTTAGCAATAGTTTGAGAACATTCTGTAGCTTTTTAATGGATTGTATTCCGCTGCAAACTCAGACATCTCTGTTAAAAGCCTGACTCAACCACCCTGCAATAAGTTCATCTGATGACAATGGTGATGGTTCATCAGTACATCTTTTTTGAAATGCAAATTACCCAAAGCATTGTGTTCCCATATCAGACAAACTGTAGGGGGCTTCAATTTGAGTGGTGCTTGTGAAGCAAAGCTGATCTTCTTAACTATGTACATCCTGAATTCAACTGTATAGCTGATGCTCTTTGATATCTATCAACTATGGCATCATATTATCATACTAAGTGTGTTATTTTACATTTAAAAAAATGCCCAATCAAATTAGGGACCAATATAAAACAGCCGATGGAAGCATTCAATCATGTTAACAATATTAAATTTCATCTAACAGTTGTGTTTGGGGTATAGGAATCGATGCCTTCTCAACTGTGTTGTGAAACAATATTATGATGTTGGTTAGGATTAGGAAGTGGAAAAATGCTAATACCATAAAGCTAATTG
This sequence comes from Labrus bergylta, assembly GCF_963930695.1. Classification (NCBI taxonomy): domain Eukaryota; kingdom Metazoa; phylum Chordata; class Actinopteri; order Labriformes; family Labridae; genus Labrus; species Labrus bergylta. Next base: position 14,248,496 of record NC_089214.1, read on the forward strand.
GTATTAAATATGTTGTTGACCTTGAAGTCTGGCACAATTTTTCTTTGGATCTTCATTATGCAATGCCTATCAATCTGCAAAAAATAATTAGTCGTGTGACTTCTAAAGGTTTAAACATTTAGAAAAACAGTAAACGTTGAATAAAATCGCTAACCATTTAAAAGTTAGTTGTTTTTTTAAAAACATTTGGTAAGGTGCGCATGTCACAGCACAAAGCACAGAGCATCAGCTGTTAAGCCAGTGTTTCCCCTATAGGTTTACAGCGTTGGGGGGGGGGGGGGGGTGGAGACAAGCCGACATGCTGAAACGGCGACACAAACACTTGAGGGAATCTTGGTGTTCATGTGTTACTTTTAATGACAGATGTCCTTAAATGACTTATTTCCCTGATTTCCGACTCTATCCACTATCCTATCCCTACAATAAAGGCACAAAAAGACCAAAAAGAAATCTTAAAAAAAAAAAAATTGGGCCACCCCCCCCAATATAATGGTAGGGGAAACACTGTAAGCGAAGTATCCGTCACGAGCTGCACAGGTGGTGACTTTCTTCTCCACCCCTCCTTCTCACCGCTGTTGTTCTGAAGAAGTGTAGAGCGCTACAGTGATCTCATAATCCAATTATATTTATAACATGTAACATGCCACTAATGTTTTAAATGAACGAAGATTAAAACATTAGAAAAGCCGTAGGTGAACCTGCGGAAGGATCATTACCGGTTTGAGATCCCCGCACCCGAGGCCGCGTGGCCCCTCGGTGCTGGCGGCGGATCATCAGGAAAACATTTCTCCCTCCCTACATTCAGAATGTAATATAATGTTAACGTCACGAGGTGGTGTCCCCGTGTATACCTGTTGAAGGAAATACTTTTTTAAAATACTTTTTTAACAAGCTGGCCGACGCCCAACGTGTACACGTACAAAGCTGATCGCTTGCTCTTACTGACATTGTTCCCTTTTTTTCTAGATCCTTGCTTGTGTTGTACTTACTCTCTGATGTACGTCGCTTTGGATAAAAGTGTCTGCTAAGTGAATTGTAGAATTGTAGTTGTAGAATTGTACACTTTCAGCAATTTGGTCAGTTTTGCACACCACTAGTCTTAATTTCCTTTTATCATAACTGGGCTTAATATTCCCATTCTGAGTGTTATCTCAGAAAAACTGCTGTAGTGCAAACATGCATTATCTAATTAAAGCCAAACAAATACCCTGCACAGACTTTATGCTTCCAGGGAGAAGGCACCTTGAATGAAGCTGTAGAGTATTTCTTATGATCATCTGAAAATCTCTGAAATATATCCAGTGAATAATTGGACACAAACATGATTGAACAAAACCATGATCACATTCAGCCAATCCTTAACGTTTATTTATGGATACGTAATCCGAGTGGCTCTGGCGTTGGATCAACAAAAAAGTTGTCCTCTCATTTTTAGTTCTGTGTAGGTCTAGGCCGCTTTCCAGGCTGCTATTTAAAACTGGTTTGGCCACACTGATCTCTATCATCATATCATATAAAAACATATAGGTCAACCAGTCACCATTATTTACAATTTGAATTTACAGACTTTCATGTTATCATAGAGCTATTCTACAACAGCGCCATAACGAAGCTTTGCCCTCATTACGCCTTAAGACATTCATATTGATTTCACATAATATTGGTGTCCCAGTCTGTGAATTTATCGTTGCAGAAGCGCTAGAGAGCACGGTACTGCCTGAGTGGGAGCTCCACACATAACACACGGTCAGACATGCATTGGACACAAACACACAGCGCTGCGTTCCCCCACCGGCTCCGGCCGATCCCGGCTCAGCCATGTTACTAGCTCTGAGGGCTGCACAGAGGGGGATCACTTCATCCCCTCATTACACGCCATGACATTGAGACTGAAGGCTGAAGGTCACAGGGATGTAAATATCGCACTTTGAAACAACAGTCTTGACTTAAAATGTATTTTAATAGTCATAGTGAAAATAGAACAGTATAACATCTATTTTAAGTAGAGTTTAAAAATGTTGAATATCGGAACACCATTTCTGTACTGTGCAAGTTTTTCCCCCAGAAAAATCGGGATCAGTATCATTCAAAATAAAGTGTATTAGAGAAGTACAACAAGTTTGATCCAGTATAATGCTCTGATGTACATGAACTTGAACACATGACCTTGTGTCGACTGATCTGCTGAGTACAACATTAAAGGTCAGGAACATATGCAGATTAAAGTAACCTTTCATGTTGTTCTGTGGCAGCTAATCTCAGTCACAACGTCATGAGAAACCACACACACACACACACACACACACACGTATACACACAGCCTTTACTGTGGCCCTCTAAGACTTGACACACATAGCCAACGTCGCTATTTAACAGGGTCACTGCAGAACTGAGCTCCCATCACAGACGTTGAACCTGGGTCACTCACACAGCCACAACCTAGTTACAGGTTTGTCAGAAAGTGGTGTGATTAATCCGAGTAGGCTAAATGCAAATTCTAAGAACAAAAAGTGGATTTGCTTTGTTACTATGTAAGGCCTATACTATTCTTCTGCTGAGTCCAGCCAGCAGGATGGAGGGCATTTCCTCAAATAGTTAAGCCTTTAAAAAAAAAAAAAAAATCCTGTGAAACATTAATAGTCTAAAAAGTACATCTCTCCCAAATCCTTCCCTCCCGAGATTGGACTTTCTAAAGATCAATCCGATAATGCGTATTTTGATCTGGGGATGATTTATTTTTCCTTCTTTCGTTCTAATGTACTGAATATAAAATTACACTGGTATGGCTAGTCAATGTTTTAAACTGATTACACATTTAAATGCATGTTTTAGTAGATATAAGAGCCGGGGAAATGTAATACAGACATGCAAAAGACAAACAACATAAGAGCGAGGGAATCACTGAATGCTGTTATAACTGAGCTGGAATCACAAAAGGACTTCAGGCATCAATAAGGAAATTTCAAAAACACTCAGAAAGCTGCTTAATGAAAATGTTGAAGAGGGAAACTTATGCAAATATAAGTTTAGCAGTGATTTTAACAGCATAATAACAGCCGACCTATAAAAACCAGTCTGGCTCTGGCAGAGAAACATTGGAAGTCTGAGCAGTTAATAATTCACTTTTGAAACTGATTTGGCAAAATGTAATAAAAGAGGAAACACAAATACACATGAATTGTTGAATTAAAGATGGAATAAAATGTTTTTCTAAAGTAGTAAGCTATGTTAATGCAGTCCTCTTAGTTTACCACGCCAACATTAACAAGCTAATCAAGGTTAACTCTAGTCAACTTTATGACAAAGTTCACTTCTACAAATAAACCCATTCTCTGAACAAACGTGTAGGTCGACTTACCTTCCCAGTTCCTTGCCGGGGATGATGGTGTAGTGGTCGGTGAAAGGTTCGTTCTTGACGGTGGTTTTAATTTCTGACAACAAACCGCTGACTCCGCGGGTCTGGTTCGGTTCGGCAGCATTGTTGTGCTGGAAGCGGGTCCGGCTTCTCGGGTCCCCGGACCGGGGGCATTCGGGGATCATGGCGACGTTTAATTGGAGCGGTTCGTTGGCAAAATAAAAAACTTGAACGAAAAAGTAACAGACTGCTTCTAAACAAAACAGCTGGCTACACGTTGCGAAACAAATTCAGCAAAAAACATTCGTGTGGCAAAAATGTATCACTGATAGGACGAATAAGATTTAAATGCATCCGCATAGGAATATATTTTGGCAAATAACGCGGTTGACAAGCTCATTTTGATGAAGTCCCTCGGTCGTGCTTGGCTTTTCGGTTGTGAGAGGTCCTCAGTCTGCTCGCCACTGGTCAACCCGGACTGGTACTGTGCTTTCAGTAACCATGGGAGACTGTGTTGATTGACAGGCAGACTGACCAATTGGATTGGAAAGGGAGGAAACACACAGCGTCACTGCCATCTCGTGCATTCAATCGGTAAAACAAAAAAAAAGAAAAGAAAAAAGAAAGATGAAGAGGTTGAAACTTTTCAACTTCCTAATAATAGGCTACTATAAAATAAATTAAACTCTGTTACTGTTAAGTGCTTCTTTGAAGGGGAATAAATTCGTGCCTTTGCATATTCTGATCATTTCTAAACTTAATGAAGTGTACATGTGCCAACTCTTTTTCTTGAATTTATTCATTTACAAAGAAAACCTCATGTAGTCATTTAATCATTCACTTTTATACATTATGGTTGAGCTCATATTTGCAATAATTAAACATGGAAATATTGTTTAATAAAGTAAAAAACATAAAATAAACAGGGAAAAAGTGTAGGCATAGGAAAATATTGTTAAAGAGGACATATTATCCCCCTTTTCCCTCTTTTCAAACAGTCCCCTGTGGTCTAAATGAAACATCTGTGTTGTGCTTTGGTCAAAATATAACATGAATAAAGCACCAGAGGAGGTTTGTGACCCTGTATAAACCAGCACTCTCAGAACGCTCCTTTTGGTGTGTGTGTCTCTTTAAATGCATGAACATTTAAAACCCTGAGTTTTCCCAGTAGACATCACTCCTATGTAGTGAGAATTTTGAAATTTGAAACAGCACACTTTTCACTGTGTTGTAAGACTTATGCAGACCACAAACAAAAGACTGGATGGGTTTATTTCACATTTTGTGGGTTGGTTTTCATACTATTTTCCAAATTTTCCTAACATGTCCTCTAAAGTGTGAAAAGAAAAGGGTCAGAGCATCAAGAATTGTTCCAAATATAAAGGCAGCCCTCACTTACACATTGCTCCTTAAGCGGACCTCAGCTCATCGCTTGCATTGTGTAGTATACGTCGTCTCCTGTTTTATTCAGCGGTAAGGAAACTCACTCACAGTATAAACTGTCATCTGTGATGCACTTTGAGCGCTGGCTAGTGCACGCAAGGGGAAGAGTACGAGCAGCGAGACATGATTAGTTCACTAAATTGGTACCTTGTGGCAGATATTGGTCAAAGGTTTTACATGCTTACAGCTGCTACAGATGACTTCATTTCTGTCAGGACCTTAAGACAATTTCAACCAAACTCTGGAGAAAATGACCAACCCTGCCTGATGCTCGAAAATTATCAATGTCACAAAACTTTCAATATTCAGTAAAAGAAAAATCATAAATGAGTTTTAATCAATTGTTTGGACAAAAATACTATTTTGTTTTTGTTTTCATTGAAGTTTGAATCCAAGCACTCTTTTCAGCCTGTCTAATTTCATAATGATATTTCCCCCAAAAACGTCTTAAATTTAAATTTCACAATGTTAGTGTCTTACTAAAGTAGAATCACGATCGCCTAAAAATTCCGCCAATCACATGCCTCTCAGTCGCAAGTTCAGTATTACCGATCTCCTGGTTTGCAATAACTACTGGTTTCAAATCGTGTCTTTTTTAGGTCTTACATATCCACACAATGACAACAAAGTAACAAAGTGACCTTTTTATTGATATCCATAAACAGTTGTATTGTGTGATGGAGCGGTAGCACAGCCTGAGTATTTCACAACCTGTTCTCAGACAATTCAGAACTGTACCTTTTAACAGTATTTACACATGTGTGTCATCTGTACACACAGAACAGAAACAAAACATACAACAAAAAAGCATGCTTCAGTGAGTGTTGCCACATTCAATCCAGTTATTCACATAGTCCCTTTGTTAGATTCCATTTTAAAAATGAGAATAAATTAATAAATAAATTAAAAAAAACATAAATATAAAACAGCTGCTACAGTTTCCCACCACCTTAACTTTCTGTGGATATTCAATGATTCCTAAATTCTTCAAAAGAGTATTTCAATATTTTTTAAATAGCTGCTGTCAACCCACTTAAACATCACTTATATAGAAGTGTTTTTCTCCATTCTTTCTAGGATGAATATCAGCCTTCATAATGGACGATGTATTTATTTAACATATCAACCTAACATAAACAAGACATTCGTACATTTTCTACATATCATCAGGAACAACACACAAAAGTATTGTGTTTTTGTACTCCATTGTTGTAATAAACTGCCCAAAGCACAGATTACTTGGATACATGCAGCTCTGAAATGTCTAACATGGTGAAGATATTTGCGACAAGAAAAAAAACCTTGCGAACTTTAAATGCTGCAGACTTTTCATGATGAAACGTGCATAGCCACCTTGAAGGTGAAAAGACAAAGAGATGTTCTGTTAGCTGAATGGAAATAAAAACAAACACCCTCGTGGAACATTTCCTGCACTGACAGATAACTAGCTAGCTTAATTGATCATAGAAAAAAGACACGCATATCAAAAACGCAAAGGCTCCAAAAGTGAAGGCAAACTCTCTGACTGACGCTTCTCACAACATAAAAAAAAAATGCAAACAAACAAAACATTCAGGGAAAGCTCCAGAACCTCCCTTTACCTATGAATACAATATATATAAATAACAGTACAAAAGATTGTAGATAAAAAAGAGAGGGAAGATGCAACATAATCACAGCCTTGTTTTCTTGTGAGCTGAAAAGGCCTCGCCACTGTTAAGGATGAACGCAGTTCTAATGACCTGACTGCTTTGAGTTTACCCGGAGAGGTCGTTATCTGATTGTAAACAAATGAATTCCTTAATATTTTCACGAAAAAAAACAAAACGTTTTTTCTGTTGCTTTGGTTCCACCCTATTACCCCATTTTTTAGCATGTCTGTAGCAAGCACATAATAATAAAGCACCATCAAGGTGAAATTACATAAACATTTAGCATTTATTTTTAGAAGTCTTTTAAATTAAGAAAGTTTAAAAAAAAAGTTCTGAATGAGTGTACAGAAGTGTAAATTGAGAAAACAGGATCAATGTCTCTCACATGAGAGACATGGACGAGTCTAAATATCTGCTCCTTATTATATTACTATCATATTATCCCATGGCTCGACAAGACTGTAGATGATGGATTTTTCTATGAAACCCAAGTTAACATTTTATTACGGGTTCTTTTTTCTTTTACACAGAATGCTATCGTTGAAGAAGTATTCGCTCATGCCAACAACAGTAATGTTATGTTAGACTGCTGTTAAAACCAATAAACTGTGGATACAGTTATAGCTATGGCAGCAAAATGCCTCTGATACTTAGGTGTAATGAATGTGAATAAATGTGTTAAATAATTTAAATAATATATCTTATACTCCACTTTTCTGTTGTTGATAGATGCCTTCACAGTCATGGAGTCTTGAGCTGTTGTTGTTCATACAGTTTTGCATGTTAAAACATCTGTGTTTCATCTGACTTAAAACAGAAAATCAGGTAAAACAGAAATCGCTCAGTAAAAAAAAAAAAAAATCAGTAAGAAAAAGCCTTGATCCACACCTGTATGAATCTTTGACAATGGCTTGAGACTTCAAAAGTATAAATTGAAGAAGTTGCCCTTGAAAATGATGATCTACATTTGCAATGACAAATAATATTACACATAGGCGCAGTCCAGTCAATGCATGTGGCCTTAAGAGATAACAGCCTTCTTATCATTTCAGCTTTAAAACATGTAGGACTACAATATCTAGGTTGTATTTATACTTGGCTTTGAAATCAAATAGCTATCTGCCTGAGATGCACAAGTTGGCTTTGTGTGGGGTAAAACCAAAGACTTTCCTTCTGTCAGGCTGATATACAAACCACTTGGCATCACAAACCCACATGCCACACATGAGGCAGTAAGTAACTGAGGCACAGTTTCATTACTGGACTCGAGATGTAGACAAGAGGCTGGGAATGCATGAGTGTACACTGCAGTCGCTCATGGTCTGAGACAACATTGTAGACTGTGGAAGAGATTGTAGTACAAGGTCTTAACTATTGCATATATTACACTGGTTCATCCAAGGGCCCCAGGTCATATTTTGAGTTTGTACCAGTAGGTTGGGATTGGTTCAAGTGGCTGATCCAATGATCCACTGCCCTTGGACATCTACATGCTACTATGCACCAGTCATGTTGTTTGTAAAGGTTGTTGGACTGTAAAGGTTCAGATGTTGGAGTACCTGCTCCATGCAAAGAACAACACCGTGGAAAAGGAACACAGTCTGAGAGTTCGGTAGAAGACTTCAATTAGACTACAGGCAGCTCTAGTTCAAATTGAAGGACCAACAATTCTGAAAGGGAAGTACCACTCCTGATAGGAGGGTTTATCGAAGTTGAAGGTACAATGTCCACATGAGTATTCTTTGATTGTAAGTCATCATGTACATCCTGTTTGCATTGTCGACGTGATCACCCTCGGTCTCGACAGACAGAATCCCAGGAGCCCTTGTGTTGGAATTGATGGCTACTTTGAGAGAGGAGACGTGACATCATTGTCCCTGCTTTTGAATATTGTTCAGAGCAAGTAATATGAATGACGATCTGAAGAGCTCTTCCAGCGACATTGCGGTCCATTCAGAGGAGAGTATGAAGTATCTGATCACAGCAGCCGTCCTCACTTTGGACTGAACCAAAGGGGGCCAGGGAAAGTGAAGTTGCAGGTTCAGAACAACGCTCTTCTCTATGTGATATTTTCTTTCTTCTTTGGGAAAGGCAAAAACCTATCCTACCTCTGATTGGATAACTATGATATTCTTATCATAACCATAACCAATCTCTAGCCTTAAACCAACCAACCCAACCAACAGGGGCAACAAATATTTGTGAATCAGGGTAGGACAAGAGTAAGCCACGTGTTCTTAGTTTTTTAGTTCTGCATCATGGACCAATCCAATAGTTCTTGAGTTTCAGACTTTAATAGAATATTATCGTTATTGTTGAGTTTACCCCCTACATTATAAACACTTATTTAAGTCGTTTACCGTAGTCTGAATCTTGCTATTTTGCCACTGTACTTTAAAATGTTTAAGAGGTCTTCCAATATTTCTCACATTGCTTCCATTTAGCTGAACCACTCCAGTTTGTCGGGAATATTTTCATTTTTTCCCCAAGACTTTTGTGATTTTCTTGAGTTTCTGCTCATAACTGAAAAGCTTGTTGAATGTTTCAGCAGAATTCACTTTTTAAAATGATCAACATTACTTAGAAAATGTGTATGGATAGCTTATCTATTATAGACCTATTCCTTTAGGTGCCACTTTCCAAGTGGGAATTGTTTGGGCCATTATTGAGGTCTTCAACAGTCCCTCAGGGATCAGATTAGACATATTTAAAGCTATTGATAGCTCTGAGTGGAGCAAACAGACGGGATCTATGACACATAAGCATCTTTACATTGCTTATGGTTTTAGATTAGTTTCAAGTTTTTTACTGATTGACCCAAAGGCCTTGAAAGGTTTGGTATCTGGCACCAAGCTCTGTCATATTCCTTTCATTCTTTGTATTCAAGATCCCTGACATGGATCCTTTGGCAGGTTCCTCCTGGCTAGTCACAGCCCAGATAAAATATATATATTGATTCTTGTCGACACTCCAGAATAAAAAAAACACTCTACATGATTGTTCCTTTGGCATTAGATCTACCAGCCTTTGCATCCTTCTGATGAGCCCGTTTAAAACTGCTTTTTACACACATTTATACATCTATCTGAATATTTTAGAACAGCAGACCTGAGAATTTGTATGCCTTCATTTGCACACTTTCTCATCTATGTTTGAATTCACAGAGTTGATGCACAAGTATATATGAAATATTATAATTTTGTTCCATGAAAATCTGTCACATAATAAATACATTTACTGAGATTTTTTTAAGTATACCTTTTACTTTTTGATAATTTATTTATTATAATAATATTAATAATTAATATAATTCTTATTTTTTGTTATTCAATACTTTGAATTTAAATATTGATTGTGATTTCAAATTCTCATCCCAGGTGTAAGGATTAATTGAAAGGATAATTCTGACAATTTATCTAATATTAAGATTTGATAAAAATTTCTTAGATGCTATGTAATGTTCTTGTATTCAGTGCTATTATGTAACATTATTATGATGTATTATTATTGTTTGTCATTTCAAGGTATTTCAATTTTTGGATTGGACATGATGCTTTCTGCTACATGCAATTTTAAATGAACTTGATTGCATTTAACATTGCCTTATTTAGACAAACATATAATTAAATATTATTTTAAAATGCTGTTGCAGTGTTCCAGATCCCTCTGTCTTTGAGATAACTAAAAAAATATCTGTTGTTCCGCAGTGGCCCAGTCATCAAGAACCTCATAGAAAGGTGAGCGACACACAGTACCAGGACAGTGACGTACGTGTATCTACAAGACAAAAGTCTAAATTGAGTACAATCCAGGTATCTTTAGAGAGATGCAGTATTGATTTGATTGTCCCGTCTTTCTCATTCCAGGCCAAACGTGCTGGTTTCCTCCACTGCAATCAGCAGTTTCTCATACAGCATGGTGTATGAAGGGTATGGAGGCAAGTCCAGGCGGTTAAAACAGGTGTGAGCCCTGAGAGAGAGAGAGAGAGCGAGAGAGAGAGCGAGAGAGAGAGAGGGAGAGAGAGGCAGAACGAGAGGGAAAGAGAGAGGGAGAGAGAGAGAGAGAGATAAAGACAGAGTTAGTCGCTGTTTCCTAAAAAATAAAATATAGACTTACATAAAGGTAATGCAGTTCAATCATCATTAATGGGCCTCCATACATGTGTGGTGGTGACTGTGTCGGCAGAAACACTGTCATCTGTCTGGATTTTGATGTTTTGGTTTGTTTTGGTTGACTCAAGGCGGGGAGCTGGTGTATTTCCCTCAGCCAGTGACAGCACACAAGTAAGTTTAGGAGTGGATACAAATCAGCGATTGGATGCGATTCAAACTGGCGAATATGAAGGATGTGGACATAGCGGCGGTTAGCTTGTGTTACCGTGCGGTATCTTGCAGTGAGTGTAGGTACACACTTCGCCCTCCAGTGAGTGTGTGCTTCTGGTGGAGATTTGCCCAGGAAGAGGGGCCCATTTTGAATGGTGTCTTTAGAAGTTGCAACGAACAATGCTACTGACTCTACCTTTAAGTCACTTTGACAAACGTTTAGTGAGGATCAAGGACACCAGCACAAAGATGGATCTATTCAAGAAGTTCAAATCTATACCCTGTTCTGGTAATGTGTGATCATTTCTTTGGGCACCATGATTTGGCAATGTTTTTACATTAAGGTTCTTTTTTTTCTCTCTCCTGGTTTAGAGTCTTGTACTTTCAGCACCGACCTCGTAGTTTCCTGTACCTGCCTGAGGTGCAACAGCAGGGAAGCTTTCTCTATCTTATCAAGTAACTCTCAATCTACTTGTAAAATACACGTAATGGCCAACCGGGTAATGGTAAAAGCATAAATGCCAGTATAGTAGTAGCAGAAGTAGAAAAACTGGCCTTTAAATGTTAAGTACACAGTAATATGTGGGTAAAGATTGCTTATGTTTGCCATTAGGAGCCTGTGGTCACACCAGACCTAGACAAGATGTAGCTAAAAATTTGAATTTATTAAAATGAGAATGTGTCAAGTTAGATTATGAAGTTCATTAGTTGACCAAAAGAGCAAAGAGTTTTACTTCATATTCATTATTATTATTAATATACTTTATTAATCCTGCAACAGGAAAATTCAGTTTTACACTCTGTTTGGCCTGGAGCAATAACAGTGCAGGCCAGCGGGGGGAATCGGGAGGGGGGAGGGGCAATTGTGCTTTGTCATGGTATGGGGCAACTGGGCCTTGAGTGAGTGTGCACTAAGAGCGCTAGAGCAAAAAACTTCCTTAAATCGTGCCATTGATTTTAAGTAACAAACTAACAAAAGCAGGAGAGGTTGAAGAAGGCTTTTTAGGAAACAGGGTCAGATACCTGGGAAGAGATGTGACTTTGCCCCACTTCTCAATGCAGAAGCGCCGGAGTCCGTTGGATCCACGCAGTGCAGCGAAGCCTTCGTAGGGCACGCTGGAAGTCCCTGTGACAAACTGCAGCAGGCGGAGTCGCTGCTCGTTGTTGAAGCGCTCCACAGCAGCCCAGAACCAGCGCATCACTATGTGACCATCATGGTAACCTGGTGTTTGTTGACATGTGACATCAGGTCAGCTCAGGTTACAGGGTTATAACAAAACTAGTATTGACTGATTCATTACTTACTGTATTTGATGTAAATGTACATCTCCAGCATTATTGACATTTTCATTGTAGTAAAAACCTTATTTTTTAGCACATGAACAGTAGATATACACCACAGTTTATTCCAAAAACCTATTCCATGAGACACTGCTGGTGCACTTTTTCAGACTCAGATGATCATCTTAAATGTGTCCAAGCCTTTAAGTACTGATTTTGTAGACACACACCCCCTCTATACTCTGTGTTGGTCCTCCAGTCACCGAGGTCGATCTCTACTGTACCAGCGATAACCAGCTCCAGCTCCCGGGCATCAAACACTGACACCAGACGGGAGTCTACCACCTGTGAAGTAACAACACACGAATGTTTCATTAGCCGTTCTGTGTGTATTACGCGTATGTATTCACACCAGCTATTCACATAAAATCTTTATGCTAGCTATTATTCAGAAAGAAATCCCTACAGAGGGGCTTTATGACCTTATTGAACATCGTCCTAAACATGCTGCTAAAGTCATTTGATGTGTCATGTTCTGTCTGAATGCTGAAACAGCGTGGTTTACCTCATAGAAGCCTCTGACTAGCGCCTCTGTCTGCTGCACCACTCCTCTCTCCACCCTCCACTTGGCCATTCGCTCAATATAATCCTTTTTGTTCTTTTCTGTAACCTGAAGGTGGGAGCCCCCGGACTTTAGCTCCCGCTCCGTCACCTGGCAATACAGGAAGTATTGGGTACAGTTCAGAAAAGTATATTAAAAGCTTTTGAAAAGACATACTTAGGTAAAACAACACTATGTGAATCACGACAACAACACAGAATCAGAAGGTTTACATTTAATGATAAATATATGGTTAGTTCTGTTACGCATCAGGCTGAACATAGGCAGACACACGCGCCTACCTGGCCAAAGACCTCCTCGTTGACAGTGAAGGTGAGGTCCAGGATGTCAGTGATGTCGTTGTCCTTCATCCACTGCAGAGACTGGTGGAACTCCTCGTCCAGGTACTCCAGATCAGACAGGTCTGTCGCCCTGAAGGACAAAAAGAGCTCACATAGTAATCCTCAAACCCACACACAGTCTGCAAAAGCAGGAGGATATTTTCATTTCAGCTAAGATGAAATTTAAATAAATGGACGACAAAGCCCAGAATAATCGAGAGAATATTGTCAGGGGTTATCTGACATTGTTATGGCTTTACTTTAGCTAAACGCTTTGAAAACAAAGGACATGATTAATGATTTTAGGAAGACTCAATCTAGTCCTGTGCCAACCATAGTAAAGGGTGATTGATATAGAGAACAACTACAAATATCTGGGCACTGTGCTGGACAACAAACTGTCCTTTGAGCAACATGCTACGACAAAGAAGGTCCAACAGAGGTTGTATTTCTTAAGAAAAATGCATTATTTTAACGTATTCTCTGAGATGATGACCCTCTTTTCTAAAAGTTTTATTGAATTGGTTTTGATGTTTTGTATTATTGCCTGGTATGGTAATCTGGCTTTAGCCAATAAAAACAGACTTGGTAGCCTGGTAAAAGATTGCAGGGAGGAGTCAAGTCCAGGTGAGCGACTTCTACAGCAGACAGGTGGTCAGAAAGTCGACTTCAGAGCCCAGATCAGCCTCTCTTTGCAGAGTTTAGTCTTCTCCCCTCAGGCAGACGGTACAGACTAAAAGGCATCATGTCTCATTTGTACCTGCTGCTATTTGTCTGTTGAATAGCAGTTGAATTCTAATTCCTTGCTCATTGCACGCTGCACTTTTTTTTATTTCTATCTGGATGCTGGAGCACCTCTGCTGGGCTTCATGTTTTGCACTTGATGTTACGATTTATTAGTGTTGTTTATGTACTTGTATGTCTCCAGCTGCAAACAAATTTCCCTGTGGGGACAAAAAAGATACCTTTGACCTTTACAAGCTTTACTCACTCAGTACTTTTGATTGCGCTTTGAATGTTGAATGTGGTTTGTGTTTTATATGTGTCATATACTTGCGCTGTAATTTGAGTTAACTGCATACAAACTGATGCATTTACACAACTGAAGTGCCTAACTGATGAATCAAGTTATATGAAGGCTGGAGTGTTTTCTTGATTGTTTTCATTTCTGATAGAACAGAAAACATTGTTGAAAGTGGTTGAATGTGTGAGTGTGTACTGACAGCCTCAATAGGGCCTTGTAGAAGGGTCTGGTGAAGAAAGCATCCAGCAGGTACTGATGGATCAGTGCCAGGCCCAGGATACGACCGCTGAAACGGAACCTGGACACACACACACACACACACGTACAGAGATAATAAGAGCCAAGAATAAAAGCAGTGAAATTAAAATAAGACACTGTCACACATGTTCATGAGTAAATGGACTTATCATAAAAAGTTCATGAAATGTTTTGGTGCTTATCAAATATGTGATTATCAGTCACACTATTCCAGTTTGTTTCAATAAATGGATGAACTGTACAGTACACATTGATAATAAACACTTAGCACCAAAGTTTCACATCATATCATATTAAAAAAAACAAAAAACACTCAGATCTTAAGGATCACCTCTTGCTCACACGTTTTCACATCAACACAATCAGTAATTAGATCGTCTTCATGTTGTGTGTTGTGATTGCAAAGCTTACCATTCCAGATGGTTCTCAACAAACGCAGACATCGGGCTGATTTGAACAGTGTACGTATCGTTTGCAGAGTATTCAAAGAGCCCGTAGTACGGATTAAACAACTCCTGAGACAAGAGGAAGAAGAACTCTCTGGACGGACCACTGTAGTCCAATCTAAGAAGATAAAAAGAGAGAGGAGGGATGAGAGGAAAGATGACGTATCTTTCACAGTAGGGTCGCTTGCTTTACCCTCACAGTAGAACTAATGTCATAGCCTTCTTCAGTCAATGTTTTAAAACATGTCTCAACTCTTGATATTATTTTTGGTCAGTATGAGGTGCCAGAAAAGATGTAACACAAAAACAATATTTTGTTGTATTGGTGATTTGGCAAACCATCATCCTCACATTTTCAAGACAGAAATGACCATGATTTGGAGAGATGCTTGTGTCAATCTTACGACTGTAAATTTAGCATTCAATCTCTGTTGGTCTTGCTCCACGTTTGCAGAAAAATAATTGGCAAATCTCTGCTAAATGCCACCTTATGTTTGCCAGCTACTGTAACTCGAGCTTGTCTGCTGTGTGGAGCCGGTCAGGGATTGTGCAGATTGTGAGGTGATCAATAAAACAAGCTGCCTGCTGTTTCTGGAAAGCCCTGGTTATGGGAGTAACGGAACCAAAACAATGTGCATTCAGAGGCTGAAATGCTCTGTGGAGCTGAGAGCAACTACAGAATTAGATGTTGTGCGGGTCCATTGGTTAGAATTTTTACATTACACTTTTTCATTGCATCTGTTATTTTTTATATATATAGCTTCTAGTTAGGGAAGCATTTCGAATTATATACCAATTTTGAGAAAAAACTTGTAAGATTTGCAAAAAATGGACTGTGTGCTACAAAATAACACCGGTGGTGTGTGTGTGTGTGTGTGTGTGTGTGTGTGTGTGTGTGTGTGTGTGTGTGTGTGTGTGTGTGTGTGTGTGTGTGTCTTACCCCTCCTCTCCCAGGAAGGTGACATAGAGTTTGTTTCTCTGCAGCTCTTTGCGAGAGTACGCCATCACCTGGTTAAAGGTTCCCTCCAGCAAGTGTTCTCTTCTGATCAGCAGCCTACAGCAGCCAGGATGAGATTTATTTTACAACATGGAAGTCTCAATTACATTTCATAGCCTTGTCTGTGAAGCAGAAAGACAAATCTGCAGGAAATTGGCGCGTTCCTAAAAGTAGTTCAGTTAAGTTTAGGGTACAACATTAAAAATCTATCAAAAACAAATGAGAACGATACAACTTTATAAACAGTGTATCCCATGAAAATTATACCACCATTAAATAATAGATGAAACATAATTCATTAAATTATTGAAGATCAGAATGTGACTATGATTTTTAAGCACTTTTAACTCTGATGGTCACTTTATACTGCTTTGTTCTGAACAAAATCAAACAGCCACTCTTTATACTGGTATACTGTATATATACAATATGTGTCTCTGTCTACTAATGTACAGTATATGTTGTTCTTTTGTCATTATTTGTATTAGTTTTTGCTTGTCATTGTGAGTTTAATGTAACTTGTTTTCCTGTTTACCACCAACCTGCCAAGGGACTACTGATGAAATTTAGCCTGTGGCTATAATCTGGCATATTTACATTTTTATGTTCATTAATGTGCACTGTCCCTATTTTGAATAAATAAATACATACATGATCTAAGTCACAAAGAGAGAGCACTGGGAGCTGTTTATTTCACCAGAAAGCTTTCACTTGATGGTAGAATAAGCGTAAAATCTGTGATTTGTCTTACTTGATCTTGCCTGGTCCCTGTCCGTAACCCTTTGCTTCTAATTTCCTGTAGAAGTTTCTTAGTTTGGCTTCAAAGTCTCTTCGGTAAGGTGCGGGAGCCCTGGCCCTCTGCAAGCCTGCAAATAGATGAACAAACATGCAGAATCGGTCAGAATAGAAGGAAACATAAAAACAAAATAGTTCAATACATAATACTGCAAAAAGCCTTCAACTGAAAAAAAAAAAACCCAAACAAAAACAAGTTGATTTAAAAAGTCAAGACTGATTTTGAGTGTTTCGAATTGAATTGTAGAGAGTTTCACAGCTCATTGATGAGTTCAGTTGTTGTTATGGAATGATGTTTAATTGCCCCATCCCATTCAATAAAAGTGACATGCAATTCAATCATTATTTTGTTGTTAGTAAAACAACATGATTCAACAGAAAGATTTAAAAAATAAATAAATTGAGCTTACAGAGTGGATATGAAGTGGACTCTGAAAGATTTCTTACAGTGAGGCTGTATTTCACATAATTTGTTTTCAGTCTAACTTTTCTCAACAAAAACATAACAAATAAACAGCACAATTACAATTCAGGCTTCTCTGCTTTGACCCAGTTTCAATTCACAGAACCTCCAAAAACATGCATACCCAAATACAAGAGCTGGGTATTGTCCACAACCTCACAATTCAATTCGATTTCAATTCTTTGGGTCATGATTCGATTCAATATCGAATATTGATCAATATGCTTCGATATCAATTTAATAAGACATACAGATGACAGGAATACCCAGATAACTCGTCGCAGTACTGTGTTCTGATATTTGTTAAATAATTATGTGTGCATTGTTTGTATAGGTTTAGAACAAACTGACTCAGAAATGTATTTCATCGTTGTATTATTCTTTAATAATAATAATAATAATTCCTCAAATAATAAAACATTAAAGTACAGTATGATCTAAAGGGCACAATTGTGCTTGACCTGAATTCACAGCACCCACAGTGGAGAGGGGAATCATTACAACGGGAAAAATCAATCTCAGGATTTCCCTGAATCGATATTGAATTGGGAAAATAATAATTGCAATGCATTGATGAATACATTTTTTTTTAACCAGCCCTACCAAATACACACTCTTGCGGCTGGCTTGAGGATTTCTGCGCTCATTAAGATAACACTGCATCCAAACAGGGCACAGCAGGCTCTGTCAAACACTAATGATCATCATTGTGAGGTTTCTGTGTGTGTGTGTGTGTGTGTGTGTGTGTGTGTGTGTGTGTGTGTGTGTGTGTGTGTGTGTGTGTGTGTGTGTGTGTGTGTGTGTGTGTGTGTGTATGCCTGTTTTTGTGTGTGATTGCATGCTAGATAAGTGTGCATCTATACTGTAAACAGGGCTCCAGAGTTTTTCCACCTTTCAAGTAACTTTTTTCCCCATATAGAAATCTCATTACACATCTCATGATTGGACAGTCGGCTGTTTTGGTATTGTTTTGTTACTATAAGAACGAAACTCGTTCTTAAGAAAAGCTCACCTCTACATCTTCTTAAAAGAGTGAGGTGGGAAAGACATGCAGGAAAGGAGCTGCTGGTCAGACTTGATCCAGGGCCACAACCTAACCACAAGGCCACTGGCACCCCACAACACTGAAATGTTGAACATGTTTTTTTTTTCTATTTTGTCAGAAAACGAAAAAAAATCGAACTAAATACGTTGTATTTCCACGTATTCTTCTTTTTCTTTTTAGGTAGGGGAGAACGCTGCAGGGCTTCCAGTGCTGGGAGAAGAGAGCCTATGTAAGAGATTTCAACGGCGTCTTTGTTTCATATTGGGAGCATATACGTTTACCACTGTTAAGTGTGAACAACCAGCATTTCAACACTGTAAGTGAGAATCTGCACATTCATAAAGATTACAAGATTATTATCAAGATCAGAAATGTTAATAAGAAGCTCCAATCATGTGTGATTATCAGGCCTGACGACTTACCAGGAGAGTTCTGTGGTGAGGAGACGGGGGAACAGCGGGGAGAGAAGCTGAAGCCCGGGTGGATCGGGTGGGGTGGAACATAGGACATGATTTCCTCTTCATATAAGCTATAGAAGCAGGACACAGAAATGTAAAGAAAGGAAACAGATTTTATTTGATCTTTTACTTCCCGAGGGCCAAGCAGAAGGAATGTGCATGCAGATGCTTGTAAAGGGAATAGAAGATGTTAGTGATACATTTTGTTCTTTACCTTAACAGGATGACAAGGTCTGCATCACACGACAGCTTCTCCACCCCCTGAGTACCTTCTGTCCGGATGTAGTGGATCTTCTCCCTGAACAGTCAACCAAAAAATCAGTCCTATGTATGAACATACATTCTCTTTTTATTCATGCTTTACTTCTTTGTCGCTCTGTTGTCCAAAAAAAATCGAGTGACAGGCTGAGAGCTGGAGCTGAGGCGGGTTGTAAGCCTCCTGACAAACAGTTACACCTCGCACACCTGTCAATCAGGTCAGCTACACGCCTTATTGTGAATAACACTTATCCTTTAAATAATCTGAACTGGTGAGTTATCAAACAAGAACCAGGCAGTAACCATGTTTATTTCTGCTGTAAAAACAGGCGCTTTTTTAATGGGTGTGTATGTGACTTCCTGTGCTTCTGTAGTCAGTCTGCATCTGCATAATTCTTTTTTTTTTTTTAAGATTTATTTTTGGGGCTTTTGTGCCTTTATTGGAGAGATAGGAAAGTGGATAGAGTTGGAAATCAGGGAGAGAGAGAATGGGGAATGACATGCAGGAAAGGAGCCACAGGCTGGATTTGAACTCCATACACTGGACATGCACACTATCCACCACGCCACCAGCACTTCATTATTAAACACAGGAGGCTACTGCTTGACCAAAACCTGTATGGACAGTATAGGCTTCTGCATCTGAAGCTATGAAGAGAAGCATACCTCAGTGCATGGTTTCTGCTAAGGCTGGGCTGTCGTTCCTGCAACATGTCGAATATGTTCGGCTGTCGAAGGAATGCCACTATCTTGTCATTGTAAGCTTAGGAGAGAAAGACAAGACAGACGCCATCAGGCATTAACACAGGACTATCAGAAAGAATAATGAAAAGCGGGAAAAAAAAAAGAAAGAACAGTATTAGCTGATTAAATGAAGGGTGAGATATTATGAGTGCCTACATGGAGCGCTCAGTTGTTGGGGATCGGTGTGATGCTGGCTTCGTATGGCTGCTACCAGGCTGTTTCCAGGCCTGGCCATCAGAGAAGCCCCCCGACTCCTGGACACATCGGAGGCCTGGGAACAACAGGACACACAAAAGACACTGAGGAACAAGAAAAGCATACACTATATGCTGCCCTTAACACCATGTTTACACGCCATGCAGGGTATCTAAACAGGAAGTTCAGTGTTTCCATGGATTCAGTGAGTTACAATTGTGCTACAACATGAGCCACATTTTTATAAAGGCTGTGTAAGTATACTCTCATATAGCCCCACAGTTAGACAACATGACAGTAATGTGAAGGCTACAACATCATTTATATGTTACATAAATGCACACTGAATTTAGTATTTTGATTACATGTACAAATGTGTAGTGGAAGTGATTTGCACTGTAAATCATGCACATACCAGCAAAACTGTACAGCGACTACCTTACACCTTTAGTACATTTTGTGTTCTTTCTATTCTATCACATATTTTGTATTGCTTTTGATATCTTGATCTTATTCTGTAAAAGATACCTGTCAGCGGGAGAACTGCCGTTTTATAGCTTCTTAATATTATCAGAATCAGAATCGGGGTTTATTGCCAAGTACATTTATTATTATATTATATTATTTATTGTTCTATTTCTTCACTAATTGTTCTGAACCATAACACCAAGTCAAATTCTATGTATGTGTAAATGTACTGGGCAATGAAAACACGGTTCTGATTCTGATCGTTATTATACTTTGAAGTTGTTTTTTTTCTAAGGTTTCTTAGCAAAAGTATTAATGTCTGAAACTGAAATCCTACAAAGTGACACTCCCAGCAGTGTTGATATGTTGAAACATAGCGCGAACACAAGTGTTGATAGTTGTTGAACTTTGGCATTATGTCAAATCTGGTGTTTTGTCTGATTCCATCAAGTCCCATGTGTGCATCTAAACCAACAATGACTACACTTGCTTATTTGTATTGTGTGTGTATCCAAAGACTGAGAAATCCACGTTACTCTGTGCCCTACTGTTGTCCAAATACTATTAAAACATATCAATAAGCCTCACACTATTGTTTTAAAACTGCCCCACATACACTCTTCTTCTTCCCTCTATACTCTCCAAATGGCTCAATGCAGTAAAACACTGAAAATATTCCCCAACAAATTAACCATTTTCTTCTTTTTCAGTAACATTTGATAAAATCTACAGTTTATTTTTGAGAAATGCTGAATATTTTGGTTAGAATAAATATTTTTTTAGATGCACTCTATGCTCAGCTGGTGCCATATGAGCATTATGAAGAGAATTTGAACTACATGCAGCTCTTTTGCGTTACTTTGATACTACAAAATGTGAAGGATCACGAGACGATAGCAGACATAAGTCGTGCTAGAGTTGTCTAGTAAGACATCCATGTGGATGTCAAATGTAGCTATCCCATTACTCTGAAACAATACAGACACTTGTGTGTACCTCTCCTGCGCTGTAGCTGCGTAATCTCTGCAGGTGTTGTCTGTGGGCGAGGTGTCCGGGCAGCCGGCCGTTCTGCAGAGGGATGCGTGGGTCGATGAAGGTTGTGGCTCGACTGTTGTGGTCCACAAAGAAGGACTGGGAGACAGAAAACAGTGGGCTGAACTATTTTGCAAAATTGGAGTAAATTAGGCCCATGCTGTTTAAACGATGCATTTGCAATAGTGTGTGTTTTTGTTAGTTCACTACTCTGGTATGTTTTAAACATGGTATGTAATGAAAAAAAACAAATAATGAGGTCCCCACAGGTTCAAACTACACAGTTAAACAGCTGACCATGATAATCAGTCCAGTGTTTGTCCTTGGATCATTTCACTGGGTTAGCATTTCATAGTATGACGTAGTGCTGACCGTCAGTTCTAACATCGACCCCCCTTGGGTCCATTGGTGGGTCATTCTAAACGCAGTATGTAAGATACCTTGCCCTGGGGGTCAGTCTTGATCTCCCAGCCGCGGGGCAGCTCCAGCTGAGTGTCTGAAAACTTGTTGAGGAAAACCACCAGGTCTCTGTTATGTTGATAACGTTCAAAGTTCCTGGCATCCCGCCGCACCTTCAGGATCATGTGTTTCACACAGCTGCTGCTGGTGAACATCCGGTAAGCTGCCTGGAAAGACAAAATCCTCAGGTGAACTATCACATTTGTGAAAGTTAAATGGACATAGTGTCAGTGGCTTGTGCAGCGTGATATACTGACACAGTGCTTCCAAATCTTATTATAGACCTGTTTTTTTTAATTGCTCAAGTAATAACCAAGGCCGCCCATAAGGGGGGAGAAAGGGGAACGTTTTCTATGGCCCAGTCACATGGTGGGGGCCCAAGGAGGTTAGCAAAAAAAAAAGATGGTCCATTCTACTTTCAAGCAACATTGACCAAATGTTATTTTACACCTACATACTCACCATTACCTCTAAAAGCAAAATGTAAACCCCCCTCTTCTTAAATGAATATGATTTTCTTTGTAATGTTACCAACGTCAGTGAGTCTAGTTAACTTAACAGTCATGCCAGTTATATCACAATTAGTATAGTCAGTCCAGGACCAGCACAAAGTTACATTGCCAGAAAAGAAAGAAGAAGAAAAAGATAGCTGGATAGGGCATTCGACCCCACCAAGAACATGTTAACGAACTTATTTCAATCAGCTGAAACCCATTAGCTGTTGTTAGCATGGAGGCTAGTTGCTAACAGTACTGATCGAATGTGCATACATTTATTGAAATCATCACGTCCTGCAAGCACCTATCAAGTCCTAATTCACCTCTGAATACCTTAGAGTACATGGGAAATGTCCTCGGTGCATGCTCGTGTGTGAAGTACTTACATAGTTACTGTGCAACACAGTGAAGAACTCTGGGTGTGTGATGAACTTGACGGCAGGTGATTGAAGGAGATTGCTGATTTTTTGATGATTGACAGGAGAGGCGGGGCCTGCGGGCAGAAAACAGGTGGATTTATAGTGTACAATATTTCTTTCAGAGAGACAGGGAATGTTGGGAAGAGTACAGGACGACATGCAGCAAAGGGCGGCGGTCGGATTCCAACCCACAGCTGCTGGGAAAAGGACAACAGCCTCTGTGCATAGGGCAAGCAATATAACCGCTAGACTATCGGCACTCTTTCGTACAATATTTCTAAACTACTTCCAGAGGATTTTATGTTTGATTAATACATCAAATTTGATAATAAGAGGGTGTAAAAATCACAACTGCAGATTATTTACAAAGAATATAACCAGAGAGTGTTAATGCCATTAAAGTAGGTCGGTTGTGTCATTCATGAGAATGATAAACACCAGAATGATCTCATTTGTCCTAAAAAGGAACTAGCTTGTATCTGTGATGAGCCTCAGTTATCTATGCATGATGATAATTACGTCTGGGTTCATCTCTTGTAACTAGCGAGTGCATATTTCTTGTATTGATGTGTTTGTCCTTTTTCCTGTTTGACAGAGCAGCCTCTTTTGTGTTAAAAAAAAAAAAAACCTTGAGTGGTCAAGACTTCCTGTACATAAGGGGCATTCCCACTCAGTCTGCAACGCTGATGAAAGCTGTTTGCTGAAACCCGTCCGTTGGTGATCTGCATGCTGCTGCTCTGCCCAGATTATAAAACGTCGGGGGACAATGAGTGTGCTGACTTTCCTGTTTTCTTGTAAGTCTTTATGTGGTTGTGCACCTGACGATTTGTTACTGTTTAAGAGTGTGCTCCTTTTTCTGCTGTTCCAGGCTCAGTTCTGTACCTGTCTGAGGAGAATCTGTTTCAGTCTCTGTGCTGCTGCTCCGCTCTAACCTCGGACCCCCGCCATCTTCCTCTGTGGCCATTGTCCTCTGGATGTTCTGGTACCTGGAAAAAAAAAAAAGAAGAAAGTTGTCTTCAAATAGGAGTGTGAAGATAAGAGACACTAAAACATGATCAGGATCTTTCTGCCATGAGCTGAACATCTTTGCATTTTGTGCCACACAAATACATTTGGAGGTTTGAGTTTACTTTTCAGTCACCAGATGTCAGACTAACCTTACTGTAGACTCTGCATCCAGCTCACCACTCTAAGCACTAACACTTTCTCCTTCCTCTCGATCCTTTCTGAACATTGATCCTGAGGACTGTGTATTCTCTGGTCACGATGAAATGGATGACATTTCTATCTTCTCTTACCACGAAAGAAAAATCTTTGTTTTAAATCCCAAGAAATGTATACACAACACTTTACTGTTTGTATCATATGTACAAATTCTATAAATTTTATGTTTGGTTTTATTGCTACCAACAAATCAAAATGTTACTGTTTTTCGAAGAAAGATGTAACTCTAAAAAACAGAACATTCTAATAAACAGTAAAACATAATTTTTCATGGTATGACGCCATATTTTTCTTGGTCCCCGTCCCCT
This sequence comes from Labrus bergylta, assembly GCF_963930695.1. NCBI lineage: Eukaryota > Metazoa > Chordata > Actinopteri > Labriformes > Labridae > Labrus > Labrus bergylta. The sequence continues at coordinate 14,272,581 of NC_089214.1, forward strand.
GCTGCCACATGTCGATGTGCTCTTGGGTAAGTTGCCCCCGCTGATTTGTCAGCAGCATGCAAATGTGTACAGTATGAATGGATCAGATAATGCTGATGGTCACTTTAGCATAGCAGCCTCTGCTGCCAGTGTGTGACTGTGCTGTGACTGTGTATGTGTGACGAGCGATGTAAAAGCGCTTTGAGTAGTTAGAAGACTAGAAAACCATTTTACAAGCTCGAGTCCATTTACCAATTCACAACTGTTTAACATGAAACCTCTCATAACCTTTCATCTTGTGATGTTACAAAACTTTCTCACTAGAACACAACGCATTACAACCATTACAAGGCTTCTTCTTATCACATGATAAACTGGTATGTTTATAATACTTGCGTAGAACGTAAAACTACAGTCTTTAAAAGAGAAAATCCTGCACAATACTTTTGCTCAGGATCACCATCTACTCAACTACTTAAGATCTTGGTGGTGGAAAATGTTTAAGTCCGAAACATTGCAGCTTTTCCTAATAAATGAGGATGCTGAGGGTAGTGTGCAAGATTTTCTCTTTTCGGGGTTAACATTAATTAATCAACTCAATTAACCTTTATTTATACTCGAGAGATCATTGAGAGGCAACCCTCATTTACAAATTACTTCGAGTAATAACAGAATCGATAAATAGGCGGACAACAAATCATTCAAAGAGAAACACATGAGCAATATGAGTTATAAAGATGACAAACAAGGGTCATGTGAATGTGACAGCACTTGATTTCTTTTGATCATATAAAAGTGCCTGAGACAAACCATGCAGGAGAAGATAACTGAAGAGAAATGTTTCTCCTTCATGTAGTTTCAACTGAAGGCTGTTTGACAACATTGATGGACACATGAGTGCGGCCTGAGTATCTCTTTCTCTCTTTGTGCACTTCGGTCTGACCTCCTGTTGAGCTGCTCCATCTGCTGCGTGGATCCCGAGCGGGGGATGCTGTGGTTACACTTGCCGCCCTGGCTCGGTCTCTGCCAGGTTGTGGTCCGGTTGACGTGGTCCACATAAAAAACTCTGCCATGGCTGTCGATTCGAGCTTCCCAGTCTGTGTCAACAGAGAGTTGGCGAGAATTAGAGAGTGTTTTAATTAAGTACTGCCCAAACTCGCAGTAGATTAGTAAGATACATACATAACTGAAAAGTTTCACTATCGTGAGCACAATTTTCAAACATTTGTGTTTTGAACATCATCCACTCACAGAGATTGAGTTTCTACTTTAGAGAAGTTGGGTCTTTTCCCACTGCTTTGATGCTGTACATCATAAAAACAAAACTCTGAGGAGAACTAATCCCTTCATGCATGGTCTGATGCCTGCCTCAGAGATCACTCCGACTTTCAGATGTTTTCTGACAAGCCGATTGGATATAAGCTTATCTCTCTACTCTGTAACATGAAAATATAAGAAATGTGAATAAACTGTGAAAATACAGCAACTCACAGCCAGTGAGGGAATGCTTGCTTGTCTTCATAACTGCTGAACAGTGCAAATCAGGGAAAGGGTTCAATTTAGGATCAACTCAAGGCTTGCACAAAAGAGCTTTCAAGAAAATCTTTCTGAGATCCCAGGAGGAAGTTTCAAAAATCTCTCAATCAATCTGTCATCTTGTTGTGTCGAACCTGTTTGGCAAGTTCGACTAACATCTTCAGTAAATTAAATTTAACATGACAATCTACCTGATGAGAGTCAAGTATTCACTTTTGTTTGCAGTAAATCCACTAAAGGGAACTACACTGTTGGGCATAATTCTCTGGGGATTTGTTAAAAGGAGCTTTGATTTCCATGATCATCTGACTACAGCTGTCAGTCGTACAACAGGAATAGTTTAAACTAGGTCCTCAAAGGAAGAATGTGCAAACATCAACAGCTCAAGACAAGGACAATTCTGTCCGCCGCGCTAAGTGCTTAATTATGGTGCATTCCAATTGAATAAATACTTTGTGCAAACGCGAGGGGAGAGCGGTTGGACGTGTGTTGCTGTAGCAGAGCGGAGGCTTCAGAATAGCAGAGGTGACGCCAAACAACAGTTTGCTTTGGTTTCATGCTGGTGCTCAAGGGCGACATCCCCTGGATCAAAAAGTGGCACATTCTTCCTTCAAACAGATAAACTCTACTCCATATCTGACTGAACATTGTCATGTAAATTATTGTGGTGGGGAGAATGTTGAAAATGCTGTAGAACTTCCCGAACAAGCACACCATGTTTCTAACTCTAAATAATGCACGATATTGTCAGCACTTTTTTTCACGGTTGATTTGTTTAAATTAAATGTAAGAAGAACATAATTTGAGAAGCTGAACTCCAATTTTAACCTCATAATTGAATTTTGATAATACTGTTCATACAGCTGTCATAATGTATGGCATTTCATATTAAGTGGTTTAAACAGTGATTGAAAAGATTACAAATTGTTACTGTTACACTGTTACCAAAGTATTTCTGCCATCCTGTAGTTCTGCTTTCTGTTGTCAAAAGAGTAGAACTACAGGTATCGGGATATCCCCCCCAACCCAATAATTTCATACAGAACCTCTACCAAAAATGGATTCAAGGAAGATACTACGAGGACATATTTACCTACATAATTATGAATGACACGGTTGCAATTTACCACCCAATAGTACTGCTCAATCTGGCAGCTCTAATAGTTACAGAGCTGTAAGGATTAAGTGTGAGTAGAAATACAACTACAGCTGTACCCATAGTTTGTGTTAGACAACTAGTGTCACAGCTTTTCTCCGCTCTGACTAACTGCTAAAGGAGGAGGTAGCAGATGAAGGCTGCCCCCTCAGGAAGGAAAAACCCTCTGTTGGTCGTCACGACTCCTCTGCCTACACAAACACACACACACACACATACAGGACAGCGTCTTTTTGCCGATACCCACCATAATTTGTGAAGAAGTTTCCCCACTTTGGTTTTGTAGCCATGCTTCTCATGTTCCCCTCTCTAACAGAGGGAACCCACGCATGCACAGGGAGAACATGCAGAGTCCATAATGCCCCGGCCCTACAGGGCATTGGAACTATGAGCCGACAGTGCTAACCACTGCACCCCCGTGCAACTCACCCTCTGACATACAGCCCCATAATAACACTATTTGTTAATTTCTTTGAATTAACACAACCAAAGAATACAGGGTATAGAAGGCAGCTGGGGGCAGCAGTAGCTCAGTCTGTAGGGACTTGGGTTGGAAATTGGAGGGTCGCCAGTTCAAGTCAAGGTGCGGACTAAGTCTGGCCAAGTCTGGTAATTGGTGTGTGAGCTGGAGAGGTGCCAATTCAATTCCTTTCCTTGGGTGTGCCAGTGAATTCCCACCAGCTCAGGATTGCCCACTGTGGGTACCCCTCCTCACTCTGACATCTCTCCATTAATACATATCCATAGGATCCTGTTTGTGCATGTGTGTATTTCAACTTATGTGTGTGTAACATGTTCAACAACAGTGTGTAAAATTGAATTTCCCCTCGAGGGATTAATTAGGGATATCTTCTTCTTAGCCATTATATGCATTTAAAATTGTAGTTCAAATAATGGAAATAATAATTTCAATAATTAATGCATCGATTGAGAACACTGAAAATTAATTGACAAGATTGGTACAAGGCTTATATGTATTATTTTCTAAACTGGTATTAAGCTATTGATGTTGGTGGTTATTCACAGGAAAGCAGCAAGGCTGGCTTTGTCTCATTCAAAAAAACTACCAATCAACATCTCAAGAGCCTAATTATTCACTTAATTAACTTAGTGTTTTCGTAGTTAAATTTGAACACTAACATAAAACCTCAAATTGATCATTTGTTGTTCCACACTGAGTTATGGCCAGGCTCTATATCAGGATGTAAGCTCTGTTTGAACAGGTTTTGGTTGAAGGCCCAATGTTACCTTACCAGTTCATCTCTCTGTGATGGCGAGGTGACAAGAAGCTGCACAAACTCTGCCTGACTGTATATTTAAGAAACAAGTCAAGCATGAAGACCTCCTTCAAACTCCAATATTTGCTTTATTCCTTTATGCATTGATTTAACAAACATATTGGCATATTTCTGAGGATCATAAACTGTCGATGTTAAAAAAAAATGTTTTCACATTTAATGCAATGCATGTATTTTAAGAAAATGCATTAAAAGGACATAGTCCCGATTAAGGGATTCTCAGTTCGATGATGAAGTGGAGTACAGGTCCCCTGGCAGCTGACTTTCCTATTTTGACCTTGCAAATACGAGCGACCCTTCCAACATCCAATACTGAGTGCAGATCCCATTGTAAAGCAAATAAAAAAGTGCAGTACATCAGCCTAAAGAGATGGACACACACAGGGGGGAAGGGTGAGATGACGATGGCAGACACAGAGGAGATGGGAAATGTTAAAAAAGCAGAGATATTCATTGCTGCATGCAACGGAGTGAAACAGACAAAAAGCCACAGGAAACCAAAGGGGCAGGGATGTTACTCCAGAGTAAGACTTGGGTGTGTTGGATCTTACTTGGAGGTAAGGCTGGGTCAGTGGCTGCAGGAAAATGGTTTAGATCATGGCTGGGTCGCAGGACTGGAAGATGGCCGACAGGAGGGGAGAGGTCTGAGCCTACAGGACATTAGAGAGACAGTTGGATGTGAATGATCTGGGGATATACTCTACCATCTTTGGAATGGACATCTGACATTTGGGATGTTGAAACTCCATCATTTTTACATCACCAATTCCTTGAAATATCCTTGGAATGTCATGTCCATACTTGGATGTATTGCAGAGAATGATTTTTGTCCTGTAGGCAATGCTGATAGCGAGTGCATGATGTGGAATCCCCTTTTGGTGTCAAAGGAAGTTGCCATGGTTCTCTTATTTCTTCTTTACACATGCTCCATATAGATGGAGAACATGCGCTTTATTTCCATCACTATGCTGATGACACACAGCTGTATATTTCTTAGGACCATTCAACAACTTGTTTGGCTGCCATGAGCTGCTGAATGAAGACACTAATGCTTGAATGAAGTTATGAGAAATCACAGATGTTATTACTGGCTCTGTGAACAAAAGGAGAATTAGCTTCCACCAAACATGGCAGCTTCGCCTTAAAAGTTTAATTAGGAGTCACAAGCCAGTGTTTCATGGTAAACTCAGTCTTAATAGAGAAGATGACTGAAGTAGCTCTTTTTTAACCTATGGATTGTTGCAAAAGATTTGCTCTCCCAATTTCAACAAGATGAATTCCTTTATTTCTCAAACATTAAGACCACTGAAGTGAATCAACTAACCGCAATAAATTCAGAACTCTGCAGGCTTTTAGGAAGAACAATAAAGAAAGATTCATCTAATCTGTACTTGGATTGATTCTAAATTTTGTTAATTGTCCAAAAGGATCTGAAGTGTTGGTACTGGTCTACATAACTTTGTTTTCTGATCGTGTTACACAGCCTCTAAGATGTTGATTAACTTATGATTTGTGGAAGAAAAGACAAACAAACAAACAAACAAACAAACAACAACAACAACAACAACAGGTTAGCCATCTTATTCGGTTTCAACAGTATCTTGCGTTCTTAAGAAAGGGGCAGGTATTATACATTTTCTTCCAGCTTTTGTTTACTCATGGACAGTGTATTAGTACTATGAGAAAATATGTTGTCTGTTACTGTGTTGGAACCATACACTGACATGAGCAAATAAGTCAAAAATGAAATGAAATGAAAGATCCTCTGCAGCTCTTTTTCAAATTAGAAAGTAAAACACAAATGAGAATATTTGGGGTGACCCAAAGATAAGTATTAACGATAATCAGTGGTCTCCTGATACAAAGCTTTGACATTTTTCTCTGAAAGCATCTCCATCTTCTATTAAGACACATATTGTGAGTGCATGTAGGACTCTGCCTGCCAGCCACGCTCCAACCTAATCAGCCAACTCAACTCACCTGTGCGCACAGCTGCCTCTCATCTGCAATCATTCCACTATATAAACCTCTCCTGTTGACAGACAGACACTGCCGGAGCGTTCTTCTTCTCAATGCAAGACTTTCCAGCACTCTCACTTCGACTGATTACCTGTTGCTGACCCCGTTTGCCTCTGACCAGCCAGCCTTATCGTATACTAAAAGTAGCCTCCGCCTTCTGTCCCCAATGACGAGATCTGTCTCTGCCCTCCTGGTTCCTTTCTGCCGTCCCTCTGGCTTTTCCCTGAATCAGCTCCTACATTGTGAGTGTTTTCCTGTCAGGATCTCTGGATTCTACCTGCTGACCTGCTGGCTCCCCGACAAGCATTCCTTTTCTTCCTGAGTCAGCTCAAGTACTCAAAAGCTCTTACAGATTTTTATTACTGAAATCTGTTACCTGCCAGTTGAACCTGTACTTGCCATATTTATAAGTAAAGGTTATAATCAATGATCTTTTTTTTTCCCCCCATGCCGCGCATTTGGGTCCAAATAGAACCCAAAACAAATGGCATAAAATGATTATCTGTCAAATTCAGTATGTACATAAACTTCAGTGGAGGACCTCAGGGTTGTATATTGGAAAATTCCAGCTGAGAAGTCAAACAGGATAAGCCAAATCTGTGATTGAAAGAACATGAGTTACGGAGAGACTCTTTTTCAGGACTTGACAAGGCTCTGTTTTATACAACCTTATTGTTACTTTAAGTACTGTACATCACCAATCTCGTAACCCTTCTGCATTCATCGTCTATCTCCGCCTGATAGATGTTATAAGCCTCTGGGAACAGATGTTAATTTCTCTGTAATTCTGATGAAGCCCGGGTTAACGTTGAACGACCTCCAGGCAAGACTTCCTTTTCCATGCAGCGGTTACTTCTGCAACGTAAGCGCCATGATTTCTTGGTCCATAACATCCCAATGGAGCACCTGTTCATCTGTTGAGTCTCAGTTCAACAATGAATTACTGATTCCCACAGGCCTTATATCATCACATAAACATTATGTTTAGTATTTGCAGTTAAATGTGTTTGTACAAATTACAGACACGGCCAATTCACATGGTATAGTGATCACAGATGACCACTGCTGTGTTACAAATTACTTTAATCCCTCTAACTTGTGAAGTTCAGCGTAGACTTCTAAAATCACTCCTGGTTTCCAGCAGAGCAGTCCAGCAAGAACCCACAGAGCCAAACACAAAACCTCAGCAAAGTAAGCCAAAAATAACACTCACACAATGACTCTCAGCAAATATATTTCTAAAGCCACTACTCTACACTTCCCACAGCATTACTCACCCACTTCCTTGTTTCTGCTACTTTTGGTCTTCCACCGTGTTAACGTCATGCTAGGGGAAAAGGAAAACCCTTTTCTTGTCTTCCTTGCGCCACATCAAAAAGAATTTGCTTTTACGATTTAAAACGAACTCTTTCACTGAGCTCAACTTTCAACATCTCAAAGGAGATATTTAAGACAGTGACAATGCATCTTACCTGTGTTACTGTAAAGGTGTAATGTAATGATTTACGGAGAGTGAGAGCCATCATCAGAGTAAAAACTTCTGGAATTAATCTTAATGAAAGTCCAAAGGTAGCTTTGAAGTGTGAGTACATTCTAGGAGATAGCATAACAGGGGTTGACATTAAGCTAAATTTGGCCTCCGGGCCACTGGTTTTCAAAGATCACTGGCCCGACCATTGTAGGAACGTTACTTTTGATTTGAAGAATAACAGTCACCAATTTACTCCTGAACCATTCTGATGCAAAAGTAAATTACAACTTTTAATTAATTGAGCTTTAATTGTATCAAATATTGTGTATTTTTCTTATGTGCTCATGTTTATTCCATGCTGGTCGCTGTAAGAGTCTACTTAATCTGATATTAATATGAGATTTGAACTGGGCCGAGCGGGCCAGCTGAACGTGCAATCAGCTGGCCTGGACTCATATCAATCATTCATCCAGGCCAGCGGGCCAGTTATAATGTCGAGCCCTGCATAACATTATTTTAAAAACAACAAAAAAAACCTTTAGGTGGAGTATGTTCTGGTGCATTTTGAAAGGACCAGGAGGTGGGAAAGAAAAGAAAGTCATTAGAAAGAACAAACCTGGCAGGGAGTCTGGCAGTGTACTGATTGCATTTCAGAGGATGGAATTTCATTTTGTTTCTTGAATACTCTCTCTGTGTGTGTGTGTGTGTGTGTGTGTGTGTGTGTGTGTAAAAGGAGGAGTGACCTACTTTTCTAAGTCCAACAGTCGTCATGTAAAATGTACAAATAACAATACTAACCTTCTTTGATGGTTGACAGAGCAGAAAGAGAAAGTTATTTACTTGTTGTGTACTGTCATTGTGCTGCCGATAATGTTTGTTGTGTGTATGAATTGACCAGGTGGCAAATACGTTTCCCCCGCTGGGGATCAATAAAGTGTTCTAATCTAATCTAAGATCCATGGCTGGAGTCCCACTGAGGATGTTACAGAAATGTTACACGTGTCGTAACCACTAGACCAGTGGTTCCCAACCTTTTTACTTCCAGCCCTATTAATGGTATCTGAAAAAAAAGCTAAAGCCTCTCCAGGACTTGCATGAAAAAAGGTGATACACTGTTGGCTGTCAGCCAGTTCCCATGCAAAGAGAGAGCCGCCCTCTTCCATGCCCATGTATTTAATTACAGGGTGTCGCCAGGAGATGGCGCTTCCCTCACAAGAACACATCAACCTACTAACAGTATACCTTATTTATTATATCAATTTATAACAGCTTTATGTACTAAATGACTGAGATGAATACTGGACCTCCTATAAAAATCTTAAAGCCTAACTGAATGAACTTAGCTTTCATTCTAACTCAGAACTTTATTAATGAATCCTGCATCACATCAGCTGCTGTTCACAAAGTCAAATTCAATATATTCTATGATTTTCTTCATGAAATTAAACTTGTTCATTATTTATATACTCTAGTCTACAGTAACTTTAATCTTAATGAACAAAAACTTCACATATTTTGTTCTTTATTTTAGTTAGCATTGCTTTCAGGTCGTTGTTAAAATAGGTTGTTAAGATAACAGTGAAAGACTTCCTCTTAATGAGCTCACTAAACACTAAGACAAGTTATCGGGTTGTTTTTGGGTCAAACCGCGAATATACCTTTGACTGACGTGCGGATCGGTCCACTCACAGTCAACACAGGCAGCATAATCTCCACCTCTCAGGTGCAGCTCTCACACATTATGACATTTGTCACAGCGCTGTCCTCGTGATTTTTGTTGTACTTTCTCCGCACTAGGCACTGCTTATCGGGACGCAGAAGCTGCTCAGTTTTTGAAAGGATTTCATTCTAAAGTTTGATTTATCTTTGATAGGGGGATCATCTGGGCATGGCTCAAACCTCTGTCACATGTTGTGTCTCTGTGCGCTGAATGTTTGCCCTTACGCAATGTGCGTGACAAAGTGGTCTGGGATGGATGGCCCATTACGTTTGAACAAAAAGAGGCACTGTAATGCTAATGATTTGATTCATTTCACAGTGGAAGAGTGTCTTTTCACCATACTTAATGCATTTGTAGAAATTTTTATTCTGTTTGTGGTTTTCTTTCACGGCGCAGGTCTGTCTCCTGCGCGATTCTGCAGGCACTTCATCGCGCTGAGGCTGTTTTGGATATTCTGTCAGTCTGAAACTAAATGTGCCCCCTTTTTCTGGCCTGTGCTCATTGTAATTGTCTCTAGTGTTGTTTTGTAAGTTTATTGTCCCTTGTCTTGCAATAAAACAAAGAAGAAACTAAATGCAGCATGCTGCATTTACCAAAATGTGCAGAGCTAATATTGACAACCTGTGGGTAGACACAGCCTTGGACCCCCCCCTGAGTTCTTAGGCTTAAGGGGTCCCAGACCCCAGGTTGGGAACCAATGTACACGGCAACCAGTACAGCCTTCAAAGTTGTTCAAAAAAATCATATTCAATGTAAATGTTTATATCTGCCTATCCTACTTATTTCAAAGTATGTATTTATGGATGTGAAGAAAGATGTGCAGGGTGGCACTGCAGGTGGCAACCATGGTGCTGCATTCTTGTCTGCACCTCAGTTACAAAACAAGACATGAACAGGGACTGAAAGTGTCCAGCATCAGAAAGAAGGAATCAAAGCCTCCACACCGACTTTTACAACGTCTACCCTCTAGTAGGTGCTAGAGAGCTCTGTAAACCAGCTGATGCAACAACAGAGTCTTCCTCACTCATTTTCTTATTAACATATAATGTCAGACAGTATCAGGGTCATCTCTCTGTCTCAATCACAGACACAATTATTTGAGAAGAGGGGGAAGAAAAGAAAGCAGGGACATCATTTACAAATATAAGGAAGAAATAAACCATGAAGACATTTTCAAGAACTTACAACTAAAGTAGCCAGCTTATCAGCATTCAAATTAAACCACCCTTTTGTTTTGTTGTCTTCAGTGCAACAAAAGGTAGGATTTTTGTAATGTATATCATTTTAAAGACACCCTTAACGTCTCATAATTAGGATCATTTTGAAGATATTTATGAATCATCTGATATCATCCCTTGTTTTCTTTAATGTTTGCCAACTTTAAGGACATGAGCAAGGATTTTTGTTCTTGACTGTGAAATGACAGACCTCTAACTCCTTGTTTAGCTGGTCTAAATATTCTGATTCTAAATAGGAGTCTGGAATAGCACCCCTTGTAATTTTGTAAAAGATAGCTCTCGATTTAGTTGTGTACCACCTAAAAATGAAATGTAATGCAACCCACAGACTCACCGGAATTGTTCATGTCGCTGGGCCCTGCCACCACTGGCTCTCCCTGCTCTCCTCTCCTCGACTCCCTCCACCTCCCCGTCCTCCTTTCTCCTCCCGCTCCACCTGACTCCTGGCCCTCTGGCGCGGGGTTGCCGTCAGGTACAAACTCGAAGGCGCTCTCTTCGTCCTCATCCTCGTCCTGGGATGAGAACACCGTGCTGCCGGAGAGTCTGTTGCTGTCCACTGAGGAGAGGCGGGTGTGGCTGCAGTAGCGGCTCCTCCCCTCGTAGCCTGAGTTGCTGTAACATGACGTGCTGTAACAGGAAGTGCTGTAGCAGGAGGTGCTGTAGCAGGAGGTGTCACAGAACTCACACTCGTTCTCACCCGGAGGTCTGTGGGTGCTACCCCCAACTCTTCTTCCTCCCCCGTTGCTGGAATCTCCCTCCTCACTCTCCAGACAGGAGGGGGAGATCCTCCTGATTGCTGTGTGCACTCCCACTCCCTCACCTTCTAGGAGTTGGTTCAGCTCAGAGAGGCGTTCGATGGAGAGGCTGCGAGGTAGGGAGCGACGGCAGCAGGGGCCGGGACACTCTGGGACCTGTAGGAACACACAAATAAAAACTTTTTTTTCAAGATATTTTTGGGGCCATTTTTGCCCTTTATTCATAGCTTTCAGTGGCGTCAGGAAAGCAACGGCTGCCGTTGAAAACCCTGTAGAACTGCAGCACAGACTTCTAATTTAACATCTCCTATAAACGACATGTTTACATCACCTGACAACCATAGCAAAACTAAGATATTAAGATGAACTTTGAGTTTGGGCCACACAGAACACTATCTATATCGCTGGAAACGGCAAAGTCTGTGCCGGTGTAACGTTTAAAAGAGTTACCATGTTAACTTGTGACTGTCAGCCGACTGAGTCCCGGTTGTCGTACGTTACGTGTCCTAACAAAAGCCTTTTTGTTTGGCTTTAATTAAAACATATCTCATAAGTAATTTTGACATTGTGATAAGACATAAACGGAACAAAAAGGCATTTGTTAGGACACTTTCAGTCGCGTTTGTCTGAAAGTCATCAGTTAACATGGTCACTCTTTTCACCGTAACACCAGAACGCCACTTCAGTGATATTGCTGATATTTAGAGGAGAATCCCTCTCCTTACATCGCTGTAGGATGAAAGTCTACAAACATACAGGCAGCTTTATGTATTATTGATCGGTCTGGGTCGATAATGCTGCTGTTTGATTTAAAAAGTGTGTCTACTTCCCTTTTATAATAAGAAGAGTAAAAGAAGATAGTAAATCTTTGTAAGGCCACACGAGAGAGGAAATATGTGAAGACTGTTATTTCTGTGACATAACCTATTTGTTTTGCAAAAAAACACATTTTACTGCAATCTTGCTACTTTGTCAAAGCCTACAGAATGACGCAGACCAGCTGAGATAGCATTGTTTATACTTGTCATTTCATTAGTGTAGCACAGATCTGGTGACAGTTGTTCTGGTGGATTGTGTAGTTCTGAGTTACCAGCTAATTAATCGAGGCAAAGTTTATTTGGTGTAAAATTAGTTCTGTGGTGTTTGTCGACAGCATTCAGAACAATTGAGGTAAAGTAATTCACTGTATAATCTGTATCAGAACTTGGGGGGGGGCTTTTTTGGTCCAATCTTTCTGAACCCATCTCTGCAATTTGACTGCGACCATGAGTCATACCTGAGAAGGAGACAGGGTTGTATCATCATCATCCTCATCCTCCAGTCCCTCCTCGTCTTTGGAGGTTTTCAGGGTGGGGGATGTGGTATTGTCAGTGTTGTTTGTGTTTTCCCCCTCCCCAGTCTCCTCCTCTTCCTGGCTGGGAGCTCTGAGTTGAGCAGAGGGCAGACTGTGGAGGAGGTGGTGAATGCGGATGTAATGGGATCTGGGGGTCTCTGGTTCACCGCAGGCTGATGCAATCACCGTCTCCAGTTCAGACACGGGAAGGGAGCAGGGGCGGTTTTTGCGGCGGGATGGAGCATGGTTGTTGCAGTTTGAGAAAATAGATTGGCAGGTGCAGGGGACGCAGCTACTTTCTCCTCCCCCTGTCACCTCCTGAGGGGCCTCTTTAGCCGGTTCCACAGTGGCCTCCTGGGCTGCCTCTGTCGGGGCCTCGGCAATAGCAGCCTCACTGTTTGTTGTTGATGCTTCAGGATTGTCTGAATCTGGCTTTGGCTGTGTTTCCTTACCAACCTCATCGTCTCCTACAGTCACGTCTTCCTCAGCAGGTGGTAAAGACGCTGCTTCCTGCACCTCCTCATTTTCCACCTGCAGGCTCTCTTCCCTTCCGTCCTCTCCCGCCGCTCCACTGCTCTCCTCCTGCTGTTCAGCCAAGAGTCCCTCCTCACGCTCCAACTGGGGCTCTTCCGGCGACGGGGGATCCTCCCTCACTGTGCTCTCCTCCTCCACAGCTCCTTGCTCCACCTCCGGTGTCTCCTCAGCCTCCTCCTCATCAGCAGGTACTACCTCCTCAGGAGAGGTGGAGGCTTCTTCTATCGATGCCGGTGCCCCCGAGGTTTCAGTGTCAGGAGGGGCATCCAGGGGAAGGTCAGGCATGTCAGGTCCCACACTTAGCGTGTCATCATCATGTGCATCAACAACATGGTTTTCATTTGCTGCGTTTTCCACCTCGGGACAGGCTGCCTCAATGACCAAGGAGACCTCCTCATCGTCTAAAAAAAAAAAAAAAAAACACAGGTAGATGCGAGAAATCAGCCCTTCCTCACTTTATTTAAAAAGTAAAAAAAAAAAAAAAAGAAATGGCCTGAAAGAAATATCACTAGCCAGTGCTATTGAATCACAGACATGGACATTTATACAGCACAGAGACCCATGCATTACATCATCCAAGACGAAACAAAAATCCATATTACACAAACCCTCGTTTATAGGACTTTAAAGTCTTCCATGTTCTGAAATACATATTTTTGAAAGTAGCCAATGAGATGAGAGAAGTTACTCTATATGATGATGATGATGATGTCATTGAACAAATTCACATTTAATTTGTTCATTTAAATGTTTAGAATAATTCAAATTTAGAGTAATCACAGCAGCTCATAGTGGTTTTAGATTATTTGACGCATTTTAGCGAGCAATCAACTTAACACAGAACGTTTTACATTCAATGCATGTTGGAGCTGTTTCCTCCTGCATCAGCCTGTGAACAGAGAATGTAGTCTGCACTGTTGTTCACAACCTTCATTTGTAATCTGAGTAACATTAGGACAGATGATCAGACTAAGTTTGTATTTCTTGTCTTTCAGTATAATGGCACGCTCCTTCACTGATCCATCCAGAGGAGCTCTCTCTGTCCCTCCCTCTCTCAGAAATTGTGTTAAAGTCATTAAAAGAAAAAAGAAATAAAACTGGAGAAAAATCTAGAGAAATATAAAGTTATGTTGTTCCGTCAGACTGGATGATCAGATGTTTGTGGTAGCATTGATGACGAGAAAAAAAACCTCTCCAAAACCTAACTGCATAACGCTGAGATCTACTGTAAGTTTTATCACTGTGAAGGAAGTTCAAACAAGTTACTGAAAACTGGAAGATAAAGATGACGAAGATAATAAATTAAACATCTATACATCCCAATGTGTACTACACCTTCACATGTGTACACCATCTAAACATGTATACTGCATGTACACGTGTGTATTACATCCTCACGTGTACTACATCATAATATGGTTACATCTATAGTCAGTGAATATTGCAAAAATTCCTTACCAAGAAATTTCTTGCGGACCTACTGTTCCCTACCTCTCCTTTGTCATTCCATTTAAGAGTAAGACATTTCTAACACTGCTTCCCTTTTGTATTCATCAGTAATGGGAATAAGATATCCTTGAAAGCATGCATAATGGAACCATTTCTACTTGAAAGGATAAGATTTTAACAGTTTCCTCCCATATTTAAAAACGATGATGATGGAAAACAATTGGAGGGACTAGCTGTCTATTTTGCGTTTGAAACACCGGGGAGAGAAGTTAGCATCAAACTTATGCTGTTGGGAATGATAATATGTACGTTAATATGTATGTTAATAGATGTGTAAATGCATTAGCGGTATAGCTTTTGTTCTGTCACAAATGCATAGAGTCCTCTTAATCTCTACTGCATCATCAACACTTGTTATTTTTCTTTCTGAAGTTCCTCACTGTTTAACCATACTTCTTTTGACTATTTCAAATATTTCACTTGTTTCCACAGGGCCAAGGGATGATAGCAGGATTGAGAGTGTATCTGTCAACTCTACAAATTTGCACGAGGCAGCGTGTACCTGGGTGAATAGAAGAGGTCAGCTCAAAGCGGAACTGCAGCTGTCCACAGACATGATCTGTCGGCAACCTGCGACCCAGCGTATAACTCACTACCCGATCCCTTTGGAAAAAAGATGGAGAGAGAGAGAGAACGAGAGAAAAGAGTGAGTAGAATCAAAGTGCAGGGAGGAACAGGGAGAAAAAATTTTGCTAGATTATAGCATCACTTGACAAGCATACTTATATTTGTAGTAAATTATTATGCAGCTTCTCTGTCCAGAAATTCTATCATCTTATAGCTAAAATCAGATGGTCCCATGAGATTTAAAAAGGCAACAACCGCCCTCATGCTTATCGACTGTCAGTGTGGGTTTGTGGGAAATCTTCCACAGCTACACTGACTTGAATCATCGAGCACTGGAGTAATATTTGGAGAGAGGACAGTCCCTCTGCACTCAACCTCCTGTTTGAGTGTGTATGTGTAAGGATGTAAGTGCTTCACCCAATGGCGTGTTTCTCCAGCAGTCTCTGGACGGGGACAGAGAGCTTCCCCAGGAAGCGCTTGATGATTGGCCGACTCTTGGAAAACTTGTCTTTCACCTCGATCTCCAGGACGTCAGTGGGCAGAGACACAAAGTTAAACCTCTGGAGATAAAGATGAGAACGAAAGAGAGAGAAATGTAAAGATTAGAGCACAAACAGGGTTGTGTATGCACTACAGCTAGAACTTAAAATCAGTATGCCAGTACTCATTTAATCTTTGATCGAGGAAAGACAAAGAATTATCAAAACCAGACAAATATGTTGTAGCATACATTTGTAGGAGAAGTCAATGCAGCCTGGCATTGGCCTTTTTCAGGTACAGGTATGATTTCAAGGACAGAAAGTTTGATTAGCCAAGTTATTGATGTATTTGTTAATGCTCAGTCTGTAGGGAATCGGGTTGGGAATTGGAGGGTCACCGGTTCAAGTCCCAACGCAGACCAAGTCTGGAATTCATCTGGTAGCTGGAGAAGTGCCAGATCACTTCCCTACTCTCTCTCCCTGATTTCTAACTCTATCCACTGTCCTAGCTCTCCTTTGAAGGCACAAAAAATAAATCTTACAAAAAGAAAATTCATCCGACTACAGTCTGTATTTCAATGCTCAACATACTTATTCAGGCAGGGATTTGTCTCCTTGAGCACTTTAGCACTTTTTTTATAAGTTAAAAATAAAAGATCAAGAGTCTACAGCATTGCTACTTACTATGTTAAGACTTGCCTTGATACAGCAGTGCTTTGAAATTCTGTAAATGCTAATGCTGGCATGCTAACCAATGATAATGCAAAGATATTGACTGTAAGCAGGTCCAGTTTTTACATCTTGGTGTGGTTCTGCTTTGCGGCTGACAAGAACATGAGAGGTCCGTGTTGTTTGATAGTAATTGTCTGACTCTCGTTTTTATTCTGTTTTTTTTGTCCTGTCTGGTTGTTGCTGTCTTTATTTTATTTATGTTTTTATTTGCGCTCGTCGTGCAAGACAAATCTTTGTGGTAATAAAGATTTCATTCATTCATTCATTCATTCAAGTTAAGCATACCGGTAGTTAGGCTACATTCATGCCAAATAAAGCCAGCATGAAAAAAGTCACTCAGTTTGTTTTTGGACGAGGAGGCTGGAAACCACTCTGTAATAAAATAAAGCTCTGCAAAAGTGTCTGTGGCCAAATATGATCATGTCTTGACTTGAGCTTATATAGCGCTTTTCTAGTCTTCCGACTACTCAAAGCTCTTTTACACCGCAGGACTGATGGTAGTGATCATGTAGTATCATCCATCAGAAGTAACTAATCCCATTCATACACCGCCAATGAAGCAGCGAGAGCAGTTCGGGTTAAGTGTCTTGCCCAAGGGCACATCTAAAGCATTTTTTGCTTTAGTTTGGATGATTTCAAACACCTTCTTCTCCTGTTCTGTGTCCTACTCGATCTCAGTCCGTCACTGAGGTCATTGGCCACGTTTCTGAAATGCTACTCCAGGGCCTTAAACTTCAAAGGTCCAAATCTTGCAAAGCGGTTTCTCTTCCTCCCAGAATATTATTCAGACAGGAACACACAGCACAGCTTAAAGCCCCTTTAGACTTACTTCATTACTTACATGTCACCAGATTTGGCTTAAGAATTCTTGATTCTTAGAAAACTAGTGGTACTTATTATAAGCTATTAGAACCTTAAATCCAATGAAGTCCAACTTTTTTCAAAATAAAATGAACTGGTCGTTCTTATTGATATATATTTAGAGCCCACATTCGTTTGTCTTGCTTTCCTCTAGTCCCCTCACGTGTTTCCTTGTATTATTGGGCAGGATGTGTATCATAACACAACAAAGTTATTGAAACACTGACTTGATCATTGTTGATGCTTGTATTAGTTAATACACATAAAATAATGGGTGCAACATGAGGTTTCTGCTTTAAAGTGTCAATAAGAAAATGTATCTTTTATGTCTTCCTTCCTTCTTAACCTTCTGAATTCCTTCTCTGCTCTGTTTTTTTTTTTGACATGTATTCCATTCATTGAACTACATTTATATGTACACTGACAGTTGCATGCTACTTGATAAAGCTAATGAAAGCAGGGACTAGTATGCTTGTTTTCAGGAACATATAAGTACCTTGACACGGAAAGGACTGGTACTAAACATCAAATTGGCTGTTTCTGGTTTTCTGGTTGGGCTGTGAATTATACTTTTCAATCCTACATCTTGAAGACCATTTGTATAAAAAAAAAGGATACAAGTAAGTATGAAATGGGAGGAAAAGAGAGCAAGAAACTAACTGACATGACAAAAAAAAAAATCACCTGGTTGCCTGAAATAATGAATTTATGGTGTTAGGAATACAGAAAATACAAGTAGGAGGGAGAGAGAGATGCTTGGCTGGGGAAATCAGTGTGAAGGGTGATAAAGGAGCAGGATGAAAAGGAGTCGGAGTGAATAATTTAGAAGATGAGCCAGAAGAGAGCAGACAGAGCAAAAGTGTGTGTTTGTGAGTGGAGCACGCAGGACAAACTCAATAAAGAGGGTACGATGGTGCAGAAGAGAGACAGAGACAGAGAGAGAGAGAGAGAGGAGGAAGAGGAGGAGGAGGGAGTGTGTGTGGTTGCAGAAGAGGAGCACAATATTAATCTGTAGGAGGAGAGAAATGCAGCTGCAGAGGAGGACGTGCAGACAGACAGGTTAGCTAGAGAGAAGAGGAAGGGTAATAAAGGAAACCTGTATTTATTACTGTTCAGATGTGAGATTTGACATGATCCAAAATGATCCCTAATAAAAACTGGACATTGCCTTTAGCTGGTAACACAGGATTATTCTTGACATTTCTTTTTAGCCTAAGCTTAGATAACCTTGAGACATGACAACATGACCACAGAACCAAATTTAAACACGGAGTTGAAAGCCTTCCCAAAAAGGAAGCAAAAAGGTCCAACTGATCTTGGCAAATTTTGTTGACCAACTTTATCCATAGACTGGACATAATAGAAATTGGACAAAGCCTGAGTGACGTCACCCATCTGTTCCTGCAGGGGGCGCTGGCATCCCATCAATGGCAGTCTCCATACTGGAAATGCTGTCTCAGCCTAACTTTCAGTCAGCCTAACTTTCAGTCAACCTAACGACAGGCTGAGAGCCGGAGCTGAGGCGGGTTTTAAGCCTCCTGACAAACCGGTTACGGTACCCGCCTGTCAATCAGGTCAGCTACAGGCCTCATTGTGAATAAAGCAGTGCGTGCCGATCGAGACATGACCTAATCAGACCTATTACATGTTTTGAACCAGGCTGTACACATGTTAATCTCTGCTGTAAAAACAGGTTTTTTTTAGAATGGGTGTGTATGCTACTTCCTGTGCTTCTGCAGCCAGCCTCAAGTGGACACTCAATGAACTGCAGGATTTTGCACTTTTACATTGGCTTCATTTCCAACACTGGAGGTTGCTGCTTGTCTTTATCATGTCAATGCATTACACCAAAAAAAAAGTATTTCATTCATTCACGTTTGAAATTTGTTCTTGAATTTGTGAGGGACAGTATAAAATAAAGAGGTTTAAAAAAGATATATTTTTAACTCTTATTCCTTGTTAAAAACGTGTGTTGTATGTTGCAACTAGACACTTAAACATTTGGTTGTAGTTTTTGGCTGCCCTCTGCTAGTAGCCGCTCATGTAACTTTGTGTCACTCCCCTCAGGCAGAGAGGAAGAACGCGACACAGAGGGCTGATCATTTCTCTTATCTAACTCTACATCCTCTCATTTTAAAACTCACAGTCTTCACACTACATCAACCCTGACTCAAGTGACATCACTAAAGACCATTTATGAGACTTCACACACTACTCTTCAGACACTGCAGGGTTTTACAACTTTTTAAGAAACAAATGAGATTCTAATGTTTTTTTTATTTTTTATAAATACATTTAGAGTGATGGGAAAATAACTGCAGATGACATCCTTTAATATGACTGGGTTCACGTTCAGTAAGCACACTTCTCTCTTGGGGACATCTGAATTTAACACTACTGTGTTGATTTGGACACAGAACATACAAAGAAGAAGATAATGGCATCTCATTCAGCACCACATGCGATCAAAACTGTAAAAGCAGACCCAATATTTGTTTGAATGTCACAACATGTGAGGTCTCATTAAAAAGTTATAAAGGTGATTTTTATGGATGGGGGATTTTGGTATTTTCATTGATATTAAAACTACTACAGAGACTCTGTAATGAGTGTGAATCAACTCAAAGGAGGGAGGAGGGGGTGGGGGGAGACTGTCTCTTCAATGTTTTGAATTTGGACCGCAGTACCCATTTTAAACACAAGGTGTCAGAGTTACATACTGCTCCTTTAACATTCAGCAGTGCTAGAAGACACAAGCTTTTTTATGAAGATACTTCAAATACCACACAGTGTGACTTCAAATTGACAACAATCAAAGTCCAATCTTCATATCCAAATATTACAATGTGGCCAGCATATTCCAATTGAGGTTGAATTTCACAATGACTAAATTAGTCACTCCCAGACACAAGCCTCAAATCCAATCAAAGGGACAAAAGCAGACCAAGGCTGACTACTTGGAAAAGTAGAAACTTCATAAACTTATCGTCCACATGGAGAGCATTAATCTATATGAGACATACAGTATGTTCATATAATGATAAAAACATATCTACTATGATTTGGCTTCAATGCAAGTGCTCTTTATTATTATACTTGTTTCCAATATATATATTTTTTATTTCAGTCAAAATCATAAGTCATCATCTTTTTTTAAATACATCACCCATGTCTCTTCAATCTGCATCGAGTTGGACTACAGAGCATGCCACAGAGCTGCATTCGAGTAATACAGTACATCACTGCCAAGCAAGCTGAGCTCCAATCAACATGGGAGCTGTTTGGAAAAGGAGAGTGGCTTTGAGTTGATTGGATGCTGCCAAGACAGACACTGCATTATATCCATGTGTGGGGTCTCCTGAGGGACATTAGAGAGGATAGAAGCTGTGCTATACAGCGGTGAGACAGCAAACAGCTCCAAGTTGTATACTGCATATACAGTATGTGCTATTGTGCAAACATATTAAAATGTAAAAAATACAGAACAAGTTATTATAATATTGGTCAATTTTACCTTTAAAACTTTAAAAAACTTTTTTTTAAAAGTTGGCTTTTTTTGAGTCAACGGTTGCATTTAAATCTGGGTCATCTGCGGCAGCACTCCCCTTTATTAGGTTTTGAATGTCTATAAGCCTGAGACTGTGTTCCTTCAAAAAAAAGGTTTGTTTTTTTCTTCTCTAGTTGACTGAATAAGGAGAGTGTCGGTAAAGACTGACTATACTCCAGAAAGAACAGCTCTAATTGGACCTAAAGATGGACGCGGGAACACATCTCACAGTAAAAGAAACTCAGCAGAAATGGAGAAAATATGAATTTCTTCTTTATCCTCTAAGGCTAAATGTTTAAACAGCTATGAGACTTCATGAGCAGTTTTTAAAATATTATTTTTGGGGGGAGGGGGGTTTATGTCTTTGTTTAAAGAGGAATGAACAGTAGATATCGTAGGAAATTTGGATGAGAGAGTGAGGGATGTCATGCATACTTTGATATAGCCAATATACATGGGGAGCACGTCATAACTTTTAGGCTATCTGGCACCTGCATGGGAACATTTAGCAGGAGTTCATACAGACAAAGAGTACAAAATGCAAATGATTGGATTTGGAAGTGATACAAGAGAGTATTCATAAGCTGATAACGTCTGTGTTGTGTGTCTTTAATAACAGTTTGTTGATCCCCTGGTGCCCAAAAACAAATCAAAGCAGCTTTCACTTGCAGGGTAAGCATTTTAGGAGGCCGGTGGACTTGTGGTGCAAGCGCCCCATGTGTGGAGGCTGTGGTTCTCCAGGCGGGCGGCCTGGTTTCGAGTCTGACCTGTGGCTTCCTTCCAGCATGTCGTTCCCCTCACTCTCTTTCTCTCCCTGATTTCTGACTTTGCCACTGTCCCCCCCCCCCACATAATGTAGCAGAAACCAAACAAGCAGGGACTGAGACAAAATGGAACCGTCTCAAAACATAGTCATTGTTAACTACAAACTTGAGTGATACATATTCTCTTGAAGCACATTCTCTGTTTAAAAGCCTGGCTGAAAATGAAAAAATAACACTTTTAAGCATTAGAAATGTAATTCCTCTATGAAATGAATTTGGAGAAAATGACAATGTAACTTTAAACTAATTTGCTCATGCCATTAATCTGTAGCATCCATAAAATGGTGGATAGTAATGAACACTGCAGAAATGTCTGGTTTCCAAGAATAAGTTGCAAAATGAGAAAATCAATTGGCTGATCTTGTTTTCTACAAAGCAAACACGATTTTCATGGATTACAATCATCATCTCCGTGAAGAGCTGAAACCTAAGGAGAACCCAATTACCTCCTGCTTTGGAGGATTGCCATTAGAGATTGAAGTTTTCTAGCAAGACTGAGACTATTAAAAATCCAACAAATGAAACAAATACCAAACTAAAAAGCTATGTTGATTGTTAAGACGACTGTTTGCTTTCTACCCATGCATAAAAGGATCTCTTTGGTCTTCACCTCTAAAGTTAAACATTAATTTTAAAGTTTTTCATACACATCAGGCTAACCCTTTTTAAATGTTAAAAAGAGTTTTATCTGCTTGTCTCAAGCTGAATCCATCAAGATAATTAAGTCTGCAGAGCAAAGTGATATGAACCATTGTGTGTGAGTACTAGAACAGACAAGTATTAACAGGATAAGATGCGTTTACTGCTGACCTTGAGCTAGACGAGAACAACACCATGATACCTTAATGCATCAAAAATTGCAACAGATGAGACCTCAGGGTGCTTTGAAGACCTGATAATTTGCAATGTAGAGCCCAACCAATTAATATGCCAGTCGATAACATCGGCCGATATTCGCATATCACATGACTAACGGGGTCGGATCATTTTATCACAAATATGCGCAGATATTACAAGATTTATTCACAAGTCAAATATCATTTAATTTGAGCACCATTGTATTACACTAGCAGCTTTCTTTCTGAATGTCGCCAGCAGAGGGCGCTATATGGATTACAACGAGCATGATCCCCCTCCGGAGTATGTGATGCACATACATGCAAAGTTACTTTCCGGTTGAGTAAATGTCTTGTCCTTATAATATATATTTTCCACGAGTGTTGGGTAGCTGCAGTTAATGGTTTAATGCACTACATTTGTAAATCTTCATATCTCTACAGATCGAAGATGGATCGAAGAAAGATATCTGTTGATATATCAGCATCAGATTCCCCCCCCCCCCCCCCCCCACCATAATATCGATACCGGCCCAAGAAAAATCCCATACCGGGCCCTAGTATTATAAGAAATATTTTTTCCCTAACATTGAAACATTCGACTGTGTCCCTGCTTTCATTTTTCTCTTTAAAGCCAGACACAATCATCGTCTACATTCTGGAGACTGTACATGTGCACATTATTCAGACATCCATCTTTCATCAGAACTCATTCCTAATTCAGTTTTTTCCAAAGGGAGACGGAGATGTTCGAGGTGAAACTCTTCTCCACTTGGACAACAACAGCTGGAGACTTATAAGCAGAGCCAAGGACATCGATGACACAGGAAACATTATGGGCACAGGTAATAGAGTTTCAACTATTTAAATGTCTAAATATAGCTTGGAAATCTGTCACCCAACTGCTGCTGCTGTTTTGTTTTTCCTTTTGCACGTTTGTGTGTGTGTGTGTGTGTGTGTGTGTGTGTGTGTGTGTGTGTGTGTGTGTGTGTGTGTGTGTGTGTGTGTGTGTGTGTGTGTGTGTGTGTGTGTGTGTGTGTGTGTGTGTACCTCTGTGCTCCACTGAGGGTTGACTGTGTTGCAGACCACCCCGGAGCGTTTCTCCTGGCCGTGGTGTGGCAGCGAGGGGAAGATGCTGTGCTTTCCCGGCTGGATGGAGAGCTTCAGGTAGGGGTCCGGATTGAAGAACATCCCCTTCTTCAAGCTGACTGCCTGGAGGTCTGTATTAGATGAAGGCAAAGAAGTAGCGGGTCGTTTGTTTTCTGTTGTACTCGCAAACTGACCAAGATTCAGACCAATAGAGAAATAGCTTTGGTCACTAGTTCAACTGAACTAAATTCATCACAAGACGACTATGTGCTGTATTTTTTGGTTGGACTGGGTATGAAAACAGTAAGAAAATGTTTCTGTATCTCTAGGTATTGGAACAAGAGAAAGTCCAATGACAGCGATCTGAAAGTATGTCATGAGCTGATCTTTTCAGAGTTTATTTCATTGTATAGTTTGTTTCCTGTTGGATTAATTGGAGCTGAATTTAAAGGGACAAATCAAATATGTTTGGTAGAAAACCCCATAACTGTACATTGAATGTAATGTAGTACAAACAGAGAAATTGTCTTGTTGTGTACTGGCGTGCAGGCTGAGGTAGGAGTGAAGAACGGGTCCAGTTTTGCAGGTGTTCCCACGCTAAGAGCTAACATGCTCAAAGCCAGCTCTAGATACAGTGTCTGGAAAAGGAAATAGTAAGCTAACTTTACTGCCAAGCATGGAGGCAAGCTTTTTACGACTCTGTTCTTTTAATTACAGAAAGGTTGATTGGAACAGAGACACGGATTATTTAATAAATGTCTGTGGTTAAAAAGAATTACAGCAGGTCAATAATAACGGATAGGGAATGTTGGTGACGATTAAAGGATGAAAAGTGTGTTTAAGTTGGTCTGGGCAGTGGGCAGTATACGTATACGTGATATGTCATGATCAGAAGGGGGGAAAAAGTTGAATTCTTTACGCTGCCAAGAGAGAATTTCAATTGTTTCATATCTATATCAGTGCCTTTAAGACAACATGATGTTTTTTCATACTTTACAGGCATGTACAAAGCAATGTCAAAGACTCCTGGCAGATTTTTGAGGTTGAAGGGAAGGTGTGAAATAAGAGGTGTGAGACAAGATACCATGTGAGGTGAAAGGGACAGGTGCATGCTTTTATTCTGAAAACAACAGGAAGTGACTTATAACAATGCTGATTTGACTATTATGAACATAAGGGGCAGCAGCAGTGACTTCGACTGACACGGGCCGATAAAGGCAGCGAAAGTATTTAAGCTTCTGCAGAATACAGACAGACATCAGTATGCTTTTTTTGATCTGAAAGTATTATATAAAAAATCCCATGTTTTATAACTGCAGAACTTGTCTAAGAATCCTAATTGGGTATTTTGCAGTAGTATGTATAACTGCAAATGAAGGTCAGCGGAAGTTCAGGCAGAAAGACGGTTTCATACTCATTTATACCTTCATCCGTTAGTCATCATTAATTCATGTCACTCTCCCTCTGTCTTCCTGCTCAGGTGATCATCTGAGATGCACCACGGCCCTTGAGCTGGTCCACAATCCTCCTGTCGTGTTCGTCGATAAGCCAATTGGTTAATAATTACCCGTCTAATTTGAATTGTATTTCTTTTTATGGATCAAAATAAATATGTGTTCATTTTTGTCCCTTCCTGCATCTCTTCCCAGTGGTCTGGACAGCGCAACCCTAAACCCCATGAAGTCTCTGGCTCAGGGCGGACGGACAATCATCTGCACCGAGCTGAGTATTTAACAAACCGGATTCTGTCACAACCGCTATCAACCAATCATCCTGCTGCTGTCATATTTAAAAAGAAAATCTGTTCCTCTCTCTGTCGTTGTCAGTTTGTCGTTTCGGTTTGAATGCTGCGACCCCCCCTCCCCCCTCCCCCTCACCTTCATTACATATCAACAGTGTTCCTGACCAGCTCCTCTTAAGTCCACTTCTCATCACATCCTACACACTTCCACCACCACTATCCTATCCTGCTGTCGGCCTCACCTCCGCTTCGAGTACATGAAGACATCACGATGGAGTTTAACCGCCAAAGACATCGCACATTTCCTCTTTTTCCAAACTTGTAAATTAAACAATTGTTTCCTCATTATTTGTTCTCCAAAATCAAAAAAAACTTTATAACTCATTTAGCTATAGCTCTTGGTGCTAACTTCTAATTTGCCAAAATGTAAACAATTACAGGGTATACAAAGGGTCTGTGTAAATCACTGAGTCCATGGAAACATGGTTTTGTCTGATGGAAGACCCACAGTTTCAGATATTGAAAACCCCCTGGTTAAGAGTTCATAATTACCCAGCTGGTATTGATTTGAGCACACAACTGCTTTTTGAAAGACAACACTGAAACAACAGACATTGACAGAAAGAGCTGTAGGTCAAGGAAAGGGGTCGGATGAGGACAGAGCATGTGAATGCATTGATTAACGTGTTCTGAGTGCTGCAAGAAAAAAAAGAAGAAGATGCGATTGGATGGAGGGATACAGACAGATGTTGATTACCTACCTGACAGGGAAAAGTTAATGAGTCTCCTGTTGCCCAGTCCATGGTTGACTTCAGGACTAACCACAGGCTTCAACACCTGAGGACACAAATAGACATGAGTTAGGAAGCAGCCTTAAATGAAAGGAACATGAAAAACTTGCTCAGTTCTTACTCCTCTTCTACACCAGAGTTATCCTTCCTTTGTTGTAAGATGAAACTTTAATGATGCCCATGAGCAAAAATAGGTCAGCACAGCCATCTATGAATGTTTTTCAAGCATAAAATTAACAATGTGTACAGTACACCGTTTATTAATATCCTTCCAAAAGACAAAGATGCACATTTTTTGTGGAGAAACTAGAGGCACATCTTGTTTCAACACGTCCTTTTTTGAAGCTCCATTTTCAAGCAGCCTGAAAGCGTCCTGAAATCAATACTCTGTCTTCATTATCCTGACATTGATTCTACAGCCAGGAAGAGGAGGATCGTGGGGGAAGAGGGGAGAGAGACAGAAAAGCTGATGAGAGAAGGAGGAAGTGGAGAAGAGTGTAAATACAGTACTGCTGTGTTGTCATCCCCACCATACAGTGATAATGTTTTGTGCAATGGCGCTTCAATTCTGAAATCTGTCAAATATCAACAAACAAAATGTAAAAATAATGTAATGGACTGTTAAAATTAAAGAGATATTATTTTTTGAGCTTCACAATCTCCATCTGAATTTTGTGTCAGTACACCCTTTTTCCACAGAACTAAAACAAACCAGCGGTTTTGGAGCCTTTTACATTCTAAAGGTTCGAGCTGAAAACTAATGTCCTAAGGATGGTGTTAAAGGAGAGGTCATGGCATTACTAAAAACAAATCAATTAGTTAAAGGCAAATCGAATCAACCAAAAACATGCAAGTACCTGCTTTAAAAGATATCTGCCGTCGGCATAAATAAAAGTTCTTAACAATTTTATATCAGATATAATATTTTTTGTTATGTCTACAGACTTTAAGTCAACCATCATGCACATGTGACTAATTGCGCAAACATTAGCACACTAGCATTCTTGTGTTTTAAGCATATTATTGCGTAAATATGAACACATCACACCCATCCTTCAGACACTACACTGGCTCCCTATTTCATTCAGGATTCAATACAAAGTCACCCTTCTCACCTACCAGTGCACCCATGGAAATGCCCCCCTCTATCTCAAAGAACTCCTCACCCCACAATCCTCCACACGAAGCCTCCGCTCTGGAAACACCAACCTCCTCCATACCCCCCATGCTTTTAGTTTCCTTAGTTGCTTAGTTGATTAAATTTGTTTTTATTTCTATTTTATTTTTCTTCCTGTAGCACTTTGAGATTTTTTTGCAAAAATGTAAAGTGCGTTACAAATTAAATGTATAATTATTATTATTATTATTATTATTATTATTATTACCAATTGGCATCAAATACTAAGTAAAGTTGAAGCAGATGGGAATGTCATAGCTGCAGTTATTTGGACAGACAAACTGATGAAAAGTAAGAGGAAATCATACTTTTATCATGAGGGCTGTTCTGAAAATGTTGTTATGTCTAGTAGGGATGCACTGATGCATCGGTTTAATATCTGTATCGGCTGTTATCGGCAAAAGAAGGCACCTTTTTGACAAACATTGATTTGATTTGATTTGTTATCTGAACATGTACTATAAGACCAAAAAGACAGAAAAAATAATAACAATTTTCTGTTGTTATAGTCAGTTCTGTATAGTCAAACTGTTAAAAATGTTGGCATTGTGGGAAACTTGTGGGACTAAGCTAACTGTGGTACAATGCATCAATGTTGTACATGTTCCCTTTACAAATAAAAAATAAAATGAACTAACACCATAAGAAAAAACATCCGTATTAGCCCTGATTTTCACAGTCCCTGCATCCCAAATGTCCAACCAATAGTTATAAAGACCCTCAAAAGTAACACTGACAGGGGCACTGTTGGCCTTGTGGTTATGTTGCATGCCCCGTGTACTGAAGCTATAGTCCTCGTCCAATGGCTGTAGGTTAGAATCCGACCTCAGCCCTTTGCTGCATGTCATTACCAACTCTCTCTCTCTGTAGCTGTAGTATCCAATAAAAGCAAAAATGGCCCAAAAAATATCTTTAAAAAAATAAAATGAAGACTGACAGAAATCTGCCATTACCAGAAAATTGTAGGGTGCCTTAAGGGTCTAGAAACTACAACTCTAGTCATTTTTGTCCTGTAAACTACATTACTCTGGTGTGCAAAACTTTATTTATGCCAGAAAGCAAAATCTAACATCAACACTGCGTATTTAGACTTTGGCTGTAGCAACTCTTGGTTGTAGTTTGGAGTGAACTCTTGACATTTATTAGATGAATTGTGAATTTAGAGATATTCATAGTTCCCTGGTGATGAATACTCTGCCTGAGGTGAGCTGACAAATCATCTCCACCATGAGGTGGAAAATTATAGTGCTTCCATAAATGTTCTAAAAATTACAAGATGGATTGTCATTAAACGTACCTAATAACTTTTGCAATATAATCTTAAATCAGTTTCAAGGAGGTTGTAAAACCTAGACATTCTTTTTGACCATTGTGAATTGGCAAATGTTAGTACACTTTAATGCTAATTTAAGATGAGGACACTGGCCAAGATTATACCACCGAAACAAAAACATCAACATGACATTAATGTTATCGTCCTTTTTAGAGACTTGCAGAGCTGCAAGCATTTCTGTCCAATATTAGTCCTAAAATACTTTGTCATGGAACAAAATTCTATCAACAGGATGTTTTGACTTCATGGTGTGGGTAGAAGAAACAATTGACCATTATACTATTAACTCAACTATTATAAATACAAATATAAAATCCTTCCAGTAAATGAAAACATTAATACTGCATAAATTAGCATGATTTTCCTAATAGATGGAACTGATCCCAGCTGTCATTGAGCGAGAGATGGGGGTACACCCTGGACTGGTCGCCATTTAATCACAGGACTGACATATAGAGACAGACACACATTCACACCAACGGGAAATGTCACCAGTTAACCTAACGAGCATGCCTTTGGACTGTGGGAAGAAGCCAGTGTACCCGGAGAGAACCCACACATGCATGGTGAGAACATGCAAACTCTACACGGAGAGGCTGCTTTCTGATAGGGATTAGACCCAGGAACCTCCTTGCTGCGAGGCAACAGTACTAATCACTGCACCACCATGCAGTGCTAAATATTTCACAGATACTAAAACATTACAGTCATCTTAGACACACTGATAAATCTACAAACATTCAAAGCAAAAGCAGTATGATGCATGGAGGCGATGCAGGACCAAATTAACAACCAGTTTGACAGGTTCTATAAAAATACTGCCGTATTTCCTTGCAAAATTCCGTATGAGCACTGAATGCTTTATGCAATGACTGAGACAAAAAACTGGCAGTGGAAACACCAAGAGAAAGGGATAAAGGAAATGACAGATGTTTGGACCAATTCATTTTAATGAGATCCTTATCTGCCTTGCTGAGAAGACTCAGAGAGAAAAGTGCCAGCGCGGGTCTCCTCGATGATCCTAATCTCACAGATAAACTGAATGACAACCTTATCCATCTGCACCACTCTTTATATAACCGACCGTCGCCCAGCAAAAAGCAGAGACAGACCAAATACTCTGGCTCCTTGAAGGGACAGTATGTACAATTCCTTTGCTGCAAGAATCTTAAATGATGCAAGAAGAGGGAGATTTTTACGCAATAAAAGCTCCTCCCCTCCATGACAAGCCTGAAAGATTCAGGCTGCATTCACATCGTGGATCCACATCTGGAAACAGACCACATACACCTAGGCCTCCACCTATGAGTACGGGTAAGGGTGTTTACCGTATTTTCGATCCCAGGGCTTCTTAAGACTTAGAGGACTCGTGACCTTAACCACTTGGAGCAGTTGCGTGGCTTTCCGCCCGATTAACGAGAGCAGATGAATCAAAAAGGCATCGTCTTATTCACAAAACGAACACAGGAAGTTCTGGACTGCAGAGCAAACAGTGTGTCTGTACTGCTTTAGCCCCAACCCTGTGGCATCATCCTTCCATATACTGTATATTGGAAAATGCTGTCTCAGCCTAACTTTCAGTCAACCTAACAACAGGCTGAGAGCTGGAGCTGAGGCGGGTTTTAAGCCTCTTGACAAACCGTTACACTGCACCCGCTTGTCAGTCTGGTCAGCTACACGCCTCATTGTGAATAATAACACTTATCTTTCATAAAATCAAAACAAATGAGTGTTCAAAAAGTTGGTTAGAAATTGGTCTGATTAGCACATGTTCTCTGTTGGCATACATTGTACTTTATTAAAATTCACTTGTATGCCAATAAACATGAGCTCATCAGATCAATTTTTTTAACATGTTAATTTCTTGGAATGGTGTAACTTCCTGTGCTTCTGCAGCCAGCCTCAACTGGAAACTCCAAGAACTGCAGGATTTTGCATTTCCGCATTGGCGTCATTTTAAAACACTCAAGGTTGCTGCTTGCCAGCAGCTAAGGTAACAGAGCGTCGGACAAAACAGCGAGCAATCAAACATACATACATGAAATTAGACTAATGAATATATTCAAGACATTAAATAACATGTCAAACTGAAAATATTTTCACGATCGAATACAACCATAAATACATCAGGCAGAACATCTACAGCCAGATGTGCCTGACAGTCATTTAACATCCGCTTCAAAGCATCCAATGAGAGCAGCTTGTTAAATCACCACTTCTTTTTGTATTTCGTTCCAAGTAAAGGGAGCAGCAAACTCAATTGGCTTTTTTTCCTGGTTCAGTTCTGACCTCTGGTACAGACAGTAAGAAAATAATCCTGAGACAGATTATTATACATTCCTGGGCTCTTCTGATGTAGGTCAGAATAGGCTTGGGCGGGATCAATTTCGTCATACTTTCATACCGCCTTGCCATTTTACCGGGGTATACGGATATGACGGTATTTCTAAAACCAAAATAAAAATAAAGTTTTGTAAAAAAAAAACCTGCAGTTAAAGTTGTCAAGTACAGACCACGAGCTTGCAAGCTCTCTGGCTGACTCCGACTCTTTCAATCAAAAGACCACTCAACAAGGTCTATTTATGGTACAATATACCACTGTTTTCTGTAAATGCATGAGTATGACCTCATGAGGAAGAAAAGATGTGAAAAAGTCTCCCTCCTCCACTCTGATGTTAGCTTTGCCCGTTTACCTTCCCGGGGCTATCAGCTCTGTCTCGACCTCCCTTTTTGTCTCTTTGAAAGTGCAGTCATAGTGGCCACGGTAACGGGCGTCCACAAAGGACCTGACCCCTGCTGGCACATGCTGTGTACTACAACCCCTCACCTCAATATATTTTATTTGCGTCAGTTTAACAGAAAAAGCAGCATTTGTATTTTGAAAGGATTAAAAGTCATACCATTGGGATTTCTAAATACCCTGGTATACCTTAAAGCCATGATACCGCACAAGCCTAGGTCAGAAGGTTGGAAGGTTGTAGACCTAAAATAGATTTGTTAACAAGAATATGACAGTGTTTAAGTCTATACGTACAGCATGGACAAAGATCCAAGAAGTGACGGGTGAGGGATTTAAAACTTAAATTTATTCATTCAACATCAAATCTCTGTGATACACAGTGTCCAAAGTGTACTTGTTTTTTTTACATTTACTTCTTTAAAATAATAATGAGAAATGAATTAGTTAACTTTAGAGATGTTGATGGATATTGATTTTCAGATTGAAGCAGTCTAGGCTAGCTTTTTTTCCTTCTTCGAGACTCTATGCTAAACTAACCACATCTGGACTCTAACAGTTTTCAACAACTAGACTTTGAAGGTCCCATATTATGCTTTTTCTGGTTTTATATGCTCTTTAGTGTGTTTTCCAAGTGTCCTGTGCATGTTTAGGCACATCTATGTCCAAAAATTCAAAGTCTGCGGAAACGCGGATTCTCCTAACTGCTCCTGTTAGCTGTAGCATTAGCTGCATGTAACGCTCGGTTCTAGCCCCCCTCGATAAAAATTTGTCAGTGCTTTTTTCGGACTTTAGCTATTGTGAATGTACAAAAGTAGGTACATAGATTAAATATAAGAACCCCAAGAAGGGCATAATATGGGCTCTTTAAATATTCCAAAGTCACTCTTAGATTCATCTTAAAATTGGAGCCGGACCGATTAATCAGCCAGTCGATAATATCTGCTGATTTTAGCATATCAAGTGAATATCAGTATGGGCTAATTTTATCCCTGTGCCGATATTACTAGATTTATACACCAGTCAAAAAGCATTTCATTTAAGTATTGTTGTATTACACTAGCAGGTCATTTTCACCAGCAGAGTGTGCTTCATGGATTACAACAAACATTATCACTCTCTAGTCTTAAGCGCTGATGCCAGACATGCACAGTTACTTTCCAGTTGAGTGACCATCTTGTCTTCATTAAATATCTTTTACAGAAATTTTTGATAACTGCATTAAAGGGATCAAGGCAATACATTTGTATATCTATCTCTACAGATTGAAGATAGAACCAATAACGACATATTGGCCAATGTTTCGTATCAGATTTTTTAAACCCTTAATAACCATTTGAGTATCGGGCCAAAAAATTCCATATCAGTCAGGGCCCTACTTAAAATTCAGCAAAATATTCAAGAACTTTTAATTAGTCAATTTAATTAATAATTTTATATAATCATAAAAACATAACAAAATGAGACCTATACACACTGTCGATTGGATTTACACACGCCAGTATGTCATTAGCGTAACATCAAATTTTACAAGGAAATATCAAGCTGCTGTTAATTATCATGGATTTTTTTTTTTTAACTTCACTTTAAGTTAATTAAGTTACTTATCATTTCTGTTTCACAACTAAATGCTGCAGGAAGATGAGATAAAAGGCAGACAACTAGTGACTTCACAAAGGAGTACACGTTATGAAATAAAAGACCTGTACAGAGAGAATATTTATGGTTACCCAGGCTATCCAGCTGAGCCTCGTCCTCCACTCGCTTCTTCTCTCAGGATGACTGGGAGACAGTAATCCCAGCTGGAGACACATGCCGTCCATCACACACATACAAAATCAAATGCTGGATCTTCTCTGTGTGCGACGTCTGAGTTCTGACCTGCTACAGTAACTACAGGCAAAGAAGGCAAATCGTCCCCCGCTACTGTCAAGTCTGTCCATCTCCCCTACACTCTCCTCCCCACCTCTGTCTCCTGTTGTTTATCAGCTTTCTGCAGCTCCACCTGGTAATTTCCTCCTCTTGCCTTCAAAAAACCTGAATGATTTACCTTGACTAGACTCTTTCCTGCTATCTCTACTAGTCCCTCCCTCTCTGACTCCCTTCCTATGGCAGTTATTTTTATGCCTTTGTCCTCAGGAAGCAAGTACAGATCAAGTTCAGGGCCCATCAGCATTTCCAGGGGCCGACAGCAGCAGAATGTGAAGGCAAACAGTGAAATCCAATCGCACAGCTGGACACCCTCGTGATAACGGGTCCTGACTGATAAAGGCTTTAGAAGGGCAACAGCAATTTTGAGATGCTGATGAAAAATGTGTACCACTACTGCTCATCAGAAGGCTCTCATTTCAGATTTTTTTTCTTGTGACCACTTTCCAAGTTATTGAGGGAACCCTGATTGAGAGAATGGACTTTTCTTTTTTGGACAGACTACTAGGGGCACATATTAGTGTTTGAAAAAACATGGTGAAGTGTATTTTTGCATAATAAGTGACCTTAAAAAATAACCTAATTTTACGGCAGACATAAACATGTTTACAGCCTGGTGCAAAAAAGAAAAAAGGTATCAATAGCTCATTTCTTTATTTGTACACACTATATGGATGGTGATTTTTTTATATAGCTTTTATTTTTTCTTACTTTTATGAAATTAGTCATGTTAACTTCTCTTTGTTTTTCTTACAATTCAGATTTCCATATTTTTCCTTTTCTTTTGACGTTTGACAAGTTTGGCATAAAGTGAGGCTGATTACCACGACTCTATTATCTGACTTTACTTTTACGTGACATGGATAGCAACATAACAAAGCAACCAGGATGGCAGTGAGCAAAGCCACGATGGCTTTTGTTCAGTACACACCACAGTTGTACATCTTAAGTAAAAGGTTATTAATATAACCTGTTGGCGGTTCTTTCCACACACTGTATAAACCATCGTGTTACTTACCCGCACTGACAATGTTGAACTATCACATGGTGCTCTTAAGATGCCTTAAATATGCCTTAAATAGACAAGCCAAGAAGAACGTTGTTTTGACTTGGTCGCTATTTTATTCATTACAACGTTTTATGTCAAAGCTGTGGGCACATATTTCAGGAAGTACTTAGCAGCAACACAGACACACATTTCCATATTAAGTTAAAAGAGCTAAAGGTCAATGAGAAATCACCTAATGGCAACCTTAATGTATGTCGACAGGTGAGACCTCATTTACACCTGTGTGATATTTACCTGGCAACTTTCTGATCTTTCTGAACAACAACAAAGATGAAGTGTCAGTCCGACATTCACACCTACTGCTGCAGTCATAATCAGTTCTGTGTAGGTGAGAAAGGATTCAAGGTTTAAACTTTGCATATCAACTTTCTGTTTCCCATTGCAATCACAACGATGTCTGTCCCTTTTTAGGCACAACTAAGAGCAATCACTACAAAAGTTTTGTTTTTTTCAGGAAATGTGGGCTTTAATCCTCACATTCAAACAACGATGGTGTATTTGTTAAAATGAATGATGCTGCAGGCCCCTCAGCCAACACACAGTCCCTAAAGCTGCAGCTTTCTTATACTGTTAAGCTCTGTGTTCATTATTTCTGAATATCTGATGCTGCATCATAAGAGTAAAGGAGATAAGCTCTCAACAGAATCCTCCCCAAATCTCAGCTTCTCTGAGAGCACGCTCAAAATGTAGAGCTCTTTTCTGCAAAATCTCATTGTGTAACCATTTGCGCTGGACAGACAAGCAGGTGCAGTGTAGCCACTACAGGAGTAGCTGTAAGCCAGACGAGCTGCAACTGCAAAGCAGATGGTGTGTGTTTAGAGACTCACGGGTGGAGAGCCCTTCTTGATGGTTACACTGGGTGTGGTCGCCCTCAGTGCCCCGCTGATGCCGTGGTAGTACCTGAAGCAGACCTGGGTCTCAGCTGAGGAGGACACACAGATGGAGAGAGAAATTAAGAATGAGTTCCCTTTCACAAACAAAGAATCTCCTGCACCTGCTTTTCAAAATGTGTCTGAAAAAAGCAACAACACCATGACTGTCAGATTATCACATGAATCATGCAGGATGAGGCTCAAGCAACATTTCTTCTTGTCGACCACTATCATGTTTATATGAACAACATTGATTTGAGTACAAAAGAACTCCATTTTGGAGCCTAAAAACCAATGAACAGCCTCTGAGAGCTGCAAAAACTCAAGGATTTCTGGTGTAACTGTTACTATCAGGACAGATATTAGGGTGAAAACTTCCTCACTGAACACTCCAAATAATCCATTTAAAGTTTAGAATATGCTGATTGCTATTCTCTATGAAAATATACCTGCGAAATAAAGACATTTGAAAAAAAGTTAAGTATTAGCTTAACTGATGTCAGATATCAGCCAATGGGTGTGACGTTAAATTTCTGCGAATGTGTTTTACCTTCATAGCTCTGCAGGTCAATTGTTTTACTGCATGCACAGAAATTCAACTCAAATGGAATCTGCATATTATACAACGAGTGAGTCTACAAAAAATATACTCAAATAGCGAGGTATGTAGAAAGTAAAGATTTTATGTACACTTTCAAAGTTTACAGTTATACTACATATGAAATATTTCAGGTCTTCGGTACTACTACTATCTTAAAGTAGTTAATATGCACACACACACACACACACACACACACACACACACACACACACACACACACACACACACACACACACACACTTACAAATACAGTGTTTTTAAAATCATTTACTGAACAAAATAAGAGTTTAAACTCTACAATGATGAAAATAAAAACAACATATTTTTACTTTTAATACTATATGATTAATAGCATGATTTTAGCAAATTATTTCCCTCTTTGGTGAAGATTTTACAGAACGCTGAAAGGTGACCGATCATTTTTGGTACGCAGTGGTCTTTCAGAAAAAGGGGAAGTAGAGCACAAAAGAAAAAGGCTTGTGTGACACACAGGGAGATTAAGGTCATACTAAAGCGCTGTGTTTTTTTCTGCTTGTTTGGCCAGACACACTCAGTTAATTTGACAGGCAGAGGGGGGTACGCAGAAGACACGGCAGGGGGTCGAATGTCCACAAGTGTGTCTGCAGTTTAAATGTGGAGAGACGGTCAAGGCAGATGGTGGGACAGAGGTGTAAAACTGATTATGAAAAATAATTGTGATTTAACTTTATGAGATTCTGTATACATTCCCAAAATACACAACATTTCATTTTAAATTAAGGGATTACATGCAAAAAAGACAAGCTATTTCAATACATGATGACTTTGCACAAACTGCACATAAAAAAGGACTTTGTGAGGTGCCGGTAGCCTAGTGGTTAGTGTGCACGCCCCATGTATGGAGGTATTAGCCCTCCAAGTGGGCGGCCCAGGTTCAAATCCGACCTGTGGCACCTTTTTTCTGACTCTATCCACTGTTCTGTCTCTACAATAAAAGGCATAAAAATGAACCTTAAAAAAAAGAAGAGCTTTGTGTTTCAATTTTAATAGGTCCTATACATATGGCAGTATTTTTTAAAGTGTAAATAAAAAATTTATTAAGTTTTAAATGGGAATATATCTCAATGTATCTAAGAGTAATCACTGCATTGTGTTGTTCTTGTTAATGTAAGAAAGGAAACATTTGTTATTTGAGATGTTTCGATATCTTCTGTGTCATTTATATGGTTTCTATAGCTTCAATAGCAATAGTCGCTTTCTGATCCTGTCCTTTGGTCACTGGATTTTGGTCCTCATTATTTGACTGGTATTCTAAGGCCTATAATAAACTATTTCATCCAGATGCTGGACTTGCCAAACTCACAGGTAACTGAAAGTCTTCCCTCACTATCTGAAAAGTACGCTCGAGTTGCAAGAAGATGTAGAGATTAGTCTGGAGCGAGCATTTTCATTTGAATTATGATATGATTTAGTCACAGAATGTGCATATTTGAAGTTAAAAACAAATATGCAAATTAGATAAATTAGTAATAATTAAAAAAAAAAAACACTTTTTTTAATAATAATAATAATTTTCAAATAAAAATAAATTCTGAAACTTTAAAAGCATTTCTGTTAATGCATTTTAATTTTCAAATTAACTTTTTCATTTAAATTCTGATCACCATTGTTTATCACCCCACACCAGATTTGGTGTGGGGTGAAAACTCACCTTATTACCCCCACAGACCTCTTCTTAGAGACTTTTAAATGTACATGTCTGAGCTGTGTTTGTTTTTTTGACTTCTTGTCTGTTTTTTTGTTATTTCTTATATTATTATAAGCTATTATGCACAAAAACTACAAATAAAATATTGAAAAAATAGCACGCATGTTTTTACACTGTTTCATAAGGCTAATTTTGAACAGTTAAACATAACAGCCTCAGTCCTATTAAAGCCTCAAGTTCAGCTGCAATATAGATGCTGGTGTTACTAAAAGGAAACACCTGGGTGAATTCACACTCATACATTTATTCTGATTCATGAGTCCCTCACCCATAAACACAATTCCCCATGTCCCTAAACGCAGTGATGGTGCACCATTTGTGACTGTCTCCCTGCTCCCAGTCTCTCCCTCTCTCTCCCTCTAATAATGTGCTTCTGTAAGCAACCCCTTTCCTTTGCCAGAGACTGATACATCTCATGCTGATACAGCTACAGGGCTTACAGGCTCCATCCACTTTGTTCCTTAAGAGAGAGTATAAAAGCAACGCAGCAAAGACCACTTGGCTCTAACACTTGAGACAGAAATGAAATGTAGTGTAATTATTACCAGTTATATCTGACCACGTTGTATAGACTTATGGCTCCTTTCACACCAAACCTTCTCTGGTAAAGATGTGTCAAAGAAGATGGTAAAGATGTATTTGTCGGTTTGGTTCGGTTTGATAGATTGGTGTTAGAGCTGTCATATATAGCAAATGGACCTTTATTGCTCAGGTTTGATTGCAGAGCAAGAGTTGACCAACCACATGGCGTTGCTATGTGACATTTCTGTCAATGTAAAAGCTAAAACCGGCAGCTCGGACAGCTCAGCAGACAAGTACAGAGTAATATCCACTTCATGACATCAAACATTTGTTTTCTGTTTTCATTTAGTTTTGGATCCTTAACGAGTTCCATTTTCAGCGATGAAGTTAATGTCGTAGCAAGTAAAGTACTGTCAGCTTAACATGATAAAAAAATCTAAATAAAGGCATTACATTTTTTATTCTTATAATGGAATTTCAAGTACAATTAATTGTGATTAACTATTGAAATTTTGCAATTAATCACAATTAAAATGCTGAACTGTTTGACAGCCCTAATGTGAATATAAAGCAGATTTTTTCTGTTATACTGATCAAATGCACCAAACTTGTGCTGTTTTTAAATCACCTTTCAGTTTTCTGGTTTCCTGTGCCAGAGTCCAGAGAGAGATCCAAATTTTTTTTTAATTATAACTTTTCCAAAAATGATTTTCCGATTCCTTGAATGTCCTGGTGTTTTTAGTGACTATCTTCTTGTAACTTTTGTTGGACTTGAAAGGCTTTGTGAAAAGGCTTCCTGTGACTGATAGAGGCTGAATATAAACTGTAAGAAAGCAGAGGCCCAAACATAAACCTCAAAACAGTCGTTATATAAAGAATCAACTAATGCAGCCTGGATTGAGAGGTGCACTTATTAAATTTTATAGGCTGTTGCTTGAGCTGTTTTTATTTTGTAAAAAAAATCCCCCAAAAAACAAGAGACAATTTTTGCTACTTACAGTCACTGAAGTTGGAGCTGGAATCAATTTTCCAAACGATCTGTCCCTTATGAGATCCATTGATGCCTCGATTCTTATAGTCCAGAAAGTTCTCAGACAAAGCTTCATCTGGGAGAAGAGATAAAGCTGATGAAGTTACATTGCCACTCCAACCCTGACACATTATTATAATGAGGCAACATTATATTCCTTTTCCCATTAACCTTTATATGAGCTTACTGCAATTGATTCTCCATGTTAAAGGTCTCGTATTAAACTCCTTTCAACCTTCATTTCAGAGTCTCAAACATGTATGCAAAGTTTCCACTCTGATCCTGTATTTGATCATGTCTATAAACCCCTCTATTTCAGGCCTGCTCAGAACAGGCTGTTTCTGTGTCTGTAGCTTTAAATGTAAATGAGCTGTGTCTGACCACGCTCGGGTGGCTTGGCCTTTCTTGCACCGTGCCCTATTGTTTGCGGTGAGAGGGCGGAACCCCTAGCTTTGGGAGTGTCACCCACCTGGGGGACGGGTTAATGCCTTTTGTGATGTCACAATGGGAAAATCTCCAAACGGCTTGTTCGAGCACACATTTTCTGAAAAGACGGAGAGAATGGACTTTTCTCATAATGGGGGGGGGGGGGGGGTCCATCAAACTACAGGCTGAAGTCCGATATTGTGCACTGAGGAGCTTAGGACCAGAGCTCTGCCTCTGTCTGGTTCTGTCTAACAACGTGTGCATCCAACAGTATCACACAGACTGAAGACTCGTAAGTGAATGGCACAATGACACTTTCAAAAGAAAGACGGCTTCAGTCAAGATGTAGAAGATACTAATGCTTTTAATAAAGACACTTCTTTTACATCTGTTAAATAACCATATTTATTTATGAAATACCAGTTTTGTATCTAACAAGGCAGCTAGTTTGGGTTTTATTAGCCTAGATATCAAATTAATTAACTTTAAGCTCTCTGTTTCCAACTGAAAACAATGAATCTACCACTAAATCAAAAGCAACAACCTTAACTAAAGCTGTCAGCCTTAACACATTTAGGCTAGGGTCATCACAAATTCTTTAATGATGGTGCTGATATGGGCTCATCATGTAATATCTCACTTACCAACTTGATACATGCCGATCCAGTCTCCA
Organism: Labrus bergylta; assembly: GCF_963930695.1. Classification (NCBI taxonomy): domain Eukaryota; kingdom Metazoa; phylum Chordata; class Actinopteri; order Labriformes; family Labridae; genus Labrus; species Labrus bergylta. The sequence continues at coordinate 14,312,712 of NC_089214.1, forward strand.
GCATCCACTTCCTCCTTGATGTCCCATGTGATCACCAGGTCTTCAGACTGGCCGATGGTGTAGTGGGAGGAGCTAATGGTGAGGGTGGAGCGAGCATCAGGGGAGACCAGATCGGTGTCGCTTGTGGACCGTGACAGCCCCAACATGAAGGTTTCCTGGTTCAGGCCATTGACAGCAAAGCTCTCTGGGCCATAGCTGTGACGGGTGGCGTCTTTACAGCGTTGGCGGTTCTGGCTGCTGCGGGTGGGGGAAGCCATGGCCGCCAGGCCCAGGAACCGATTCTGGTACAAGTTCTAAAACGAAATACACACAATGAAGCTTTGAGCTACAAGAAAGGCAACAGATGATGTTCTGGACACAGAAAATTGAAGGATAAAGCAACTGGATAAAGGATGAAGAAATATGTATTTCTATTCCGTTTCACCTTTAAAGGTCACATGTTATCCTCCTTTTCAACCAGTTTCAAAAAAGTCACAGTGGAGCGCTGGTGGCGCATTGGTTAGTGTGCGCCCCATATGTGGATGCTATAGTCTTCCAAGCGGGCGGCCCGGTTCGAGTCCTGCCTGTGGTTCCTTTCCCGCATGTCATTCCCCAACTCTCTCTCCCTGATTTCCGGCTCTATCCACTGTCCTATCTCTCCAATAAAGGCACAAAAAGCCCAGAAATAAATCTTTAAAAAAATAAAACAAAGTCACAGAGCTCCCCAAAACATGTCTGTGAAGTCTCTTGTTCTAAATCCACTCTGATCCTGTATTTGATCATCCTTGCTCAGAACAGGCTGTTTCTGTGTCTGTATCTTTAAATGTAAATAAGATGTGTCTGACCACGCCCCCTCTCTGGAAGGGCTTGGGTGCCTCTGTCTTTCTCGCTCCAGGTCCTATTGTTTACGCTGAGAAGGCAGACTCAGAGGGCAGAACAAACACTTAGCTGTGGGAGTGGGGCTATTGCCCTTTGTGAAGGGAAAATCTCCAAACAGCCTGTTGGATTACACATTTTCTGAAAAGTGGAGCATGCAAAAGAAGGAGAGAATGGACTTTTCTCATCATTGGGGGGTTTGTAGACAGACTAGGGACACTTAGTGTAAGAACAACTTACAATTTGTGTTTTTGTGTACTATGTGACTTTAATTAGATCTCCACTTATCAGATGTGACTTCTAGGTTTGAAACTATTTTAGATCAGAAGCTTAACTCGACATGTCATTTTGAATTATTAATGTCCATGTCACTTTATTACACTATCTATTGATCCTGGTCTCATTGTCCACTTCAACAGTATTTTCCTTTTTACAGAGAGAAGCTCAGTTACTCTGCTCACTTGATGCACCAAACATATCAGTTAAAGAAATATACTTTTTGACTATCCCCTAGTTAAAAGGCATTGTGCGACACTTCGGCAGCAGTTTCATGAGTATGGCACATAGAAAGTAAAAATACAAATAAGGGTAGAAATTGAAATACTACCTCAATAAGGAAATATTTGAGCAGTTTACAGTGTTTGTGCCAAATACTTCCTCTTGTTCATAACTCAGATTATCCACCTCTGCTGCCTTGCTATACTGCTATTAGCTATTAGTTCAGACAGAGTTATCTTGGCTGTTAGTGAAAGTGGAACTTAGGACGTTAAAATGGAAATGGAGACCAGAAGGTTTCTTTGTAATCTAAGTTTAGTGGTGAGAAACCGTCAACCTGTCTTTTAGACCCAATCCCAAACAGGCTGTTCAAAGAAGTCTTTCCCTTAGTTAGCAGCTCTATATTAGATAAGATCAATATGTCTTTACTGGCAGGCTATGTACCACAGTCATTTAAAGTAGCCGTAATCAAACCTCCACTTATAAAGCCTACTCTAGATTCAGGAACTCTAGCTAACTATAGGCCTATATCTAACCTTCCTTTTATCTCAAAAGATCCTGGAGAAAGTGGTAGCTAATCAGCAGTGTGACTTTCTCCATGACAACAGTTTATTTGAGGAGTTTCAGTCCGGATTTAGAGTCCACCATAGCACTGAGACTGCACTAGTTAAAGTTACAAATGATCTACTTCTAGCTTCAGACAGGGGACTTCTCTCTGTGCTCGTCTTGTTAGATCTTAGTGCTGCTTTTGACACGATTGACCATTAGATCCTACTATACAGACTAGAACATTTACTTGGAATTACAGGGACTGCTTTAAGTTGGTTTGAATCCTACTTATCAGACCGATCTCAGTTTGTACATGTTAATGATAAGTCCTCTATGCACACCAAAGTTAGCCATGCAGTGGCACAAGGTTCAGTGCTTGGACCGATTCTCTTTACATTATATATGCTTCTTCTGCGTAATATTATGAGGAAACACTCCATAAATGATCATTGTTATGCAGATGACACTCAGCTTTATGTATCAATGAAGCCCAATGGCACCAGTCAGTTATGTAAACTAGAAACGTGCCTTAAGGACGTAAGGACCTGGATGACCAGAAATGTTTTGCTACTTAACTCAGACAAGACTGAAGTTATTGTGCTTAGCCCTAAAAACCTCAGAGAGACTTTTTCTAATGATATGACTGTCCTTAATGGCATCAGCTTGGCATCTAGCACCACTGTTAGGAATCTAGGAGTTCTATTTGATCAAGATATGTCCTTTAACTTTCACGTCAAGCAAATTTCAAGGACAGCCTATTTTCACGTTCGTGATATATCTAAGATCAGGAATATCCCGTCGCAAAATGATGCAGAAAAACTAGTTCATGCATTTGTTACCTCCAGGTTGGATTTTAGTAATTTTCTTTTAACAGGGTGCTCTGGTAAGTCTCTAAAAACTCTTCAACTAGTCCAGAACGCTGCAGCTCGTGTACTGACTAGAAATAGGAAAAGGGACCACATTACTCCTGTGTTGGCTTCTCTGCACTGGCTCCCTATAAAATCTAGAATAGAATTTATTCTTTCTCTTCCTTTCCTGGTTTCCCCTTTTTGGAATGACGATTACAGACTAACACCCCCTGCTGGCATGGAGAGTTATTGACTCTCACGCATGCACAGAACGTACGGTGGTTGGCTGTCAGCTGCAGTTTTTGTGGTGTGTTCTAGTGAAACTTTTTGGCAAAGACTAAAGGCTTCGTGCCACAGGCGCCCTTCGTCGCCACTAGTTCTTTGACGTCTGCTTGGTGTGTCAGAGCCTTTAGGCTCCTCGGGTTTGTTGATAGACGGCCTGCCTGAACAAATACCCCCCACCTCTGTTCCCTATTTCTCTTCCTGCATCTTAACCCATCTCTCCCTATCCCTTTTTCAAGCCAAGCGCAGTCTTGGCACGAGGGCTGTTTCATCATGAGTCGGGGATCCGGCCTGATTGATTGATAAAGATATATTGGGAAGGTTGTTCAGTTATGTTTTGAAAGTTGTTGTTTTATTTTAATTAGTTAAATAGTGATGTTCTTAAAGTCGTTCTTGGCTTTTTATGGAGAACAAAGTGGTGGGTAGAACATGGTTTAAGTGAGCCATCTTGGTGTTTTAATAATTACAAAGTTTAAATGATAAATAGTGTGTTCCCCAGATAGAGAAAGTATTCTATGGATGATTTATCTCATGTGGTAAAGAGTGGACAACAAAACAGTCAATTCCATTTCCTCCATTATCTGTTAAGAAATTTAAAGCAAGAAGCTTTGATAAAGAAATTCCAGGCTGCTTTCCTGACATGTTCAGTAGAGATTTAAGCTAAAAGCACAGGCGCTCATGTTTAGTAACACAAGCCGCTCTCTTCTCTTCGGCTGAGAGGCAAAGTGCCAGTAGTGTGAATCTAAATGATTTAACTTACTTACTATGTGCAACCAGCAGTTGAGGAGCATGCTGCTAAGTCACTACTCCAACATGTTATTTTGCTGAAGGGATAAATGGATCCTTCTTTTATTCTTTAAATGTTTGAAAACTGTATAAACACTTTTGTATAAACCTATGCCTACACAATGTTTCACTCTAATCATTAAAAATCAAACATGTATTTTGTTATTTTGTACTTGTTTATTAAAGGAAACTTCTAAAATCAAAGTGAGATTTCATTTCCAGACACATTGGGCCTCATTCACCAATATCTTCTTAAGAATTTCAAGAAGTTGTTCTTTAAGAAGATTTCTAAGAAGACTGTCCGTCAGATTCACCAACTGGTTCTTAAACGGTTAATTTTAATCGCAGCTGTATTATTATCTCCTTGTGTTCGTAAGTTGAAAGCACATGCCGTTGTTTCCAATTAGCATAGGTAACCACGTACTAATGCCCATAAAAGGGCGCAGATACACAGAAACATATGCTGGTAGCAAAAAATAATGTTGCAGAGAGGCCTAACGGAGGGCTAAAGATGCCACAGGCGGAGCACCGGGCTACTAACAGAGAAAAAACTTGATTAGTTCTGTAGTGGAGGTACTACTGCAGGAGGTCAGCAGCGTGCGTAATGGTTGCACAAGAACACAAAACTGGCTACACAACTATATCTTCCAATTAAACGAATAACCAGTCATTTTGTCCAAGCTGGTCAGCACTCAAATGTCCGTAAGAGTCAAATAAAAATGTTCCTATGCTTTCAACTCAGTCTAAAATAACAACAAAATTTACAACTCAGTCATGCAGTTAGTGTGGTCTTGTAGAGTCATGTCTGATGGAGATTCTAACTAGAGCCTGGTTTGGAGCTGGTTTCACAGAAAGCATCTTGTCAACATGATGGTAATTGTTCACACAGACTGGCAGAAAAATCATCTGGATGATAATACTAACTGTACAAACACAAAAGAGCATGCATGAATCAACACATCTTTTTGGACCATTAGTCACAAAAAAGCTATCAAATATACAAAAGCCGAACATTAAGGCAGTTGATGAGAGTAGCTGTATTCAGTGAAGAGAAGGGAATTTCAACACAAGTAAGAAGACATTTTAGTACATCTACTCCGTGGCTGAGAGCTCTACTTTCTCTAATACGCAGTATTACAAAAAGAGGCCACACAAATGGACTGTGGCTTATGATAGGATGCAACATAAGTCCACTTGATCAGTTTGTAGGTCAAAGTCAAGCAGTTAATATTGAATATCTACCAGTGGTTTTGGCTATCTCTTGAAATGACAGACATTGCCTCTGTTGAAGCAGTACATTAGTTCTTTAAGATTTTGATTTCCTTGGTTGTGTGTTTTAAAATCCTTTGAAAAATCCTGCCTCAGGAGTTGCTCCTTGACCTCTCTACTTGATGTTCAATAGCTTAAGGGAACAGTGAGATCAGTAAGTTGGGCACTGTTTGTCAATCCTGGGTTATGAGCGATGTCTAAGGATTTGTCAACATTTAGTTTGATCTCAAGGAAACATAACAGACATGTTTGTTGGCAGCCTGCAATAAGTAGGAATGTAACAATTTATTCAACAGAATAAAGCAATATTAAATAAATATTAAATATTATATTCTGTTTTGTATTAGGAGTTTGCATTATCTATATTATTTAATGTGAATATTAAGCATACATGATTTGCCTATATTTTCAGAAATAAAAATAGCATAAAATAATATTAAAACAGTTGTCAAACTTTTTCAACATTAGATACATTGTACAATGCATCTGCCTCCATTGTTACATTGTAGTTTGTATTTTCCAAGTGGGATTAAAATTTGCTGGAGACTTCCACTAAACATAAATTGTCTGACCATAGCCTAATGATGATGTATTCAGTCCCTTTTGGAGGACTGTAAAGGATCCTGTATAATGGTTGTTCCTACTTCTCTAGGTCAGTCAGTGCCGGGTTTACCATTTTATGACTTATGGCAAATTGGTCTTATTGAGAAAGTGCACTGTGACTAAAATCTGGCTCTAGAAGAATGAGAACAAAATAAGCTGAATTTGCTGATTTAATTGTAATAAATGGCTTGGTTCATGATGGTGCAGATTTGTCAGAGAAAAAGCAAACACCTTGTTTTAAATGGAGTTACGATCAACTATGTTTTTATACTTTTATGTTCTCTCCTGAGTTGCAAAAAAAATCGACTTGTGGAAAAGCACAAGCTCGAAAATATTCACCAATTCACGTTGTTGTGGTTGTATGTTTTGAGTTGCCTGTCTGGAAATATGCATCTCTATGCATCTTTGCATTGCAGCTTTGAAAGAGTACAATGCAAAAACGTTTCTCTCTGAGTGTTTTCTCTGTGTTTCTGTTGTTTTACTCTTTATTCTAGGCAGGAAACATTAGAACACCACTGTATCATTATTAAATCCAATATAAAGACACCTCAAACTGGTTATATATGATCTGTCATTAGATGTCACAGAGGAGATCCCACGGACTCACCAGCAACAAAGATCACTTTGTACAGCTTTGTGTGTAAGAGAAGGAAAATCAAAACAATCGTCCTGTTTTTCAGTACTTGGTCTGTGATCATATTTACTGCAGCTTTGAATGACCTATTAGCACCTAGTAAACAGAGTCTGTGTGGCTTCACCTACGAAGCGTTCAGTGTCAGTTCAGCACAAGTGCTGAGCTTTTTTGCGTGGTATATCATCATCACCAGCAAGTCCAAACATCAGAAAGAGTTTTCCATGCTGTGATCTCGGATCAGATCAGAGAATGCTCCAGTTAGAAAGGAGCTTCAGGGCACCACTCAGCCAGCGTTGATGGATTGGTCTAAATGCTGAAGCCCTTTGTGCATGAAGAAAATATACAGTATCTCAAATGCAGAACTATTTCCGCGTGCTTGTTTTTGTTATCTCTGTTCTTTCTTCAAGTGATGTGAATATTAGTGAAAAAACAATTAGGTTATATCAAACTATGTATGTTCATTGATTGCAGAAATTATGTTCTTTGATACAATACAGGGGGCTTAAATTTGAACATGGACATGATCACATTTACAAATAGACACTGAATAAACATAAATATATTATGTACTGGGTTTCACTATAGGGCATACCCTATATTCCTGCAGACAAATGGGGTGTTGGGTTGTGGTAGGCAGGAAAATGGAGATGATAGTGGGTAATTGTGATGGCTGGCAAGGGGGGGGGGGCACTGACCTTGATACTACAGAGCTGCATCAGCATAATGATCAGTCAACCCAAAGCAGACCAAAACCTGAGAAATGGGAGGAGAAGGGTGGCGTGTTACAAACCATAGAAACAAAAAGCAGAATGCAGTGATAGTTCAAAGTATGGCATTTGTATGCAATTATGTTCGAGGCAGGAGGGGGGGGGGGGGCAGCAACACAGCATCTTCAAACTTTCATACCTCATCTTTGTCAGATAAAGATATGAAGGAATTCAGAAGGAGGAGAAACACAGAGTGACAGACGAAGACACTGTGGCCTCTACACTGGAACACGGAGAACAGAGATAAAACAGCGGAGCACAGACATAAGACTCAAATGGTGTTTACATTCAAACATAATCATCAACACTGAAAGCACACGCAACAGTTCAACGGTTTTAATGTGCATCAACTGATGGTCACATTGTTTGCATTGCTGCAGTGCAGGATGCATGCCTGCAAAGAAAGAACATGTTAGCAGTGCAATGTCCCAACTTTAAACTGTGGTTCAGAAGGATAAGATCCAATCTGACTGTTGACTGACATCATATATCCTGCTCTTAATCGATGTCAGATGTTATGAAACCTGGAATGCCTTAAATTGGATGCTTTATGAATATCAACCTATCTGTTAGTTGAGAGAGATTGGCTCGTGTGAGAGTCAGATCTGACCATAAGAACAGCACATGCACTCTTATAAACTGATTTGCACCTCTATCATAGACTGTCATCATTTAGGTCTAAATTCTTGTAACGTGAGATTACTCTCAGAATTCATACACATTTACATCACTCAAAATGTGTCATAATTCTGCCATGACCTTGTAAATTGTATAATGTTCATTAAATCAGCCTTTGACATGCTGACATGTTGGATATCATTTCTTTCTGTGATCCCATTCAAGCCATGAGATCTCCACTCCTGCCTGAAACCCAGAATCGACACTCATATCCGTTCAAATGAAGGTTGCCGTTTCTCTACAAGAAGCCACAATTAGAAATCAGCTTTTTTTCCTCTTAATCCTCATGCTCGCAAATTTCTTCATCATAGCAAAATGTTTTCAGTGGCCCCCATGGTTAATTCTGTAGGGTCAACGTGATGTGTAGGACGTTATAATTGCAAATGCATATCCAGGTCAGACCAGAAATGGTTTGTTGTTAATGTGACAAATTCTCACTGCAATATTATGCTAGTTGCAGTAAAACAACAAAATTGGATCCAAGCAAAAACTCAGCAGTCTGGGGTGATTGTACCCTGACTCTTCCCTAAAAGCAATTTTGTTTTTTTTCTTCGAGTCAAATACACATGTATTTAGAAATCTACATCAGCTTCCAGTCCAGCACAGAGCTGAATTAAAACTTTACTTACTGCCTATAGAGCTCTTAATGGAAAGACGCCTCATTATCTCTCTGACCCACCGGCCACAGCCCAATCAGATCCTTGAGATCACCAGGCTCTAGAATGTGTGTAAAGTTAAATGTAAATCAGTTGTTGGTGCATTTATACACTGCTCACTGAGGCTGTTCTTAAAAAAAATACAATACAAGTCAACAATAAAGTCGCACAATCCTCACTTGTAGGCCTCCATACATGTGTGGTGACTGGTGAGTGTGTCTGCAGAGATCCTGTCCTCTGCCAAGATTGAAATGTCTTGGTTTGTTTTGGTCGACTGGGACATCTCTGGTTTGCTGTTTTGTTTCCCTCAGCCAAAGACAGGTAATTTTAGGAGGGGATACAATTCAGCAATTGGACGTGATTCAAAACAGACAGTATGATGGACTTGGACGCAGCAGCAAAGCAGAGAAAATGTAATCATAGTGAGGCGAAGGCAAACGGATAAAGCTCTTTCTAAAACTGGCTTTTACCTGTGGACGCAGAGTTGGCCTGCTTTCTGTGCGACAGGCAGGTGCCAAACACCGGTGGTTAACTTGTGCTAGCGTGGGGTAGCTTGCAGTGTAGGCAGTAAAATTACACACTAGGTCCTTGAGTGAGTGTGTTCTCTAATTAAAGATTGTAAAACTCTTAAATATAAGTTTGACTTCTTTCCACCTGGATAATTTTCTGCCAGTGAACTGAACTATATTTTTGCTGGTGTGCTCAAGGAGACCGAGCCTGACATCTGAGATCTGAAAGCCAGCTGCTGAATAGCAATGCCTTTCAAGGACTCACAGGAATATTGTTAAAGAACAGTACTCGTTAGAACGCGAAAGGAATTCAAAGCCGTCGTTGGTTCTTCTATAATTCTGTAGCATCGTGGTTAAACATGTTTCACTCTGAATACACCTGTCAGGTACCTTAACGCAGACTCCAGTGGTTCTGTTGTAGCTATAACAAAGGAGCTGGGAAATTCCATTGTAGACATGGCCTTGTGTTGGATGTGACACTCATATGCAAACATGTAAAAGCACAGGCACATGCAAAAACTGTGCGTACTCATGTACACACAATTCCCTACAGAGCTCATTAGTCTCATCTTACTATATTAGTATGGTGCCTTATCTTTCTAGCTTCATTTACATACTGTATCTAATCTCTAGGGAAATATCCCCACTTGTCCCCCCAACTTGTTCTGCCACTCGCGTAATTAACCACCATTACTGCGATCAAGACAACCTGAATATTAATTTAGCACACATGTAGAGCAGGTAGGGTAAGAAAGGGGGACTTGAATGCCTCGGCTGGAAATGAATTGATCTGGCTATGTAATGATCTGCAGTCACCCTGCTAGCTTTTACTTCAGTTCAGCATGGGTAACCATAGCTACAATCTAATCATTGTGGTCTTCATGAGTACTTGTACCCAGGTTTTATCTTCTTTCTACTGCAAGTGAAAGCTGATATGCATTGTATGTTGCTGATTCATGGGTAGCATTGTGCAAATACATATTGTCCTGCCAGGATTCCAGTGTAGCTATGCATGTTTTGCCACCAAAATAATGGGATAGGATTTTGGTATAGTTACAATTAAATATAGATTGATGGAATGACAAATTGTTGTGATTCTGTAGAATTACATATTTCATAACACACTTAATTTTTAGTTGTTTCAACATCAACGTTTCTCAAAATGGGTAGAGAAAGCTTGTTTGGGATCTTGGTTCATAATGATGCATCGACTTGATTATTTGGTAATGTAAGAGGGCTAGAAAGGATCTAATGTGAGGATCCTTGAAATGTATAGACAGAGCCATCCTAGTAATATCAGTTATGTCATATTAGGATTTTTAAGTCAGGACTCTGTAAGTGGGAACAAAATATCCTGAAGGGAAAAATCGACCCAAAGTCAAAGCCTCTCAGTGTTTTCAGGCAATGGTAAACATTTTTGTCGGTTAACATTAAGGAGTATACTGCTGTTGACAAATATTCAAGCTGACAGCTTAAATCCTACCTCAAGTTTTCCCTGAAGAGAGACCACCCTTGTTTACTGCGTCACCAAACCTTATACTTAACCTTAGACTTGTTATTCCTTCTGTGTTTCTCAATGCAAGGCTTTACAGAAAGTATCAACGCCATGTCAGTCTTGATTTGTTTACATCCGCTTTTACGAAAGATTGCTTGAGATCATACATCATTTGAGGTGGTACACTGCCCCACTGTCAATCACATAACCTTAAGAATGTATACTGTAGGGGAGTGATGCACCATCATTTCTGAAAGTTTGGTGTGCAGTCATGTTTGAAAGAAAAGGGTGACGTCGTTGCCACCGATGTGACTGATGCAACTACATCTTTTTAAAATCTTTAAAAGGATTTTATCACTCTCGTAATCTGAGCTGGGCCTTACTTGTATTTCAAGGATAATCCTGTTTAACGTTTCCATCATTTCTTAAGGATGTTTACATGAATCATAATATTGCATAGGAATGAGTGAGTTACACTGTGGGCTTCAACATGAGGCAAATATTTAAGCCTACATTTGTTGCATTTAAATTGTAAACTGAACAAATAGGCACCTACCAATAAGGCAAAATACCAATAAGGCTATTGCTGTCTTGATAGTGATTGAATGGCTAGTGCAAATACTGAATGACTAGTGCCAAAAACTGTATTTATCACATTATTAATATTATAACTTATGTTATATATTGTATATTTTAACTTTGAAAAGATACAGTGCTTGAAACAGATTTCCCTGGCAATTTGACTCTGCGAGTCTCGTCATGACTCCTCACAGAGAGGAGTTATGAAATGAATCATGGCAACATGAGTGAAAGTTAATTGGCCAAAGAAGACAGCAAGACAACAAAAAGGAGACAGCAGGATAAAAGAAGAAGACTGCAGGATAGTGTCACTGTCAGACATCAGAGAAAATAATTCAAAAGATGAAGCATAATTGGAGGTGGAGGCATTTTTGCCTTTTTTTGGACAAGACAGTTTCAGGGATGAGAAGAGAAAGTGGGATCGACATGCATCAAAAGGTCACAGCCAGGAGTTGAACCTGGCACTGAAGCCTTTGTAAATCAGACACCTGCTCAAACAACTCAAGTAAATCATCATCATCAAGAAATTATTGTCTTACTAGGGCTAGTTAAAAAAAAAATCAATTCATGGCCATGTATCGCATATTGTACTATATCATGAGTTACCCTCAGTAACAGTTCCTGTTTTTAGTGAACACACATCTACAGATCATGGTTTCAATAAACCATCTACGCCTGTCCTGATAATGAAACTGTTCAAATAATGACTTTAACAGTTTGTTATATAACAAACTCGTGACTGATAAAAGGAGTGCACAGAGGCCCTACATTTCCTCTATGGAATGTGTGTCACAACTTGCTGTTGTTATTTTTAGAGTGTGTTATTCCCCATTTCCCCATTGCGGTATCACTGACTCAGTATGCCTCCTCATTCAACTCTGGGCAATCCTCCTGGGAGGCTCAACTCACCGTTGTAAAACCTCTGCTCTAGTACAACTTTTGTTTCTCAGTTGTGATCACGGGTGACAAAAACAGGGTTGAGAAGAAAATAAAGCAAACCAAGCAGTTTCTTTCCAGTTGAGTGACCATCTCATAAAACTTTTCCACAAGTGTTTGATAACTGCGTTTGATGGATCAACACAATAAATGTGTAAAAATATATTTATTTACTCAGATCGAAGACAGATCTAAGAAAGATATCAGCGAATATATCGTATCGGATTCTTTCACTCCACAATATTGCGATCGGTATCTGACCCAAAAATCCCATATTGGTCGGGCCCTAATCGAGATGCTGTAGTTTTTGTCACTCTGCAGTAGGGATGCTCAATAAATCGCAATATGAACTTCCGCAATAAACATCCAAAGGTCAGCATTTATCGGAGCACGCGAATCATTTAAGGCTAATTTATTTTTGTGCAAAACCAAAATAAAAGTGTCTCTAGTCTAGATTTGCGTGCTACTTCCTTTGGATCCTGCCTGAAAGAAGGAGCCAACTGAATTACAATATGAAGGTATTAGGCCCTTTTCTGAGAGCACCGATCTCCATTTGTGGAGCGTCGGAAGAGCAAAAGTTTCCTTCTACTTTGTTGGTCTGAATGTGTTGCACTAAACAAGACAATGTAGCTATGTAAACAAGCACTGCTCAGCATGTTTAATAACGGGAAATAGTATGGCTTATCACATTTTCTCCTTCATACTGTACAGTGTGGGCCTTGCATGAAAAAGACTTCAAGTTCAAAATAATCAAATTGTGATTGTAGGATTTAAATGTTAATTGGCCATATTTAAGCCCATAGAAACTCAATGCATTTGTTTGGAATAACTTCCCATATTGCAATATATATTGCAGAAAGAAAAGATATTGCAATGTCTCTTTTTTTCAAATATCATTCAGCCATATTTGCAGCCATCTGCAGGTCACGACAACACTTCAGAGGAAGCCAGCACTCATCACCGCCATGTTTTAAAGCAGACCAGTCAAGAGGAGGGAGTTGAAAGCTGGGCCATTTCAGTGTTTACACCAGAGCAGCCGTCTGGCCATTAGTTGCAGGAAGAACAACAATCTGATTATATTTTATCTAATACGAATGAAGGAGGTTTGGTTGTGCAGTGGTTTGCAATCACTGTCCCCAAGAAGCAAGAAGGTCCAGGGTCGACTACAGTTTCATAGATAGATAGATAGATACTTTACTGATACCGAGGGAAATTGAAATTCCAAGCTACAGGGCCAAACTTGAAATGTTCAAGAAGAAATGGTGAGGAAAAAAAGTGGAAAGAAAGGGCAGAGGGCAACTAAAACCATTGCAACTTGATGTTTGGCCATAAGCCAATTTCATAGCTGTCTTGCCTCTATTTGTTGAGATATACTCCTCTTCCTCAGGGACGGCTGCAAGTGAGGCAAAGTACAACAACATCAGTCAATGGCAGATCCAAGAGCGAGAAAAGACTAAACTCCAGCCGTAACACACAGTCATCATCCTGCCGTCTCTGCGTAATTTCTTAACTGTTTGCTGACATTTCACATCATAAAAAAGCCATTTGTATACAGTGTAACACCTAATGGTGAGCTCCCACTCATGTAGAAGGTACTATTGCTTTATAAACAGAAGAGGTCTCCCAAAACTGTGACTATTTGTCTCATCGTGTCATGCAATGGAAGGAAAAAAGACATAATGCTTTGAGCTCTAAAGCAGCACTTGCAGTAGGTACAGCAATGCTTTTATCTAAATGGTATCAAACACAGTGACCGATGCAAACATGCCGATACTCAGGTGCTTGGGTAAGTTTGCTGGAAACACTTTGCACTCTGGTGTACTGCTGATGGGCATGTCTTGATTTTAAAAGCAAGGTATTAAGTCATAAATCAGAGTACAAGACAATGGTATGTTCAGAAGGCCTACACTACAACTGTCAGCCTCATGTTAGCCTTAGGAAAACATTCAGGGTTAAGAGAGTCAACACAAGTATACTTTGGGAGCCAGGAATGGCTGAAGGAAAGTGGTGGACAGAATAACAAGCCAGTTATCAAATTACACAGGAGCCATTTTCATCTGGTGAGATGATGAGTTGGAAGACTAAGATGCTGCCATAATGATAGTGTTTTTTTTCTGCAGTGTTTCAGGTTGCAAGATAAATATAAGGAATCTTACCGAATGTTTGTGATTATCATTTTACAGCTTCAAGATTTGATACTGAAAAGGTACAGGACAAGAGGCAAACATATTTAATAACCCGTTACAAAACAGCCTCATCCAACGTATCATAGCTGTGATAGTGTTACATGATATATTCAAAATCATGTAAACCCCTAGCTAACAGAAGTATTCGTTTGTAAGAGGCTGAACGATTATGACAGCTGTTGTCTAAGGGTAGCTAGTGGGTTATCAAATGTGTTGTTTTACTTTGAAATATATGGCCCTTTTAGATTTCCTGTTCTTGTGTTTCTACAAACTGCAACCAAAAATATAGAAAGCATGTAGTCTCTGCATGTCAGGTGTGTACTTCTTTTTCGACCAAATTATCCACACTGATTGGAATACGTCATCATGGCAAATATTAACCCTCTGAGTTCACCTTCATCAAATTTCAATGCAACTGCAAGCTGCTTACATTTCAAGCCTGGCTTTCAAAAAGACCAGCTGTGTAACAGCACAGTTCACCACTTGTGCAATATCCAGCTGGATTTCCACTCTGCGCTCCAGCATGTCTACTGTATAACTCTGCACTGTACTGTAAATCAATACACACTCTATATAAAGCACCGTAAAATGACTGAAGCCTGCAGCATCCCAGAATTTATGTACCGTCTCTGGAACAGGATTCTGTGATGTCATAACAGCAACCAAGTTATGGAGGATCTCTTCTGCTGCTCAGGTCTGCTATTGAAATGGTGAAACATAAAAGTATTTCATGCAATCACTTCAGAGCCAAAGTTCAAGGGGCCAAAGTTGAATATTCGAACGCCTGTTTTTTTCACCATACTATGAATAATTACTATCCTATTGGAAAAAGAAAAGAAAGACGTCTTTTATTTTGAAAAGCTGGAATCAGTTAGAGTTCAGAATATTTGCTTAAAGTCCCAACGAAACATATTCTTTGATGAAGTGATGTATTTCCAACTGAAACGGGATAGAACCAATTACAAGAAGGCAGGACATAACATCGGGATGATTGGATTGTAAGCGTCAACAAAGCGAAAAATGAGTAAACAACAATGTGTACAGGATGAGTCATCAGACATTTGAAACGTTTAACAGGAAGAGAAAATACACTTATTATGATGTAAAACACTCAGATAATGCTTTACTGAAATACATTTGGCAGATAATGAATGAAACCTTTAACACAGGCACGCTGGATTAAAACTGTAAAAATGATTTTTTCATTTCATGTGGACTGTGAGAAATGAATACAATTATTAAAAATACTGCTGAATTAGCTTTATCTTCTCCTCTACCATGATTTTCTCTTGCCTGACATGACAGTAAAACATCAAAAGACAAGTCAAAAGCCGCTGCTTGATTTAATTTTGTGTTGGAGCTTTGATGTTCATCCAAACTGCATGAAGTACCTGAAGGACTTCTGACTGTGCCAAAGCGTTCAGTGCCAAAATGTTGCAAAAAGGACTTAACTAAGACCGACATCAAACTTGCTTGAGTGACAACCATTCATCATCATGGAAAACTTCGGCTCTGGAGCAGCTTCAGGCAATTACCCTTGCAGCAACCGCACTTAAAAATCCATTGTTGTCAAATGGAGATCATAGTCGTGCAGTGCTGTATGTTTTATTTTATCAAACACATCTTAAGGGCCTGTGTCCACAGACGGCCTTTTTTTGCATGCCGTTTTCAGCATTTAGCACAAGGAACTATCTAAAACCAACGTAGTAGACATTACCAAGGGAAGCAGATGTTATCTTTCGTAACCTAGCAACAATAATCGATGATGGGAAGCGGAGGTTCTGCTGGCACAGGCCCTTAATGTGGTACAAGTCAGCATTTGGTCATGTCTCAAAGTTGATACTCATTATGAAGAAGAAAAAAATCTGTCTTTTAGTGAACAATCTGGTTACACTTACGAACTCCTCTGGTAAGTGTTGAAGCGCTCTTTTGCTTGGAAAAAGTAGAGGCAATCAAAGTTGGCATAAAGTTCATGTTGTACATTTCCAGTTTGATGAAAAAAATTAGACCCCCCCCTGAAACATTTTAAGCAGAATTACACAATCAATTAATTTTTCATTTGGATAATTGCTCGAGCTGCATCAGTAATAAGGAAAATGTAGTCCTTTTTTTCAAGCCTCATTTTGAAGCACAGTTCCTTCGACACTGAACTGTTTTGTCGACTTTCAATCTGCGCGATTAACCGAGAGAAAAGAGTTTGCTCTGCATCCGTCTGATCAGAGGCAGTGCGGGAGAAACACAACAAAGCCATATCTTCTGTATGATAAGCACTCTGAGTCGCTCGGAGGAAAGTCTTTGTCAATGTCAAACAGCTGTATTCATTGTGATTCTCAAAATGCAGAGAGAAAAGGCAGCTCCAACAGAACGGCCAAATCCACAGCACTCAGGACACCAGATCAGAGATTCATATTCTATCAAACAGATGATGAAGGTAATGTCAAAAATCTAACTCCTGTTTTTGTTTACAATGGGAAATACATGGAGTCTTGCTTACAGGAGTTATACAGCAGATGACTAAAAGACCCGACCTGACCTGAGGGGCCTCAGCCGACCTCTGAGACCTATTTCACACCAGCAGAAACCCTAATCTGAAACTTTCTCCTGCATAAATCATCCTTAACTTGGTGCAAACAAGGATATACATATTTATGAGTGTTTAAAAAAAGGAAGGCAAAAATTATTTCCATCCAGGAGTGAAGTGAAGGAGGCGGTTTAGCCTATATGTTGTTTCTGGAATGCTCAATAGCTCTAATAAAACAAGCACTAAGAATCACAGTAAATTAAGTAAGATTATAAAATAAAAAGTTACCACTTACGTTTTGGATATGATTGTCTGTTTACCATTGTTGATATCATATGTCTTCACCTCCTATACCTTACAACCATCATCATTGGTGATAGGCCAAATCAAAAATCTATAAACAGTGGCACAGGATAGCTCTTTGAGGTAGCCTTAAACTTCTCATACGGCAGCTGTTCTGGTATCAAGCCTCCACCTGGTCTATTATTTGTTTTTATTGCAGGGTATTGATTTGCATGACTCCAAAGCACAAAGGGAAACAAAAGGGAAAATGCTCCAGTATTTAAGAGGATTTTGAGGATGGGGAATCCCCACACAAAGGGAGGGGGGAAGCCTGTACTTACATTGGGGACTCATGCGTCCCAAATTAAGAGTAACCAGGGCGACACTGCATGGCCTATACATCTCCAGCTCCAAGACAACACGACGAAACACGGCACAGGAAGTTGGATTATTAAAACTGCATTGCATTACTGGCGAAAAAATAGACATATGGCGTGAAAGATGACTCCAGATTTTTCTCATCTCCTCATCGAGCCTTTGATTCGACACACTTCTAACAGCTGTGAATGACTCCATTTAGGCTTCTCGGGTGATGTAATGCAAACTTTGAGGGATGGTGTGGCTTCCTATTGCAACATCTGAACGATATGACCGACCTTTTATGAAGTGCTGCATGCAGACGTGCCCTCTTTACTTGAAACGGCAACAAACAATCATGTTGTGGGCATTGCAACAAAATTTGAACCAAATAGGCCAACTCGATGTCCTGAATGTAATTCAATGTATCGTTTGTGACGAAATGTCACACTGAGTGACAGGAGCGCTGGGCCGCTGCTGGAGAGGAGACTGATAGGCTGCTACATCACCTAACGTTACACAGCAACAATGGAAGCGACCTACCTGGGATAAAACAACCTGCCGGTGGATCATTCTCCAGCAGTAAGGACGAGGACTCGAGGAGATACACGCCTGCTACTTTCCACCGAGCTCCATTTCGACGGTAAAAGGCAGCGGGGACAAAAACAAACAGCGTACCGAGTAAAGGGCCGACGAGGATCTAGTCACATCCTTTCCTCTTTCACTGGACCAATGTAAAGCTGACCAATACCAAGCGAGCATTTCCGTGCAGCGCAATAAATTGTCTTTACAAAACCGTCATATATAAAGCTTTCTTTTTACAGTTTTGGGTTCATAATTTGTCGCTGAAAATGTTGTTATTCTTGCAGAAATGCGACACAAAATTGACTTGATCGGGGCAGCCTTTGTCTCGTCGTCCTTTTACATCTGTAAAGTAGAGTACGCTTTTATTTTGAAGGCGCCTCTTCCTGTCGCATCGAGGTAACTCTTCGAGGCTTGACACCGTTGGGTACCAATCACTCACAGCCAATCAGAAAAGGCTATATTTTCCTCGCGTGCGCTGCTGCCTCCGTCATCAAAAAGACGTGCCCTCCACCAACCAGCTCACATGGACGTGTATAACTCTACACACAAGCAAGCAAGCAAGCAAGCAGTCACGCACGACATTACACTATCATGTCTTGAACCGCTTTTCATCACTGATATGAGGTTGATTAGTGCTTCTTTCTGGAGAATCACGTCCCCAACAAAAAATACAAGCTGGAAGAAACACCGGAAATGTGTCTCTATTTTAATTAGGTTTTAGGCAGTCCATGTCTACTTTACAATACTAGCCTGTTAGTTTTGAGGTGGTAGGCTAAATACTCTTAGAAAATACTAACCAAGAAAATGTTAGGATTATTTGTATTTTATTTGTTTGTTATTTTTAAAATATAAATATGGTGAATGCTGAGAAAATAGCTACCTCAACTTTCTTCTTTATTTTATTTTTTGAACACACACTTTCTTTATTGGACTCTATATTTATTAATTTGCTAAAACCAATCAAATATTGGATTGGCCCCTTTGTAATGACTGAGAGTTTGTTTTTTTTTTGTAAGGGATGCTGTAAGTGTTTGTTACTGCGGGCCTCAGGCAGCTCACTGTTCCTCTGGTGGCATCTGCTGGTCAGGAGCTGTAAATGCCTCCATAATGTATGACATCACTGGTTATTTCTGCCACCGTTACTGCAGAGATCGTCAGTTCAGAGGACGGAGCTTAAACACTAAATCTTCATTGGAGTCTCCTGGCAATGACGGCATTTGATCATTTACTTTGTCATGCAGCTGTACACTCACAGCATGTAGGATTACCGTAGAAAGGACTGTTTAAATTATAGGTGTGCGTTTGCGTTGTGCGGGACAAGGGAGATTGAGTGGAGGAGGAAGTGGAGGGAAGAAGAAATTTACCACATGAATGTAAATGAGTAACCAACATTTACATCGTCCTGGTCTGGCTGTGCGTGCTGATATCACCCCGTCACTCTGTCATCCCACACACTCACATTATCTCCGATTCCCTTGCATTCCTCTTCACTCCCTCACTGTCTTCTCCCATCCTTCTCCTCCTGCAGGCTTACTCTGTCACCTCCTCCTTCCCCACCTCCTACTCCCACTTCCTGTTCTTAGTGTCATTTTGCTGGTCCCTCCGTCAGCTCCTCTCCATTAGGGTTGATTCATTGAAGTACAAGAAGCAACAGCTACCTATTTATCTCTCTGCTGACTGTGACGTGATCGGGAAGGAGGTGGAGGAGAAGGGAAGACTGCAAGATTGCTTTTTTTCGTGATGTCCTTTTTAACAACACACTCACACCCGCTGCTGTTACCGCTTGATTCAATTTGAATTTGACAGCGATAAAGACAGTCGGATAATTCGGGAAGGTTTGACTTTTGTACTCCAATAAATCATCTGAAGATACGCAGCAAGTCTCAACTCCTATCACACTGTTCCTAAAATGAAACAGAGCAAGTCAAAGTCCCATTTCAACATCGCAAACAGAGATCGCAGCCAAAGCTTTGACAAGTTTGACGAGTTTTGACCAGCTTCCCAGATCATCTTGGTTTTTCAATCTGAAATACTCCTCTGATCATTTCATTACAGTGTATAGCTAATTAGCATTCATTTATGGGCCTGCCAGAGGAGGCAATTTGTTGTACAGCCAGCAGCTATAAGCAAGCAGGTGTCACACTGGTGATAAAAAAAAAAAAAGAACGGTGCTCTGACTTATTTTATGCTGGCGTAAAGCAAATAGACCTACGTGAAATATGAATGCTTCTTAAGTGTTTCATATGCGCAGCCAAACAAGTATTCTAATCTAATTTAACCCATGCCGCCGACATCCTAAAGCTCTTATATGCAATTTATTCAAGATGTGTGTTTTGGTTTGTTTGTTGGAATGCCCGTTACATCCCAGGAGAAGTCCATCAATCTTGTGATCTCAATTCAAAAGCATAAAAATAAGTCAGCTATCCCATGTCTGTTGTAGACTGTAGTTTTAATAGTATAGAATTTCAATATTTCATTGAGACTATGACAAATAATTGGATGACTAAACTGCATGTCAGCCTGCATGCATCTAAACTAGAGCCACAATGAAGTGGGGTGAATATGGTGATGGTGATGTGATATTCTCCTGCCTGCACCTTTTCCTGCAACATGTACTGTCTTCCTGAGTATAGAGTCATTTTTTTTGCAGGGAGTGGCTTTGACATTTTTTTCAATTGGATAGTTTGAAAACCTTTGTGTTCGTCCAAAAATTTGCTATCCCAGGCTTATCCGGGCAAAATCAGCCCATATCGGAGGTGTCATACTGTCAATAGGAGGGTTATTGTGTTTATGACAGTAAGAATGTAAATATTACATATTACACAGCTCACAAGTATACTGGTTATGATCAGTTAATCAGAGTGTCATGCGTATCTTCATTTCTGTGATAGGACAGAACCAAAGACTCTGCAGCATGCAAAAGAATACTAATTCTGTATATGTACCAAAGACTGTGCAGAGGAAGTGGACAACCTTCTCTTTCATTCAAAGTAAAGCCGGAGCTTTGAAAGTGCTTTCACTGTGATGTCCAGCAGGGGGTGACTGCACATGGCTGCAGAATCAGTCAGACTGGTCGTTTGTAAAAGCTTACTTTGTAGTGACAAAGCTAATCTTTAAGTAATTTTATCTTCATGATCTCTGATAAAATTGAAATGCCTGCACACACTTTGATCATGGAAGAGGTTTAGGCAGTGTTGCCAAGTCTGCTAATTATAAGCGACTTAGTGCTTCTATTTTTGTAAATATTGTCAGTTATGGATTGTGTTTTTTAGGGTATATTTCTAGTTGCTTATTTGGGCTTACCTTACTCCCTCTATTAACCCCTCCTTTTTCTCTTCTAGATCTCGCCAATAAAGCAAAACACAATAGTTGGTCCTGCTGCAGGATCCATCCACAACCCCTGGTAACCCTCCGGCCCCTCCAACACACACACGAGCACATAGGTGACAGGCAGTGAGTGACAAAAAGATTGTGGGATTTATGGATTACTCAGTTGCTGGCTTGCTGGCAAGTTGGTTTATTTTCAACCTGGGTTCAAAAAGAAAGTACAATGTGTTAACTGTAGTTCAAATTATATTATATTATATCATATATGACATGTATGTGTCTGCATACATGTCACAAACCACAGCAGAGGCTCAAAATGTCCAAATTCTGCAATGACAGCAAGAAACCTCCCTTAGTGGGCACGATAATGGGGATGAACCCTTTTTGGAGGGACCCCCCTGTGAATCTGTGTCTTGGGCCCAAACAGACTCCAGGAGCGCCACTGGAAGTTACAGTATATTGTTGATCAAGTGGCTCTCTTACACAGTGCTGTATGTAAGGTCGCCTTTATATTTATTTATTTAAAAAGCCATGTCACTTCTTTTGGGCTTGTTTGCACAGACCTGGTTGCTTTTCAAGTCACAATGATAGAACTGTTGTCTGGATACTACCAGGGTTAAATATACTGTATATCTAAATATATACATCATCACAACTGAACCAATTGTCCTACATTATGAAGAAATCATTCTTCCAGCGGAGCAGTGACAGGCTGTTCATTATTTGTTGCTGCATTGAAAGAAGCACTTTTCTTCTTTTTTTTTTCCATGTAGAACATTAGTCCTTAACCTTTTCTTTCATTCCTCTCCCTTTAAGGGAGAATATTTCTACACCCCGCTCAACACAAAACAAAATGGAGACTAAAAGGTGAAAGTTTAACTTTATTAAAATACCATCAAGATTGTGAACATTCATTTCACCATGTTGTGTGTGTGCAAACCTGCATAGACTGTAAATATTAATGTATGCAAGAGTGACGTCACTTGTCAGTTACTGCAGTTATCTTTTATTCATTCATAATCAGATTTTTATCCCCCAGTTATGGCTGCAACCTTCTCAGTGTTACAGTCTAAGTGAGCGACGTGCGCACACTGGATGATGTAATGGAAAGATTCTGTTTGCTGTCGAGGACACATTTTACTCACAGCTCGGGTGAGAAATGCAACAATATTTAATATTTAATACGTAATATTCTTGTTTTGTCTATACCCAAGGATGAAGGTTTCTCACAAATAGATAAATATCAACGATACCCAGACTTGAAGTTTTCTTGACATTACTGTTGTGTGACACTCCTTATATAGGCATGAAGGTTTTTCTGGGACGCATGTCTATATAAACCCAAGCACTGATTACTTTGAGCTTTCTTTCAGACTGTATTGACACTCTGAAGCTTTGTTCCTTTACTTGCAAGAAGAATTCATCTAAACAAAGACATTGACTCATGATCCTTTCTTGATGGTGTTGGTCTTGCCTCGGTCTCGCCCTGCCTTGGCCTTGGTCTTGTCTCAGTCTCAGATCACTCTGGTCTTGGGAATGTCTTGGTCTAGGTTAGTGCTGTCTTGACTACAACACCACTGTGTGCCAATCGAGACTTGAGCTAAGTCCACCGATTTCATTATTTTGTACAAGGCATGTTCATTTCTGCTGTACAAACAGGCCTATTTAAAGAGGGTGTGTATGTGACTTCTGGTGCTTCTGCAGCCGGCCTCAAGTGGACACTTGATGAACTGCAGGATTGTGCTTATTTCTATTTAATTGGATTCATTCTTCATCAGAAGAATGCAAACACATATTTACGCTTTCTTTCTACATTAATTGATGATCTATTTTTTTTTTACATCAGAGTTTTAAAATAATGTCAAAAAGATAACTGTATAAAGATGAATGGGTATATTGTTCTTTACATCCATTTTTTTACATTTCCTAACTTTAAAGGTTGAGGTGTAAAGAAAGCTGCTGTTGTAACACAGCACGAGTCTACCCCGCCTCTGATAAGGTAAATACCTAACCACGCTTTGTGATTTCGAAGCGCCACACAGTTTGAGATCCACAAACATTGAGCAATCATAAGATACATTATTTGTTATTAACAGTTCATTATGCTATCAACAATGATAGCCCCAAATTTATATGCCTATGATGACCACGGCCCCTGCAACTAATGAACACCACCTCCCATAATAAAACACATCCATCCATATTGAGGTATAATCAGATCAATACGTCTCATTAAATGTGAAGAGCTTCCGGCAGGCAGCCAGTGGAGTGTTAAAGTTGCTATCAGTCATTCATTTACCATCCTAAACATGATCTACAAGTTAGTTTGTGATTAAGCAAGATGATTATTTCTTCTCCCACGTTCCCTCAACCTGCCTCACACCCACCTCCTCCAGATGAAGGGTTTCAGAGATTGCCTATCTCCATCCATTTACCGTGATGTGTTATTAATGAAGCGGTTGCTGCGATACTAAACTCTCGCTACAAGTGATGTGTCCGCCTTTTGGTCAAAATTTAATAAAGCGGAAAATGAAAAAGTACTACTAACACATCCAGACACTCCGTCCTGCACTGGGAGTAGGCCTAGAAAACTGCAGCCGGTGCTATGATAAACATGAGCAGTAGGAAGATATTTATGTTGCTAGTGTATATTTGTCAGGGATAACAAGTAGTTTGAAGCATGAAGTCTACAGTCTTTGAAAAAGTTGTGAAGACATGTTTCATTGCCTTTATTGACAGTTTAATATGGAGGCGTCTTAATTAATAAAATCCTGATTGAGTAGCGT
The DNA here is from genome assembly GCF_963930695.1 of Labrus bergylta. NCBI lineage: Eukaryota > Metazoa > Chordata > Actinopteri > Labriformes > Labridae > Labrus > Labrus bergylta. The sequence goes on from NC_089214.1 coordinate 14,336,697, forward strand.
TGAGGTGAAGAGAGCCCCTTGGTGTGAAGTTTGCGGAGGTATTTTGGGTTTAATTACCGCGCTGACATTAATTTGACTGCAGTTAGAGCAGCCCGATCCCAGTCTGTTTACCTTTAAATTGACACTAACGTCTGCAACTTCGGCTTCGGGCTGGTGATGCAGAGCACAGTGGAGAGTAATTAAAATGCATTTTCTGTTCTTTATTAGAAAGTCAGTTCTCCTGAGATTTCGTGGGACCATCAAGGGGTACCCGGGGAGAGTGCTAAACCAGAAAACTGACAAAAGAAGCGGGCTTTAAAGTGAAAACTTTTGATTTATTTTAGGTGTTGGAGAAGGTTCAAAGCTTTTGCTTTCTTGTATAAAGCTGGCTTACTTTCATTCTAGGCCAAGATTTGTACATTAATGTAGGTTTATTTGCTTTATAAAATATAAAATGGTAAGATGTTATGTTGAAGTTTAAGTTGGTGTTTAATATGCATTGTTTTGTTATGAGTATTTAATGTCTTTGAATTAATGGTGTTATACAGGAGGTTTTTAATAAAAGTTTTCACCCTCTGGAGTTGAAAAGTGAAAGAAGCTATTTTTGGCACCCCAGCTTCCAGAAATAAAAGTTTCATTCATTTCCCCCACGGACTCTGTTATGTAACACACAGATGCAGCTCTTCTTTGGCTCGAAGGGGAGTGTAACTCTCCAGGACTAATCCCAAATATAAAAAGAACAGCAACAAAAAAGGAAATACTGTCAAAGAAAACCCAAATGATTGTTTGACAAAGAGTGAAAGACTCAAGCCCGTGAACAAATGGTTCACTAAGTATACTCTATTCACTAAATGGACATGAGCTTGTCTAGTGTTTTTGTAGTCTTCAGCACTTTTACACCAGACCACACCTATCTATTCACACACTATGTAAAGTGACCATCAGAAGTAACTAATCCCATTCATACAAATTCATACGCCACTGAGGACACAAAGACACATCGGACATGTGGTTGCAGGAGCTGGTGATTGAACCCCTGACCTTCAGGTTGAGAGACAACCAACTCTACAAACTGAGCCACAGCCGCCCTGTAGAAAAGCAGCTGCATCAGAATTTGCAAGCAGAATGTGTGATCCCAAATAGGAATTTAAACTCAACATGACTTAGAATTTTTACTTTGGTCTGTCTCTATTGGCAATGTTCACATTACACCGTGTTGTAAGAAATACACAGATTTACAGATAGGTGACAAAGTGAAGAAAAGGGTGAATAAATGATTGGAAAAATCTTGTGTCTCTTTGTCAATTTATTAGATGTGAATTGCATGAATCGGAAATCAACAAACATTTCACAAACATCTAAATGAACATTGCTGGGGTCCCTTTTCTGGATAGTCTTCTGACAAGATAGTTTTCTATCAGATGGTATGCTGAAAAAAAACCTCTGAGCTTAATATTCTACAGATCTGATGTGTAATCATTACGATAGAACCATGCCTTTAAAGATCCCACACTTTGACACCCATGCAAGTTAGGACCTGAGAGAAACAGGTGAAGCAAAGAAGACAGACAAAGAAAATGTCATGCTGAGAAACAACTTGTTATCTTGTTGGAGTGGGAGGGATGAAATCATCTGCAATGTCCCATATGCAGTACTTTACTGCAGCACTAGAGGGCAGTGTGCTCATTCCCTACAGCCAGCTGGTGAAGTTTTTTTTTTCTTCCCCTCACTGTTTTTGAAGTATGGAAAAGGCTCACTGTTTGCTCTCTGTAACATCATGTGGTTCTATCTGTCTCCCTCTCTCACACCACTGCACAATCTTTTATTTACATAAGAAGGAGGAGTGTTGATATGTGTGTCTGCGTACGTGTGTGTGCGTGAGACTAGGCGCAGTATTGGCTTGCCTTGTCTGTACTGGCCAACGGCGGCATAGCACAGCATCTGCTGCAAAGAACTAAACATCTCCTGGTGCCACCAGCTCAGCCTCTCTCTCTCTCCTTTCTTTGCGCTCTCTTCTGTATTTGTCTTGTTCCTTCTCAAATCCTTCATTGCTGTGAAGGTGACACGATCAAACAGGCTTTCCACTGATAGCAGCCTTTTAACACTCAAACCAGTATCTTTATGGTGGTGCTCTGAATAGCTGACTTTTAATACTGCTGCTGCCTTTTGAACTGTTCCTCCTGCTGCTGCTTCTAACACCACTTCTGCTGAAACCACCACAATTTCTTATATCAATTTTAAATTGACTGACTGACTGCCGATAGTTCCACCTAAATGACTACTGCTGTTACTCTAACCCAGCTGCCTCTCACTCTGTTTTAGCAGTTGGACAGTTGGAGATGTGTTTGTAGTTCAGTAACTCTTACTTCCACTACGTCTGCCACAACTACTGTTGTGACTATAATGATTACAATTTCGAGTGCGTCCTTTGTTGCTGCTGCTCTTTTACTGATAATATGACTGCCAGCATAGCTACCATACTTTACATTTGTGAAATGCATTTTAACTGCCTAAAGCTAGGGTCAGATTACTTGAATTGTACCTGTAGGTAAAGTTGGTTGCAGGGAGAGTCACATCATACTTATTAAAATACGGACATAACATAAAACATAAAAAGTGCAAATAGTACAGAGGCAAAAATGAAAAAGTGCATAAAGTGCATAAAGTGCTCTGGTTTCAACCTAAAATCTCTTGTTTTTTTTTCTTTGGATGTTGCAATTTGTTTAAAATTGAAGCTGGAAATGACCATATATGGATCGGAGGATGAAGCTGGAGACTAATTAGGGATCAAGTAATCAGCCAGCTGGTATAATAAGACCTGGTCTTAAGTGTCCCCCTCATCTTATGGTCTAGTTGAGCACTCCCATAATCTACAAGCTTTGAATAAGAAAACAGGCGAGTCGACCTTGATTTTAGTAAATTGCTTCAACACCTTGATCTGTGGCTTTATTAATTTAGCTACAGCGTAAATATGAATTCAAGGGTAGGTCTTCCAAAGGAAGATATTGTAAGTGTGTTTCTTAAAAAACTCCTTTTTCTGTGCTTCTTCTGGTGGTGTTTCTTTGGTGGAGGGATACCTACCAACAATGAAATGTTTGTCTTTATGGGACAAGACAAGAGCAAAGAACTTCATTGCTCTACCAACACCAATGTTTGTGAGGTCATAGTGTTAATTATCTTCTCATTGTTTGATTCTGAACATTCTGTGAGTCAGAGCGATCAGATCATTAATTGACAGGCAGCCCAGCCGAGGACAAGTCAATAGTGCAGTCGGCTCTGGTGCTGAAGGAACATTACTGTTTGAGAGAAATTCTACTGATTTAATTAAGATCTAAGTGTACTTTTTCTTTTAAGATGGCAAGATGTACAGATACACGCTGTGCTCATAAGATTTTCAATGGGTAGGCCCAGTTTGCAAGAGTTAGTTGCAGCAGGGTTACGTCATGTGGCTGATTTATCAGCAGTTTGGGAAGCAAACTGATGAGTTGCTGATGTAGATGGATGGATAACTGAAGTTAGAATTTCTTTTGAACAGCGCTGAGTAACCTCACAATGACTTGTTGCCTCTTTTGGGCATCAAACTGCTTGAACAATCAGTGGCAGTAAGTATTCGACCTTCGCCTTGCTTTTTAAAGAACCGGGAAGTACAAAAATATTGAGAAAATAAAGACATCATACAAGGACTGAAAACATGAAATTCCTACTAATACATTTAGCATTGCTGCAATCGTTCTTTTCTTACAGGAGCGAGTATGCACTGGATAAACATCATGGTGGTAGTGGCAGACGGTATTGACGTTAGAGGACAAAAGAGAGAAAAGAATGACATTGACACACACCTATCTCAGGGAACATTGTCATTTTACACTCTTCATATGATGGAAATGATCGTCAAATATAAATCATGACAGCTGTAGCTTTGACGTGCCAGAAAAAGCCTTCTTTAATTCACTTATCCTGTCTGTTAACGGTACCACAGCACAAAAAACAGAACTTTTTTTAACGGTTTATTTTTGGGCTTTTTATGCCTCCATTTTAGAGATAGGACACATAGATATGTTTTAGAAATCAAGGAAAGAGATAGTGGGGAATGACATGCAGGAAAGGAGATACAGCTCCGATTCAAACCTGGGCCGCCAGTTTAGAGGACTACAGCCTCTGTACATGGGGTTGACATACCACTACGCTACCGGCGCTCCAAGAAGACCTTTTTTAAATGGCAAGTGCTTCTATGACCCCCCCCCCCCCCCGAAAAGCTGTTCAGCAATACTTTACACATTTTACTCTAAATTTTGCCCTGCTAAAATAAATAGCTACATAAAACACAACAAACTTTATTTAACAATGCATTCATTTGCATTTCTGCACTGACATGATGATATCTCTGAAATCCCACCATTTGCAAAAATGGAGAAGTTTGTTTTCTGCATCTCTCAGATTGATTCAACTCGACTACTCTAAATTAAGCAAAGAACATCTTGAATAGTGGGGATCCAAAGTTAGAATTTAATATTGTGTTTTACCTTTCTTTTTAGGTTTGAATGTCTGTTGCATCAGTTATCTGCTTAGTTTAATTGGTGAGGCTTTGTGTAATGCTCCTAGTGTTACATTCTGCAAACAAGGAACGTGTACGACGTCTTTGTTTGCTTAAGAAACTGTTGACTACTCAGTGCAGGCTGCTGTAGAGAAGTCAAGTGTTCTCAAATGTACTTGACAAATATACTTCGCTTATCATTTAAAGTAGTATGAACACCACAGTCATGGAGTGTTCACTTTACTCCAATCGACTTTGACATCATTTATGTTTTATTTGTTCAAACTGGCAGGAATTAAAGGTCTAGTAGCAGAGTCATTAGCAAAAATAAAATGTGGCAATATTCCCCAGTGTTTTAATACATCTACCTGAAATGACTAATTTGGTTTTAATTGACCTGGAATGAGGCCTTTACCTTTACAGAGAGAAGATGTTCTACCCACAAGCCGGCAATGATATACCAGAGTCTCTGCAGTAGCTTCCAAAAGAGTGACAAAACACTGATTTGATGTTGTGAGGGGACATTCGATGGAGTGGATGCAATTTGATTTTGATACATAACATCAATGCTAAATACAACACCCTGTCCCTGAAAAACTGCTTATCTTCAAATTCAGCTGTGATAATCTGTCTAGAAGTTCTTACTTGATTGACCAAGCAATACAAAACTACTCCCAAGAGTGCAATGGACCAACAGGCCCTTTTTTTCTGACAGATTTAAGCCAAAAACTGTAACTTTTTTGTGTGTTTTGGCTGTTCGTTGACATGACAACAGTGTTTTGGGAGTCTGAAAACGCTATGTTTGGAAAACAAGTTGAGTCTGCAAACTTTCGAAAACGGCCCAGACTTTTAAATGGGCAAAACATAGGAAAACAGAGCTTTCGTTTATCAAAAACATGGCGAAATTAGAGTTGAAACTTATCACAATTAAGCAGATATAGCCATCTTTACTTGTATGTGCATTAACAACAATTTAATTGTAATTTCTCTGAGGCATTTACAGTTACTTTCGGTAATTCCTTCGTTGCTGTTAAGGGATTACCCATAATACCTTGCAAATTCTACCCTGGCGCTGAGCTGCAGTTGCTTATTTCTGACAGCAGGTGTCACTGTTGCCCAATTTAGCTGGATTTAATCAAAACCTTATTAACTATGTTACACACTCACAGTTCTCCCAGCTGGAAACAGTTCAACTTTTGGAACAGCACCATGCTCGTCAATATCACTTCTCCCTCACGGACCGATCAGAATCAATGGACATTACCGAGGAAAGCAGACGGTAACTTTCGTTACCTAGCAACAATGAGCGCTGGTGAGAATTGTGAGCACTTCCAGCGCTGTCTGTGGACACATGACACAAATCTTTATTCTTTGGAGGCAAATATTCATCCTCTGGAAAGGGAACAAAGTGTAATGAGATTAAACCTTTGCCACCACTTATTTAAACTAACATGATTTTGAAAGTAGCATTCCCTCAGTGCTCCGTCTGCACCCCCCCCCCCCCCCCCCCCCCCCCCCCTCTGTGCTCCTTCTAAAGCCACTCCCCCTCACTTACATGCACGAGCGCTGTCGCTCCAGAAGCGGACCTCAGCTCATCGCTTGCATTGTGTAGAAACTACGTCATTTCATTTCTCATTTTGCGGTAAATAAACACTAAACTTAAACACAATACATGGCTACCATGATACCAGAATCTTAAAAAGTGGATCTGGAGGAAATTACCAACCCTGTCTTTAAATGTTTTTATAATTACAGTAGTCTCTTCTTTGGTGGAATAAAACTAACTTATTTGCTGCAGCTGTAACATAATTTCAGAACAAGTTTTATCATTGAAGTGCTCACAACTTCAATAAGGAATGTGTCAATAATTCATCTGTAGCTGACTTGGTGGAGGACTGTTTCCTTTGTAGATGGGCAAACACTGATGTTAGATTTAGAAGATGGAAACAGTTTGAAGAGGGGCGAGAGGTCTCCTCACCTCACATCACCTCTTGTGTATAAGCACAATGAAGTCATTGCTTGTAACAGCAACATCAGGTTTTATAACTTGTGACAACATTTGACAAATATACTGCAGACCCATACCAATTCTCACCCCTGATATACTTGATCTTGTGTTTTGCTCTGCTTCACCCCAACTCTTGAGTCACTGAAGTGAGGGAGGCACACAGAGAAATTGGTGTGGAGCTCTAATACACATGAGCAGCTCTTGGTTTTCCCAGCAGGAAGGAAGGGATAACAACAGTTACCCAACATGATCGTCTAAAGACAGCCAGATCCCAGTGGAACAAGCACCAGTGCACCACTGCGGAAAAACACCATGACGACACAACTAGGGTTCATTTTGTAAAGGATATAAAGTCAAAATATTTAAAGGCAACAAATAAAAATTCCAGACTTTTACCAATTAAAAACACATCACATAATGTTCACAGAGAGAGTGAATTCCTCTGTCGAATAAGCAAAAAATTAGGCCAGAATACAAGCCTCCTGATTAACTTGAAAAGTAATTAGTAATGGGAATCCAGGCTCTTTGTTGCGAGCCAGATCATTTGGCTCAGTGAAGCTATAAGAGCTGGCTTTCTTAGCCCTGCTGAACCAAAACAGCTTTTTTATTTAATACCACTTTTTACCTTAAAGATTCAGCCAATCTATGCAATGTTTGGATCTTTCATTAGAAGATCATACAGAAGCTTAAGCAAATACTTTTTCAAGTTTCTGGGAGCGCCAGTCTGCTTTATTGAAACAAGAAGGAAAGACCAATGTTCAGGTTACATCTCATTTCATAAAATTTAAATCAGCCACGGGTAAAAAAAAAAAATCTAATAGAATTCAAAGATCTGATTTCAATACGGTTGTCTTGTTTACTTGTACCAGTGTAATGAAATAAGATGGATAGTAGAGGGACAGTAGAAAACATAAATGAGGGTATCATGTCACACCAGGCAGTGTGGATGCATATTAATATATATGCCTTATGAATGAGAGATGACAATATACTGGCAAATAAGGGAACTATTTCACAGATCAACAGCTAAAAATACATACTGTAGGTGAGTCATGGTATTGCATTCAAATCAATGTTGTCTTGAAGCTGACTCCAAAAGACCCAGAAGCCAAATACACACCCCATATAAAAATCCCTGTTTTGACAGCAGAAATTAACATGTTTACAACCAAGGGGGTGGGGGGGGGTGAACAAGTATCTTTGTAGTCATGAAGATGAGTGACATTCTCTTGTAGTTCATCAATTTTACTCCTCAGGGATTGGACGTTGGCCAGGATTAAAGATTGTTGAGGAGTTGCTTCCTTAATCGCTGCCGCACTTCCTTTCGCCAACTCCTTTAAGTCCGTCAAGGTGCTCCGGTTGTCACAAAATGATTCCCGATTCATGCCGGAAAGCCATGGGGGATTTGTAGAATCCCGAGAGTGACCATTTCACTGAAGATTTAAAAGAAACTCCCACGAGTATTTGATTGTGTGGGAGTGTGACTGACTCCAAGCAAAAAAAAAAAATCGAAGTTCAGAAGTGTCACCAAAAGCGAATGAGATAAAATCTCCATCTCCAATCCAACTCATGTGCTGCACAAGCAACAAATTGTATCTCTGTTGGGCTCCAGATAACATAAAATAACACCTGATAAAAACACTTAGAAATACAAGACGAACAGAGGACAAACACATGAGCTGCGGGTCGCCACAGGAGCAGCGCCTTTCACTGAACGACTCAGGGGCTCCTTTGTTCCAGCAGCAGTCAGATATTTTTGTCAACATTTTAGTTGGGGCTCTGACTCATGGCTGTAAATGATGTCTCAGTTGGTTACGGTGTGTTATTTATTTACTTGTTGTGTACAGGGGTGCCGCCAGGACTAAAGTTTTCTAATCTAGAGGCGTAAAAGATCTGACTGCGAGAAGCTGCGTTGTAACGGTTTGTCAGGAGGCTTCAGATCCAGCTCTCTGCATGTTATTAGGTCGACTGAAAGTGTGATAGAGTCAGCATTTCGGATACAGCAACCACCATGGATGGCATTCCAAAACCGCCCTTCAGAAATCAATGGGTGACATCACTGAGACTTTGTGCATGTTTATATAAAGTCTACGGGTACCACTCAGTTGAGTTGGGATTTGTAGTTTTATTTTTCATCCACACTCAAATATGGGACATGGCAAAGCAATGCGATTATGAAGTGCAAGTTGGATGTACGTCTCTGTGGACACTGACTAATGGCACACCTGAAAAAGCATATTCTCTACTTTTGATACTCCAGTCATAAAAGTCAGTTCACACAGCTTTGATTTGATTTGATGTTAGGAATACGGGAGAAAATAAAACAACAACGTCAAGTGTGCAAGCAAATTCATTCTGTGTTGCATTCCAAAATGGACATAATTGGATAAAAAAATATTTTTGTATACATTTGGCTGTATTTTTGATATACATGTAAAATAATATATTTTGTTGTGTTTGTCACGCCTGGGATTATTAAGATATGAATGATGCTGTTAAAAGATGCTGCGCTTTCTCCAATAAACAAATGAATTAATTGTGTATAAAATGTTAGTCAAACAAGGGTCTTGTACATTAGTTCAACATGTATCTCGCATGCAGAACAACTATACACAAGTGCTCAGTGAGTCGCAAATGTCTCCTCTGCCACTTATTGTGAGACAAAAAACCCCTTCTTTGTCAGTAAGATTGACTGGATTAGGGTTAACATCAAACCTCCTGTCTCTGCAGTGGGCCTCTGCTGCACCTGGATCCTGTCTAAATTATGTTAAGTTGCTCCAGGCTAATATCACTGCATGCACTTATGAATATTGAGTCGCACATGAGACCCTCATTCAGTCCCCTTGACATTATCCCCACAGGACTGTCCAGAGAGATAATAGGGGCCATACGCTCTAATGTGCTCTCCATTATTAATAGCTCGCTCTTCTGGATGTGTACCAGATCATTTTAAGACATTCAGTGTTCAACTGCTGCTCAGGGAACCTGGCCTGGAACTGGCAGACAAAAAAAAAAACTAGACTAGACTTCATACTGCTCCAGAAATGGATCCTTATGCAGTAAATCTACAAAAGCTAGAACAGATCATTTATTTATGTGTTCTCTATCATTAGACTCAGGAAGAACATTTTTAAATACACTGATCATAATGATAGCATGTATTTGAAAATTAAAGATGGCTTGCACTACTACACTACTGTACTTGCCTAGTACACATTTTTTTGTTTTTCTCTTAAGAGCAAGGTGAGCAGATGCAAAGTCAGAATTAACCTTGGTCAGAATGGAAATATTTAAATGAAGTACAGGCCAAAAAAAAACCCACAACAAACTTATCTTTAAAGCCATGTTTACTTTAGGTTCAGGTTCGGGTTCAGGTTACTTTATTTGTACCAGTAGGTAGATTTGTTTTGCAGCCAGCAAGATCGTGACATCCGTTATGACAACACAAACTATAAAACAGATGTCACAAGAAACAACACATTAGAGAGAAGGAAAGCTATTTAATACTAAAACCTAATAAAAAAAAAAATATATATATATATATATATATATATATATATATATATATATATATATATATATATAAAAATGATAAATGTGTTCAAGGTTCCACCAATCAGGCCATATCAACCAATAACATCTATAAAAATCACATATCAATAACCTATTAAATGGGCTAGTGTAAAAAGTATCTTGTTGGGACTGTCCCATGTGTGTGTGTGTGTGGTTGTGTGCGTTTGCGTGGGTATTTCTCAGGTTGAATCATCCACCCGGCGCAGCAGTCTGGAGCTGTTTTGAGACCGAGCCACGAGTGTTTTTGTTAGTGAGTAACTGTTGAAACGTATACAGGTACTCGTTTAGACGAGGCCGGGTGTTATTATTGTTGTATACATATTTTGTGACACAAATTTACACTCATCGATTGACCTAATTACTTCGTTTAGTCACACTACGTTAGACTTAAGTTAGGTTGTATTGTCCCTTTCTGATTTCCTTATTTATTGATTTGAACAGCACACGCTCTTTTAGTTTCCTCACTTTTTAAATTTTTTTTATTTTATTTTACTTCTTTGTTAACAAATGACTTGTTTTTACCAAGAATAACTGGTTTTATGTTGCTTCCCTTTCTCCCCTTGCTGGGTTGGAAAACGACAAAGCTGTTGAAAAAAAAGCAAAACACGAAACAGCCAGTCATTTTTTTTTAAGTCTTCTGTTGTGGTGTTGGACATATAAAGTGTCATTAATGTAAATATTATTGGTATAGTTGGTATATTCTCTTTCCATGTGTGTTTTAGTCACATTTTGGCTGCTTTCTCCTGCTGTGTGTGCCACTAGCAGGGACTTTCCATCTGCTTTTACCAGATGTTTCTTTTGAGGCACAGTCTCTGCTGCTGCTGCTGCACTGCACATTCTAGACTGAGAGATTGGGTGCAGCAAAGATCTGAATACATTTACATTTTTTCATTCCCTGTAATATTCTGCTCCCCTAAACATACTGGATACAACATTCAATTTGCAAACACAACATTAACAGATCAAATATGAAAAAAACAACAACATTGTCCTATAGCTTTTGGTATTATTTGCTAAAGCCTATTTGATTGTGTTGTCTGTGTTTGTTAGCAATGTAGCATGGTTGTTTGTTGTAATTGTGCGTGCATGTTTTGGATTGTTTAGTCCGTATTTGATCCTGTTTGTCTGTATTTGGTCAGGCCGTCAGCATTTGGTTGGGTTTGAATGTGGTTGTGTTGTTGGCTCATACTGTACATCACTTACTGAACGTATCGGCTCCGTGATGTGATGCATACAATATGTATGACTGTAACTGCATGGCTTCGTTGTGTGGCATTCCAATTGTTAACATAAATATGTTCTTTTAGCTGAGGAGCTTAGATGCCCGGGGAGAACATTCACGGGTAATAATTAATTTAAAAAAGGCAACACTTTCAAGCCAGTTTAAAGCTGTAACTATGAACATTACCTGATACCACGTGTTAATGTTATAATTTGATGTGAACTGTTTATATTTCAGCTGTGAAACACATACAATGATGTAAGTTACCACATGGACTGTCTCTAAGAACCAGAGGACTAAAGACAAAGCTGCTCTTTTACTCTCATACTGTGTTCTAGGACTACTTTCTTGATCTACTGTGATGTCTGTTAGGCAGAAATGGATAGACTTTTGGTCTTCTGCAATTTGGCTGTCTTGTCATGCTATGCTCCCTCTCGGCTTCTATCCTTATCAAACATCCACATACAGCAGGACTCCTGCAGATGCGTGTCGTGTGCCACAGGTTTCTTGCTCACTTTGAGTCGAGGCCCAACTTAGAGCAGCGTTACTATCCTGACAACCCTGAGGTGTCCCCCGAGCTCCCTGTGCATGCTGGCTCCATTTGTAAGCGTCAGTAGTGCGACTCCCCAAGGCTTTCTTTACGCCATTCACCAGGTTTGAAAGTATTTAAAAGCAGTGTGCAGAACAGCCCGAGCATCAAGCCCTCATGTTCTATTTCTGACTCGAACAAGCTAGTCGTGAAAGGGACTTTAATTAATCAGAGCTAAATACTGGAACATTTTCCTTCTGACAGAAAAAATGACTGAGGATTATTGTGTTACAGCGCTGAACCCCTGTCTTCACCCTGTTCCTTAATCCATAAAAGCCCTGCAGATGTCCAACATGCAAAGGGAAGTACGAAAGTAGCCAAAGATATATCAACAGTAATAGCACCGAGAGCATGACTATGCCCAAATGCATATTTATTTCTCCAGTTAAAAACTAAAGCTTTATCCATCCCAATTGGAATTCGAAATGAGATCCAGTCTTCTCCGGCCATCTGACATTTTATCTCAGACTGGTGAAAAACCTGTCAGTAGTGTTTTGGTGCCATTTTTGGATAATAAATATAATCCACTAAGAAGGACATAAACTGTTTCATAAAAAGGCATATGAAACAAAAATCACGGCAACAACATGCACATATGGGTTTCTAAGCTTTTGTTTGGTTGCATTTTCCGTTCGGTTGTGTCAAACTGGGGGAAATGAGGAATAAAAGATCAAAATGTGAATAAATACATTCACTTATTAAATCATTCTCGGCATTTTTTTTTATGCTTTCATAATTCAGCTAGTATGCCTGTGAAAAAAGGCATTAAACTGAAAGTAACTTGGGTTCTAAAGGTCTTGAAAATGTATCGAAAATGTCCTGAACAAACCTTGCAAAGACCTTAATCACAGGAAAAGACAGAGTGCTATTTTTGTTTTGTTGAGCATAGACGGTGAGCAGGTTTAGAGTTACCAGAAGTTGTAAAGTTTGACTAAGGCTAAACCCCGTATTTTCTTTATTGTTTATTTCACTGTGCAATCGTGAAGTCAGTACAAGAGCTAGACAATACAAAAACAGATTAGGGGGGCAGCAAAGACAAAAAAATATAATAATATTAATAAAAATAAAATAATGCAGAATACTGAGACTACAATTAGAAAAGACATTGCAAAATGATACGAATTACATAAAAAAAGATACGAGAATGGAAAGAAGCGACAGATAGAGAGAAGGGAGGAAGAGATGGTGCTTTTGTGAGATGGACTTGAGAGGGAGAAGAGAGGATTGAGAAGAGTGTATAGTATGAGTAGAACATGTTGATGTGTGTATTCATGTTGTGGTGTGACAGGTGAGAGTTTGTGTAATGAGTATGCTGTGGGGTAATGGACTGCAGCTGGGGTTTTGGGGTTCGAGGGTCAACTGTTGTTGATTTGAAGGTAGGATGGAGGGAGAGGGTGATCCTATTCATTTTCTTTGGTCGGGTCATGCTGCAGAAGCTCCCAGACCCTAAGGAGGGGACTTGTCACTTGCAGGACCCAGCCTGTTTAAGGTGTGCATTGTCTTGCCCCTCCCTCCTTACTTTTCGCCTTAAATCGGTCTGTGGTAAGGAGAGGACCCAATGTACTTGATGGGAGGGGGGGTGAGTCACTTGGGTAAAATGACAGTGTGTATAGCCATGCATTGTAAGGAATCTTTAAAAGGTAATTACTCAGTGATCAATCATCTATCAGTGGTTGTGTTTTTGGTTATAGAGTTTGGAGGTTATTGATATCTACTTGGCAGGAAATCATTGCTTGCTAGTTTTGTTGAATTTGGTAGTGTGTTGTATTTGTGTTTTATTTAAGTGTTATGCAGTTGGAAAGGGGGACCGTACTGTATTTAGCACTAATGATAGCCTCCATTTTGCAAAAACGAAACGGTAAACTTGCGTTGCAATGTCTAGTGTGTCCCGTCCAGTCCACTCGACCTAAGTAACATTGCCTTGGGCGAGTGTCCTTCTGTGCATCGTATTGCGCCACAGCAAAACTATTACAAATATTTTAGCAACCATATGAGCTCATGTAAACTTCACAATCAGCACTGCACCTCCACAGCAATACACCCGCCAAGCCTGACGTCCATCGGGCGAATGGTTGTCTAGAAACACCCACACAGATTCCTGGATTTATAGATAGATTCAAGCACAAATAATAGAAAAAACGACTGAAAGAGAAAATTGGAGAGGGGCTTGAAACACACTGATTAGATAAGAAGCATACTTGTATTACCACTTTGATTAAAGACTGCTCATATATTTCCTGTTGTTATTACAACAGATTAAGGTTCATTCTGATGTGTCAGAGTGAAATACATAGGCCCAGCTGTTATAATTGAACAAGTGAACACAATGAAATGAAGTTCAGTCAGAGATGAGCAGCCAGCAGGTGATTACTGCTATCGTGGTTTGATCTCACTGCAGATGATTAATGTCTGACTCTCTTTTGTGTATGTCGCTCTTTGTTTAAGCTGCTGCACAAAGACCCCTCTCTCCACTCCGTTTAAGACACATGCTGTTTCCTCAAGTGTTTCATTTGGTCGCACATAAATCTGTGGACTTCAGCTGTCATCACGGACACAACGACACACACTGTTTTATGACACTCTGCCTCTGTCCATTACATTAAACTGTATTTCATGAGCGGCGTAATGTTGCCTGACCACTCGAGGAGTAAGAATCATAAAGAGGAAAACTATTTCTCAAATATGGCTGGACAATACTGAATCACCTGGGGCCGTGGTCATAAAGTGTTTTCTTTTTTACTTCCAACTGAAGGTTCTACTGCGTAAAGCTTTGTGCTGGATGTATTTTACATGTGTTTATGGGGGAAGAGCCTCAAACAACCACAGGGGATCGCAATCAGCTGGAAGCTACAGCTTCTGACAAGAAGAGAGAACTGAATCCAAGGACTACCTTTTCAGAATTTAATAAAACATATGACAGAGGTTATGCTCAAGAATCAGAATTCCATTTTTCCAAAGAAATTTATATAAGTACTATAGTGACCAGTTTCAACAGACCCAATATTGTCTAAAAAAAAAGTCACTTGAGGGATGAATGTGGAAGCTATTTTGGACGTGTGCTCAGCCCGAAGGAATAAAATCCCGTTTGTGTTGCCATTTGGATATTTCATCCTTTTATTGTCACACGTTATAGCAATACAAAACAAACAAATCTGTTTCATCAGATAAGATGACTCCGACAGGCTGACACAGTTGAAAAACGATTTGCTCTCATTCAATTGCCTGGCCGCTATCACCTGGAGCCTTTAGCACAGCACCAGCTCAGGCTCCACATAGTGTCCAATAGAGGGACCACACACACACACACAACCAAAGCAAACTATTATGGCCAAAAAAAATTAAAAAGCCCCAAAATCATTGGTTCATTCAAAGATCTACAAAATCTACAAAAACACCTAAAATAAACAGATGCATTAAAAAAAGACTAATTAATTTTCTGAGCTCAAATGTAAAGACTACTTTCCCCACACTCTCTCTCTCTTTCTCTGATGTATTTACTTTATCAACTGTCCTATCTCCACAATAAAGGACATTAAAAATGATTTTTTTTTTCCTATAAAGAAGGCTGAAAGGTAGTTGATTATGAATTCATATTCATCAGGGCCACACACATTTCATCACCAATTCAGGAGAACCTACAGCCTTTCTAATGCAATGGAAATACTTTGTTTGGCTTACAAAGCTCAAAAGAAATAAGAACCAAATTAACTCTGGGCTGCATATCTATAACAACTCAACAGCAGCAACAACAATGGCAGCCTTGAAAAAGTGGAGTCCACAATTTGAAACATTTTCAGCATAATAATAATAATTTACTTTTAAATTAACTACAGGACTGCATTAGACTGAATTGTTTTAAACTAACCACACACACACACACACAAAAAAACGTGTATAGTTGAATGATGCTTCTTCTCATTTTCAGCGTGTCTTCTTTTCATTATCGCTGCATGGTCTGGAAAACAAATAATAAAAGTCTATAAGCTTTTATAAATGGCCAAGAACAACAGTAATTAAACAATGATGATAATTCCCATCATGGGAAGAGCCTGAATAATAGTTATATTAATTACCTGGGCAGATTTTTGTGAAGGAATATCAGCATATTCACGTTGTCGGGAAGAACCCGAGAGCGTTGCTTGGACACCAGTAGGCCTTCAGCGGAGAAAACTCTCTGACGGCACCGAAGTAGCCGGAATGCTCAGAAACCTTTTGGCAAGCCTGGACATTACGGGATATTGCTGTTCACTGGTTTTCCATCATGCAAGGGGGTCTGTGTCCAGAGATACCTCTCTAACTCTGACTCGGGGTTCTCCTCTTCCTCATATGACGCATCTAAGAGGAAGGCCATGGCACTGCTTTTCTTTGGTTGTTTTGGAGCTGCAACATCGTCCCCGCTCTCCTCATCCTGCTCTTCTTCTCCTCGACTTGCCCTTCCCTTGTCCTTTTCATCTTCAAAAACCGCCTCCATGTGGGTCTTTGCCGCAGCTCGCATGTCAGGTGACAGAAACCTGAGCTTCTTGTGTCGGGGGTCGAGGACTGCAGCCACAACAGCAGGCTTTGATGCAGTCATAGTGTCCCATGGGAGGAACCTTTTGGCCAGTGAGTCTCGCACAGTGTTCACAAAAGTCGCAACTGTTTCATTACCACCTGATGGCTGCAAATGTTCATTCATCAGGCCGCACACCATCGGGTAGACCACTGAAAGTGAGACCGGCTCTTCACCGCGGGTCGCTGTTGTGGCCATCGCCAATGCTTTCAGGACAGGATCCATCTCCTCCATGAGTCTCCAGTCGTCATCTTTTAACTCGAGGTTGCGCGCATCCGCAGGTTTGGTGACAGAGCGGTCTGACAGCACAGCGCAGACAGCCCACCGTTGCTCTGTCAGCCGCTCAAACATTGCATATATAGAATTCGATCGGGTCTTGCAGCGCTGCATAAGTGCATGCTCTTTGACGCACATCTGCTTTTGCTTCACAGCGAGTGCTTGCGTAGCAGTTGCGCTGTGATGAAAATGCGCAACCAGCTTGCTGCGCGCTCCAATCATGCACTCCAGGATCTGGACAGCCTTGAACCCGTCATTAATAGCCAGTTGGAGCGTGTGCGCAAAGCAACACACCGACTCCCAATCTCAGGCTTGGTTGGCCTTTACGATATTTGCCGCATTATCGTGGACGCATGCACTTACCCGTCCACTGAGATTCCACTCCGCCACAACCGTTTCCAACTCCATCTGTAGATTTTCTACTGTGTGCCTCTCCTCCATATTTTGTGTGGCCAATACATGGGCCTGCATTTGCCACTCCTGGTCTATACAGTGACAGGTTACTGTCATATAAGAAGTCGTGGTCAGGGATGTCCAGCAATCGGTTGTAAGTGCGACATAGATTGACATAGAGCAGGCGTTTAATTTTGGCCGAGCAATCGCGGTATAGCTTTACAACCCTTGAAGTAACGCCAAGCCAAATGTACACCACACAGTGTACATTTGACTTGGTCTCCTTTCTCATTTTTTTCCAAAAACCTCCACGCCGCACTTCGCTGAGTAGTCTTGGCTGCCATCGCAAGTCAAAAGTGAAACTTACTTGTTACGTGATGTAATGCCCGGTGGTCAGTTATCCAACATTTATCACGTGCATTTGTGAGCGCAGTAACGTTGTCAAAGTGGAACATTTGTAGCTTTAATCATTTCTAAATAAATAGTATGTGTTATTTTTGATCAGAGATGATTGAATGCGTGTCTCTAAAATATTTTAAAATAAATAAAAAAAAAACAAAAAAAAAACGGTTTTCGTTTACTGACTTTTCCTAAACGGTTATGATTTACAGGTGCACACCCCTACTAGAGACACATATTGGTGTTAGAATAACAAGGTGAAGTATATTTTGCATGATATGTGACCTTTAAGGGTAATCCCAGAAAAACAATGGTTTTGTTTTATAATTTCAATAATCTTTCTTTCACAATCACATTGAAAACAAGGGGATATTGCCCCATACAGTAGCTACACGATGTAGTCAGATTGACAGGCACCCAGAGAATCAGGCAGGCTTAAAACAAACTACATGGTTAGTCTGACTTTTTTGGAAAATAAAATAAAAGATTAACAGTACAATAATTACAAAATAAAAACAAAAAAAACATGGTGATGTTTGTTGGTAATCTCTCTTTTATGCAGAATTACATGGCTAGAAGAGCTGATGGTAAATATCAACACATTAAGCCTACAAATGCTGGCATCACCCTTCAGGCTTGGTGAACGCCTCTTTGTAAAGAGTTACAGATTAATGTCTTTAAGGCTCTCTGCTGTTGGCAGCTGAGGTGGGATTGTCTTAGTTTCTACAAACAGATACTTGTGCCAAACTTCAGTGTTGAGTTAGATACTTTTTAAAAAATGTTTAATTCAACCATCCATACATTTTCATATAGGTTATTCAACTATACTATTAAATGTGATGTATTAAAGGTAAAACCAAAGATGCAACATAACTCTTAAAAGATTTTCAGCTTTGAACATATCCATTGAAAAAATCAAATTAGAGAATAGAAACAAAACATGGATACACATGTAAAAGCTGGAGTCGGAGTTTGTTCAGGATCGTTATTTCAAAAATGTAAGTATGCAAATAATAAGTTATCATTATTTATACAATAGCTATACAGGCTAATCCATTAATTGTAATCTCTTTGCATTCTTTATTGATATTTGATTTATTGGTTTGATTATTATTTTAAGTAAAAAAAAGTTCTCTACTTCCACTCCTTAAACACACAGTATGTGAATTCTGCCACCAGGGGGCTCTCATTCAAAACAATAACAAAAGATGACGCCGAAGCTTCCAAGGAATCATAGGAGTGGTCCTCTCCGCTTTTCACACATTCCCGCCATAACATAATATATTCAAACCAACCACTGATTCACTAGATTTCTTTGTAATGTCATATGTAAGCTGGAGCTTAAATTGAAAACACAAAAGAAAGTGATACAAGTCTTTACATCGCCGACTTACCAGAACCATATCTAATTACATGAGGCTAACAGTTCAACTGTGGCTTTCGGCAATGTTCTTTCTCCCTTTGCTAGTGCCCTTCTCTCTCTCTCTCTTTCTCTCCCTCCTCCCTCCTGGTCCTTAATCAAAGCTGTGCTCCTGCCTCTTCCCCTTCATCACCACCTCAGATTGTAGAAGACATTTAAATTAGTCCAATAGAAAAACACAGCAGGCAGAGAAAAATACATAAAGAGGCTATCTGACTTTGCACAAACTGAATGAAAGGAACATTTTCAATTAAGAGCCTTCCATTGTAATTGTTTGATTGTGCTGCGTATGGATTCAGATACATAATTCTGAATGGCTGTCCACTGCACAACAACATCAGCATTGTCACCATCAGCATCACTAGCATATCTCTGCCGGATGTTGTGTTGCTCAAACAGCAGTATGCACACTTCCCAAAGTAACACATTAAAGACGTGTTTCATGTTCATGTCAACGAAGACAGCATCAGCACCCTGATGGTCTTTGATGGGAGCCATAATATTCTTGCCATGGTCGCCACTTGGCCGGGCTAACCTTATAATTCCTGCGTCCTGATGGAGTCAGGCCTCAGGCTGTTGATGGAGACCAATCTTATCCCAGCTGGACGCCAATTATTGGTCGGCAGCAAGGCTGTCCCTTCAGGCTGTGGATCATCATGTCTTACAACCACCCACAGCCAGGTCAGTAATTAAAAATGATCACGTGAGCTCACACTTTGTGGGTCATTTTGTGAACAGTACAAATTGTACAATGTACCAATTAAAGCTCCTGCAGGGAGTTTTTTTTTAGCTGATGACAAAAATACTGAAATATATACTATGGCGTCTATATGACCTACAAAAGCAAACAAGACCATTTGCCAAATTGATTATTTCTATAAAGTAATTTTAATGTCTGTAAAAGCTGCCAACTATGAAAAGCATGCTGCCAAACACCCTTTTTTCTACTTTTCATACGTCAAAGAGTCACAGTGAGTGTTATTTCTCACCAAGCAGCAACTTCTGCTGTTTTAAAAACGGTGCCAACGCTGAAGTGCATAAAACTGCATTTCCTCGCAAATCCACTTGAGGCTGGTTATAAAAGCCAGGGAACCCCCTTTAGGTCCCATGTTTGAATGCCCATTTTTACAGCACAAATAAACTTGTTTAAAGCTTGGTAAAAACTAAGGCTTTGGTCTGAATATCATACTGGTTTATTGGTTAAAACAGTACAGGGGTGTTTTTATTTTAAAAATCATTAATTTTAATGAGGTACACATTAATTTGCATAATTGGGGGCATAATTGAAATAGCTGACAAGTTTATAGCATTTTATTGCCGAGATGCTAAAGGCCCGACTCAGTTCTGCCCCTTGCTAGATTAAAAAACACATGATGAGACCAATAAAGAGATAAGATGTTCAGCTTTGGTAACAAGTTTCTCAGAGTAGCTTTAAATGTGAAATATACAGTGTTTGAATTACTTGTTATAAGATCTGTAAAATAACCAGTGGAGAGACAGACAAACCTCATTGTGTGAAGCTTAATGGCTTAATGAAGCTTTACATAAGCAAAGTCTTTTTTAACTTTTAAAATCTAGGTCTGGTTTGACTTCAGACAGATCTGCACCGTTCCCAGCTCTCAGTTTGCAGTTTTGCTCTTTGATAATTCTCATGCAAGTTACACAGTTTCACAAAAATAACCTCAAAAGTTAGCTATCCTACCCCGAGGCTAACTCTGAACTAAAGCCCTATTTGGTTTTACATAACAGGGGGAGGTGGGGAATAAAACAGTCTCTGTGCTTCTCTAAAACTAAAGTTATTGTTCTGGACAGAGTTTTCAACCATGGGGAGATTAGAGGGTAATAATATGGCTTTAATGGTAAAATCTTCATAAAATGGGCCTTGTAAAAACATACCAGAACCTACCTGTTGCTGATTTGACAAAGATCTGCACTTGCTGTCCTTATGACTTCAATTTTTTTTCCTGGCATCATATCAGTTCTCTCATATGCTTATAATACATGCTAGTGTTGTAGAGACACAAACCAAGACCAAGACATTTAGGGATAGAGACCGAGTCGAGACTAAGACCAAGGCAAGACCAAGGCAGGGCGGGATCGAGACCATAAATATCTATAAAAAATTATGAACTTGTGTGCAGGAAGTTCAGCGTTAGGCCGTAACATCGGAAAGGTTGCAGCTGCAACTGGGGGATAAAAATCAAACTTGTTCTTTTAGAAAGAGGCATTTTCCTTCTAACCACAGTGATGACGTTGAGAAATAGCCTCTTAGTGGTGGTCTTGACCGGTGTTAATTCAAAATTCGGAGTCTGCCCGGTCTGAGAAAAGGACAAGACCGAGCAAAAATGCTTTCGAGTCTGAGACGAGAGTGAGACCTTCAGAAAGTGGTCTTGAAGCCAGGCTTGAAGCCAAGACTGATTTCAAGTACTATAACACAAACACATGCTGTTGACTGCATGTTTCCATCCGTCAAACAGGTCGATTTTTTTTACTTGCTCCTTTTAAATATTAAAAGAAAAAAGAGGCACAGGAGAGAGACAAAACCACAGATCCACATATAAACAAGGATGTCGCAATATGAATACATCTGAAATAAAATTGCAGTATTATCCTGTTGGATATGAAAAATCAGCATGTCAGCTCTACTGAAAGTCTGAATTCTTCACAGTTTTAGTTTTCTGACAGTTTCCACACAATTTTGCCAGTCAAATCAATGTTGAGTTCTTCCCTCGGGCAAACCATTTCTGCTGAATGGAACGCAGGTAGAGTTTTTTCAGGGTTGCTCTGTCAGCCTTAATTCACACGGATGTCTTAGAAATAAGTCATACCTGAGACACTCATGCCTTAGACTGCTTTAGGGCTTGTATTAAAATGCTACATTCAAGTCATTGTCAGAGTCTGTCTTTTTGAAACTATCAAGTGGGGTTGTGTTCAATGAAATCATCATGTTTTGTGAAATGCTGTTTGGTTTCAGTGTTTCAGTTTCCAGAAATATCGCTGTTTTAAGCTTCAAGGCTGAAGTAAATGTGATATACTTCAGTTATTTTAAAATGTTTTAGCTTTCTCCAAAATATACTCATGAGAACTTGTGCATTTTAAGGTTTGCAATGTATTCTGGTAATAACTATGGTCAAAGTCAAGAAAAAGTTGGTAAATGAATAGTTTACAAAGGAATATTATCATATG
Source organism: Labrus bergylta (assembly GCF_963930695.1). Lineage (NCBI taxonomy): Eukaryota > Metazoa > Chordata > Actinopteri > Labriformes > Labridae > Labrus > Labrus bergylta. Next base: position 14,358,825 of record NC_089214.1, read on the forward strand.
AATAGAGTGCACAATGTGTATTGCACAGCAGAAAAGTAACTTGCACAAGAAATTATAAAATGCACAGATAGAAATAAATATGCACAGATTAAAAGATATATCACACATACAGAGAAATATATATTGCACAGGTAGAAACATGTGCACAGTGAGAGAAATGTCTTGTACTCTTAAAATGTGTCGCGCTATAACTGCACACGGAGAAGTAGGTAAACAGGGGAGGAGAAATGATGCATTACCAAACTAAAAACAGAAAAAAAACACCAAACTGGGAGGGCTGTGAGCAGCTGCAGCTGTGCACGTTGCCATCTTGGATTCAACAAGAAGAATACGTTTTCAAAAGGTATCCTTTGACTTCAGGAATAAGTCATACTAATTCTAGCACAACAGTTCAACCATTCTCTTTATATTTATTTGAAAGTTTCTGCAGCATTAATTAGACAAACACAGAAGCCATGTAGAGCAGAGATACAAGAGGGTTAAACCAGACCCTGGAAGACTTGAAATGACCCTGATCATCATAGAAATCTCTTGCATTAGGAAGGGTAAAATTTGATAGTTGATATACCACATTGGATCACACATCACCAGATTTTTATATACAACAGAAAAACAGAAAAAAGGCAATTTCTCAATTGATGACAACTTGAAAAACTGTTGTTTTGTTGAAAAGACAGCCCAAAACCTGATTGTGTTTTCTAACAAATAACTGGCAACATCAGATTGAATGGAGGGGAACTGACTTCTCTTTTCATAACTTAACAGCGAACTGTGGATGCCTGACAAGTACAGACGTAAACAGATGTGATGCTGGTGATGTTTTAATTAGACAGCCTGCTCGTCCATAGAGACAGAGACACAAGAGCAATCCAAGTGTACACTCAGGTTTGTTTATTCCACCAAGACAGAGATAACATTATTACGAGTAGTCAGGACTCGAGCATCACTTGGCTTGTGTGCTTGTCTGGATGCATGTCTCAGGAAGTACTCCAGTTGTCGTGTTATTTATTTTTTGTGTAGAATCGTGGTTCTTTCATTGCTATTTCATGTATTGACGTTTAGGTAGGGATGTGTTGATACCCTGCTAAATAATTAAAAACCTATACATGCTTTTTTTAACAAGCTATCTGCTATTGGCTTCACTAGTACAACCTCAGTTGCTGAATAAGCGACGAGTTCAGCATGGCTGCAGCAGGTAATGATTTTGAGGTAGAGAGTAGATCTTGTTTCAGAAGATCAGAAGATAAAGAGAAAAGTTTCGCACAGATTGGCTGCTGTGGGCTCAGTTGGTAGAGACTTCCCAGCTCCTGCAGCAACATGTCCGACGTGTCCTCGGGCAAGAGACTTAATCCCGAATTGCTCTCGCTGCTTCGTCAGTGGCCTTTAAATGTGTTTGAATGGGATTAGTTACTTCTGATGGTCTCACTACATAACTGCCTCTACCATCAGTGTGTGAATGGATAGGTGTGACATGTGGTGTAAAAGTGCTTTGAGAAGTCAGAAGACTAGAAAAGCACTATACAAACTCAAGTCCATTTACCATTTACACATGGACTGGGATGCATATCTTGATTAGTTAGCTAGATGCTAACACGTAATGGAAATTGCCATTAGTAGACTATCAGAATTAGCATTGCCATCTTGGTCATTTTTAAACTAAGCTACTAAGCTATTTTCAAAAACAATGTTTTGTAAAATAAAAACTTTTCTGAAGTTAAGCGATGCTAAGTTAGTTTCTGAGTATTCCTACAGTCTGTAACAGCACAATTCTGTCAGAAGTCATTGGCCTGAAGGCTTAATGAATAAGACCCAAATGCTCAGAAAATCAAGGTCAATTATGGCCATGAGACCTGTCACTTATTTACACTAGGGGGGGGGATGGAAGAGGGTGTTACAGTGCTTGGGCTATAAAAATAAGCCAATTTAGAGATATCGTGTGTTTTTCATGTAACTATAGGGTTACTCTAGATCAGCTATTCAATTACAAATTCAAAAGGGCCAGATTTAAAAACCAGGAAATATAAGAGGGCCAGACATTTTCAAAAATTTGACGAACAAAACCCAGCAAATGAATGTAGTGAAATACAAACATTTATTTTTATTTCACATTTGAAAAAAGTTTAGTCACATAATATGTGACAAAGGTACATCAAAGGGCATGAACAGAATTAACCCAATGTCATCGCTGCACAGAACCATAGAGAGTGGCAATAACCAGTAACACAATATCTCTCGCTGTCTGATGTCATTCTTCCTCCTTCACACACACAGAAAACAATTTTGTTTTACATTTGAAATAAATCACTTGGTAACATATCTGGCAGAGGCACATTGAAGTGCATGGACATTATTAAACCATTAAATCAGTGCTATCATTGCTTAAATCAATGCTATCATCACATAGAACCAAAACAAAAAGGTGACAACAACTATTTGATAACACACACTTCCTCCCTCTCATTTTGCTAATAAGCTTGGTCTGAATGTTCTGAACACCACTACTTCCGCGAACGTCCATTCTGATCAGTATACTAAAGCAAACTCTCGACAAAGATAGAAATGAAGTAAGATGCCTCACTCGCCAGCTAGTTCCGTATACTGGTATGCTGCTGAATTCGTTTTTTCATTAATGCGATTCATGCTGACCGGGTTGGGCCACTCTTAGGTTGCCTGCAGGCTGCATTTGGCCCACAGGCTGCCAATTGAATAGCCCTGCTCTAGATTCAACTCAAATGTTAGATAATTGAAGAATAGTTTTCTCTTTGTTGTATAAGAAAGGGAGAGCTTAGCCCATTTCTACCATCTTTCCCTGGGGCCTTTTTTTGTAAGATATCATCAGTGTCACTTAATATAAAGAAAAATGATTGTGTTTCTAATATCTATAATGAGAAAGAAGGAAAATATTATTTTGCTCATTTTTAATGTCAGATAATTTAAATGAAGGAATCATATATATTCATGATTTTTTTCAATCTCATTTCTTTTTTTAAATAGAAAATTGTGATAAAACAAGTTTTCATACGTTCATATGTATTTATCATGAGTGTCTAATTGCATCCCTACTACGTATGATCATTTCAAAGACCCATCATGAGAATACAGAATGTTTTTTTATCTGAAGGTAAACATTATTTTCCCTCCTCTTGGATGCACTGAGTGACTTTGAGTTTCCTGTTCTGCTTATATGTTTGTGCATCTAGGACCTTCTTTATGTATCCCTTGTAGTCCAGTTCAACATAAAAGGGGTTTAAAGTCAAATGAAGTGCAACACCTTTTGCTTTTTGATTTAATAATACAAGACCAAGCCTTGTGTTTACACCTAAGATGCACAGCATGATGTAGGAAAGACTACCTGAGTCCAGCACGTTAACAAAGTCCACCCCTGATGGGAGAATCAGAGTGTTTCCGTTTGGACCAGTGGGCTGGCAGCACCCTGTGGCTGGCTTAGCCCACCGTCCTTGGCATGCTGTTAAACTTCTGACACCCTGCAAGCAGCCAACTCTTGTCTTTGACAGTTTCAGAGTTCAGTTTGCATTGTAGTGATGACTGTCCTCACAACATGGCAGTGACAAATACAAGGTAAATTATCTTATCTGTCCCCACTGGCAGGTTTCCACCTCCCTTCCCCTGCATGAAAAAAAAAAAAAAGCTTCACAGCTTTAGTGTAGGAAACAAAAGTCTTTATCCTCCAAACAGAACACCTCAGAGCATGAAGTAACACCGCTAAAGAGTGGTGGAAGGATGGTCGAGCTGAAAAGGGCAGAACTGAATATGAATGAGTCAATGTAGATAAAAATAGTTATGTGTCAAGTCAGGTTCATGTTCAGTTCATAAATAGTCTGCAGCCAACTTAGGAATACAGGACTGAACACAGACTGAATGTTGAAGTGAAAGAACTGTCCAAAACCAGCCTCTGATCAGCACCACAGACAGCAGCTGGAAAGACACATTTACCCACGCCTGTCCTTTTCTTCGATCAATTCAAGGTAAGGTCTAGATAACAGTTCCCAATGTTTCGACAACAACAGAGTCTGGTTCTAGGACAAGGTTTCGGCCTCTTAAAGGACGTTTTTTTCTTACCACTGTAACTTTGCTAAATGTTGCTTTGTGCTGTGCTCATGATCGATTAACGTTGGGTCTTTGTAAATGAAATACTAAAGAGTAAGGTCATTTACATGCTTTTTTTCTTAAGTTTCTTGAGATAACATTTGTTAATAATTGGCGCAATACAAGTAAAGATCGATCACAGCGGTTTAATCATCTCATAGAGTCTGAGATGGGTATGGCTGCAGCCCTGGCGCTCTCTTGTCTCGTGCTGTCGCGTCCAGCTCCTCAGAAATGTACGACGGCAAGTGTGCTGGATCAAGCAGCAGTTTCCGAACTTGCGCATTAATTCAAACATTACCACCGCGTCAAAAGAAGACAAGAGCATGTGTGAGTGCATAATACAGCACACAAGAATGGCGAAATTGCTTATTTGTTATTTAGTATTGAATGTGTCAAAGTGGACAAACCATAAAACTCGCTAGCTGGCTTAAATTAGCCGGCAAACACGTTAAATGCCAATGCAGTTTCAAATGCTGATATCGTGAGTAATAATAACCCCAGAAATTGCCGAAATTGCTAATTTTTTATTTAGTCTTGAATGTATAGCACATATTTTTTGTAATATATCACATGTGACAATTCAATTGCATGATTCCTGGAGCTTTATTTTGAAAATTAGAAGCTCAGGGGGCGCGACTTTAGGCCACCAGACGTGAGCATCCAGGGCTGCAGACATACACTCGTGTCAAGTCTTGAACCTGATGACATATTTTGATCCTCCTCTCTATTGTGGAGACTCCAGTGTTTGTACGTTTCAGCTTGTCTTCTTCTTCAGTTATGGCATTCGATTTGAGTTCTCGGTCAAGATAATAATAAAAACATCTCCTCTCTTTAAACATCAGCTTTAAAGATGTTACCAAAATCTGTTTGGTTCCACATCGTTCTAAGGGCTCACTCATACTAAGCAATCTGTACCGTGCCTACCCATGTCAAGTTCGTTTGACCAGTGTGAGTGCTCCGTGTTCAAGCCGTTACACTTCCTAGTCCTTGAGTACGGGTACACAACGAGGACAGCCTTCATCATCAAGAAATCCTGGAGGAAGTAAAACGGCTCAAAATAAGCCACACATTCAGTAACTTAGCTGCCATGTTCTCTGTGTTCAGCACGGTACGGGACAACTTTGCCTAAAGTGCACCCTAAATCATGCCGACACAGTGTTAGCATTCACTCAACAACGTGACAAACAATTTTGTTCTTTAAAGCAGGACTATTACTGTTTCATCAAACTTGACTGTTCAAGTAGCACTTGGGATGGAGAGGTAAAGCTTTTTGTCCCATCTTTCCAAAGGGCCCTTTAACAATGCACTCATTGGCAAAACATATTCAATTGCGGCGTTGCGATACAGCTAGCAGGTATAGAAATGTGTATGTGTGTGGAGCCTTGAATTTCCTTTTTAAATGAACGGTTATTCATGTCTCAATGAATATAAAGTCAACTGCAGGTTAATATGGAGCAGCTAGAAATCCTCATTTTAAAATGATAATTTCCTGCTGCTAATGACCGTCTTTATGTGAAACTGACTCGTGTAAACAATAATAGGGTACAGTCCCCACTCTGACAACGTGTGAATTCAAAATGAAATTAATCTACTCAACAGATAAAACTAACCATTAATCTGAAAGCTCACTTATTCACTGACCTGTAGCATTCACATGAGCTTCAATGACAGCATCTGCTCCGTGTAAATGAGGCCTTTTGAGAGAATCTTTGAATACTCCCAAGGATGAAGACATGTTTTGAGTGTAAAAGGTATAATTAAAGGACTCTGTATGTTGTTAAACCTCTAAAATGACTCACCTGGATGGCAAAAAATTGACCATCTGTTGGCTCTGGCAAATGAAAGAATGACCTACTTAGCTGTTACAAGGGTAGTACAGGGTACACAAACTCCTGAGTATTCAGAGCGGCTGCTGAGGAATGAGTAAAAACAGAAGCTAAATGCTAATGAATGATGAAGTACATTCTGTGCATCCTTGCACAAAGGACTGACGGGTTTTATGATAATAAAACTTATGCATAGAATCTTTTTAAATTATTAATCTTTAAGGTCATGCAAGTCATTTTGAACCTCCATGGGTTTTTCCTTTTATTATTTATTAAAAGACTATGTCGTATGTGAAAGGAGTCTGACCTATATCATGCAGCCCTGCAGTTCTCCTCCAGAGCTTTACAAAGAGTTTTAGTATCTCTTTGGGTGTTTTCACAACTGATCTGTTTAGTTTTGTTAAAGTGAACTTGAGTCCTGTGGCCAACTTAGTGCGGTTCATTTGCGCATGTGTGAAAACTGCTCAATTAACTCTGAACCTTAAAACCGTACCAAGTGCGCTTGAGAAGGTGGGTCTCGGTACAGTTATTTGGTCGGCATCAGGATTCCACTTTTTTTCTTTGTTGTTCGTTATTAGTAAAAACATAAACCCATTCACGAGCGGCTGTGGTAGAGTCGTCGTCTCTCAACTAGAAGTTCGAGGGTTTGAATGTTTTTTTTACATTGTCATTATTGCATGAAGCTTATTCAATATAGAAATATTCTTGGTAGAATCCAGATATCCATAATTTACACCGAGAACAACAAATCAATATTTTATATTTTTGACCTGCTGCACAAAATGTCTCACCCTGAACCTGTGATGTCAGAACACCTTTGGTCCATCAGGTAGACTTCACTTTTAGAGAGACACGGGTTGGTGTAGGCAGAGTGGAGCTCTTTAAAAATATCAACCAATAGGGCTGCAAGTAGTCATTGTGTTAAAATAATTTTAGGGCACAGACAATGTCTACAAGAGTTATATGACACTTCACTGTCAGAACTTGTCACATCATGACATCAGTATTCATGTTTCTGTTTGGTTTGAAGCCGTAGAGACTGTTTTTAGAAATCTGGAAGCGGTGTATTAGAGATACGTACATTTAAAATGAATGCAAATGCTCTAAAATAATACATTTGAGAACTCAATCCAAATGTATTTAGAACATTGTTTTAATTTCAATTTCATAAACAGTTAAAATAATTGGCTTTTCTTTTAAATTGAGCCAACTTATATAGAAATAATTAGTTTGCTCCAAATACCAAAAGTTGTTTGGATGGAGTTAAAATGTGAGGTTGTGTTAAATGAATTATTTAAATTAAGTCAGTGAAAGAAAATGTGGAATTTAATTTGACGCAATTTAAAATAATTGGTTTGCTCCACATAAAAAAAACAAAAAACGGTTTGCATTGAATTAAAAAATGTAGGTTAAAGGAAGAATATGCTATTTTTCACACTTAAATGTTACAGAAATGAGGGGTGCGTCCGAATAGTCCCTCCTATCTCCTTTCACTATCCACTTTACCTTAACCCTGGAAGCAGTTAAGTGGCGGCCATGATAAGAGCCGTTCAAATTCTCTAAAAATTAAGGAAAGGTGGGTCAATGCTTCCTTTATAACCTCCTTTAGCATAGGATACACTGGACCATCCTTTACGAAAGGAGATGAGATTTGACGCCCCACAATTCCTTGCGGCCGCAACATTTAAAGCGACTCGCGCACCCGACCGTTCATGAACATTAACGATGATCGTAAAGTGACACAGACCATGTAAGAGATAAAAAGATAAGAGACATTTTTATCAGATGATGTTTTATTCAACATATTTCATTCAATTCAGAATGTTTTGTGCATTTCTTCAGTTGTACATTCTTGTCTTGCATACATGTAACAATTAATATCATATTTATTTTGATGTTGATTTATGATTGGACAGGAAGGTGATGGTTTCACTTTTGTTACTTGTAGCCTGGTAGTCTATATTTCTTTTATTTCAATCCCAACCTTTTGAAAATTAGGATTATTTCACTGGTAAGAAGGCACAGAAAGAGTTTTTTAGATGCGTTTTTTGAAGTCCATTTTCGGAACATTGTAGTTTCAACAAGGCAGACTCACGTCATTAACCTCCGCCGGCCCGTCGCATTTAATGACGTCGCCTATTGGAGAATGCGGTCGGACTGTCAGAGCAACGAGATCGCCTTTCCCTAAGTCCTTTCTCCTAACATCTTTCCTTAACCTCATGACGTTTTCGCGGGGTTAAGGAAAAGTGGATAGTGAAAGGAGATAGGAGAGACAATTCGGATGCACCCCAAATATATCCTCTAAAAATAACTGTGAGTCATAACTGTCTACAATGAGTGTAACACCCGAGTCCCACTGTCTGTGAAGTTTTCCGATCTATCCGAGTCCTATCTTCAGTTTGTTTTTCATCGTTGGGACGGCCGGCCGGCTGACTCCTCTCCTCGCGTATGAAAGTTGTTTAATTGAGGGACTAGAGAAAAGAAGAATAACATACTGTACTAACTGCTTAACTGAATGTCATGTAAGCGTTTCTAGAACATGGTCATTTCGGGTAAATTTACATGCAGTGTGAAGATATGAGCAGAACAAAAATAGCTAGCATTATTAGCAGTATTACAAACTGATGACAATGATAAACTGCACACCAATTTCTGGTCATTTTTGATGATGCCAGTGCTCAGCGGAGACTGGAGTCAGGAAATGGGGATGATGTTTTATGGGCTTTAAGCTTCATTTGTTGAAAATTGTAAATCTCTTTGTGCAATACAAATGTTTTTTTTTTTTTTCTATGGGCAAAATAAATGAACGCCATGCTTTACTGTTCATACAACCGTCAACAGCACATGCCAAAAGTTTCAACCATTAAGCAACATAGTCTGCCCTCCATCTCTCCTGCCATGCCTGTGTGCCTCTCTCGAGAAGCACACACATGCGCACACACACCCTAACCCTGTTGATGTTCAATATCTAGTTTCAATCTATTCCTGCCGCTGTTTGAAAAGCTTGTAAAAAAGTTGATCTTTTTTTTGTCTTTTTGATAAGTCTAATTTTTGTAGCTTTTCTTTTACATTTTGAACCTTAACAAGTTCCTTTCTTCTGACATCAAGTTAATGTTGTAACATTCTGTGTAACACAAGTGGCTTATTTTGTTTCAAAATAAAAGCAGGTTTGTAACCAAAAAGGAAGGACAATACCCTTAGCAGAAGAGAGTACAAAAATACAAAGCCTGACAAAAACTATTTTGAAATGCAAACTGATGGATTTTCAAACGTGATTCAAAATGTGATTACTTGCAATTTACTATTGACTTTCAGTGTTTGATCACAATTAAAACATTTTATTGTATGACAGCCCTTATTTTAGCGTTATCTCATATTTCTTATTTATTTTATTTCACTGTATCATATTTTTATGTCCTATTTTTGCTCCGTGTTGTCTTTTATTGCTCTTTTTCTTACATTTTGTTTTTTAAACTCTTTGAATAGCTTTGTGTAGAAATGATGCTCTATAAATAAACTTGCTTTGCAACACCTAGCTGTTAAACCCTTACTTTCGTGAGAAAAGCTCTGAACCAAACTCTTACTTCATATCTGTATTGCAGTATTGAGTTTTGTTTCGCAACCTGTACCGATGAATTTTAAGTACAAGCCTGATTTCCCTACAGGGATCATTAGTGTTTCATCTCAGCTTTTCATCTTAACTTGGAAACCTTATATATAAAGTGCTGTTGTATTTGCCAATAATATATTCTTTGATCTGTGTCCAATTGACTTCCTTTGACAGGCAATGATTCTCTTCACAGGATTCCTGAGCTTAATCACTTAGTTGTCAAGGAGAGATGGAAATATCCATTTAAACAGAAGTTTAACAAGAGGGCTTTATTTAAAAAAATAATGGTCATTTGCATTGTCTAAATAAGAGCCACTATGATGTCACTATAAAATATATATTCTCTTCCATGACTGAAACAAGTCCAATCAAATTCCAACTGAACCAAGGGTTTACTCCTAACACACAGCTCCGACAACCTTACTGTATCGGCCCTGTCTCCAGTTTGTCCCCCTCACGCCTCAGCACTCCAATCCAAACACCAGATATGACTCAACGGATTTGGAGCCCCTCGAGGAAAGGGTCTAATCCAACCCAAAACTGATTTGGTGCTGGTGTGTCCTGCAGTCTTGATGAGATTCCAGCCCCCACTGGAACTAATGCAAGAGGATTCCAGAGTGAGCCGACAGGAGAGAAGATGGAAAAGTTGGTGTAGCTGAGTCTCCTTGTATGTGTGCAGATCATTTGTGTTTACAATGACAGTGCAAGGTTATAAAGGCAAGTACAAAACTATTCACTACCAGGCATTGAAGTAGGGTTTGTATAGCCACCCCATATTTGCAATCCGCATGCAAACAGTTTGCAATAAACAGACTGAAGACGCTTGCAGAGTCATGTTAGCACAGTACCTTGTCAGGCCACATGGTTGTTTGGCTTCTCATAAAGTCTTGGCTCACCTATGCTGGTCACTTTTTGGCACGTGTTGAGCAGTCTTTTAAATCAAACCAGCACGCCACAAGGTTTATTCACTTAACAGCATACCACCGTTTTCTTTAAATGCATGTTTATAACATAACAAGAGAGAAAAACTGTTGGTGCTTTTCTGTGTGGCTACCAGTACATTTTGCACAGCGAAGCGTCTGCTGGTTGCTCCTTCTGAATCTGTTCTCCAATTTCATGAGGGTACAAAATCTAATAATGAATCAAATAACATTTAAACAGCCGAACAAAAAATAATCAGATCCGAGCAAAAAAGTCAGAACTTCCCGTAACTTTCTAAAAGCCAAGCTTGACTTTGGTGTGACTGCTGTTTGATAAAAGGTCACACAAACTGCAACCCCAATCACACAAGCTAACCTTCATGCTGAAGGAATTTTTACACATTCCCTGCATCTCAGTTCTGTTAAATGTTGTCTCCTCAGGTCCTCTGCCGAACCAGAAGTAGTTCTAGACCCACCTTGTTAAGGAGTGTCCCAAAGCTCTTATAACTGAAAGGAGGAGAGAGGAGAGAAGAGAGAGGAGAGAGGAGAGAGGAGAGAGGGGAGAGAGGAGGGAGATCTGAGGAGCGATGAGCGAGGATACACGAGAGCTGACTTTACTGAAATCTTTTTACTGACGGGCACGCCCCCTTCTCGAAAATCACTCATTGATTGGACGCTGCAGCTGATCGGACTTCATTGTAACTTATCAACATCATCAGATTTAATAACGTAGAAAAGATTGCATCTTTTTGCCAGTAGAAATTGTCCTTTTGATTCTAAGCAGACTGCAGGTTGTTCTTTGTGTGCAGGTGTTTGTTATCAGGTAACATAAAGAGACTAAACACTCGTACTGTTTGTATTTTATTAGAAATAAGACAGTGAATATTTGTGAAGAAAAACAGCTGTTAAAGCCGAATGACAGCTGAAGTTGATCAGCTGATATCATCATCACAAGAACGCTGTAGAGGAAAAGCCGTCTAAGCCGCCTAATCAGAATCAGAATCGGGTTTTATTGCCAAGTACATTCACACATTTGACTTGGTGTATTGGTGCTAAACAATTAACAAGGAAATAAAGCAGAACTAGCAACAACTTAAATTATACAGTAAAAGAAGCTCTTACAATATATAAAATAGAATTTTAAAATTTAAAATATAAAAATAAAAAAAATAAAAACACACATGTACAAAGGGTGCAATGTAGGAGTTGTGTAGTGGACTATGAGAAAAAAAAAAAAAAACATGTCATGTCTCCTAAAACATAATTCTTTGTTTCCTTGCATCTCTCTGTGCATCACTGGTAGGAGGGACTAATGGGCAACTGTAGGTCGCTTGGATACAGATGTACCCATTGAGTGGTGAAAAACACAAAGATAGCTGTGAAGTGGCTTATGACAAAGAAGTGCGAAACCTCATCATGTAAAAATGTCTTTGAGAAAAAACGACTTTGAAGTTTGATGGTTTGATCCAAGCAAGTTCAACATGCAACATCAATACCCATTGCTTTAAGCGACAACCTCCTCTAATTAATAAGTTGATGATAGAATTAGATTAGGTGTGGTTAATGGTACTGGTCATTGGTAGGGTTATACTGTATGTAGCTGATAGCTGTAGTGTCATAATTATGCCATGATTTTGCTCATTAGTATTTATTGGCTAATGCTCGCCGATGCTGCATATTAGACGTTATACTGTTAAGTGTTACACCTCTAGCAATGCTATGAGCAGTCATTTCATGTGTGGATTTCAAAATTGACTGCAACATGCGTGTGCACCAGAGAGTACAAAGTGTACAAATGCTTAAATACACAAGTGATGAAATACACGTTCCTGCCAAAGGCCTCACTTACTTAAAACGTAGACAACAACTCTTAGAACCTGTAAAGACAAAACTTTAATTTACTTTAAGTTCTCAGAGAGTCAAAATACTTTCCTAAATGGCCAAGAAAATCAGGCTCTTATTTAAAAAGGCTTATAAGACAGTCAAGATTTGTTTTCTCGGTCGTTGAAAGCTAAAAACTGCTGAATGTTAACCTAATGCCTTCATGAAATCAGTTTGGAATACATTGACAGCTTTCATTGGCTTAGCACATTCATTGATTGTTGTTTTTCTACAACAACCTTCTTCAACCTTCTTTCACCATGTTTCCAAGTCTTACCTCGAATGCATCTCAAAACTTCCAGCTAGGCGACAGACGGCCTTTTACTGGCAAAAATTATCCATCACCAAAGTGTTTTCTGTTTCTTAGTTTGAAAATTACTGGTGCAAAATTGGAATTATGTGTGAGCTGCTGATTACTGAAACCAAGAGGCAACCTCAGGGGATGAGAAGTGAAGCCAGTGCAGAAGTGCAAAAAAAAGTTCAGGACCTCAAGTGGACACATGAGACTGGCTCCAAAAACACAGGAAGCCCCATTAACAAACAAATTAAAATGTCAATTTTTACAACAAAAATAAATATACTTAAGGCCTGGTACAAAAAACAGATCTGAAGGTCTTAATAGTTAATTTCTTTAGTGATACACACTATAAGGGGTTGGGAGGAATAGAGGATAAGGATATACGGGACCTGACTGATGTGACTGTAACCAGACACATTGTAGCTGTTTGCTCTAAAGTATTTAGGCCCCGCCTTTACTTCACCTCTTCACCCGAAAGTTACATTAGGACAGCCTTTTTAATGTTGTGACCACTGCTGTTAGGATTAAAAATTCCGCTTCAGTAACCAATGGGTGATGTCACTGAGATTACATCCATGATGTATACAGTCAATGCTGCTTCAGCTAAAATACAGACATAGGAGCAATCTTTTGACCCTAGTGTGGTGCAAGTATGGCCAATATCATGATTGGCAACTCATCATCAGAAATTGTGACTCGTCATCAAATCTAATACAGTAAATGTAGTGTACAGCAGGAGGATTTGCAAATTCTAAAAAAAAAAAAATATTCAAAGCTATTCAGTGTTCTAGGTTTGAATCAATCAAACTTTATTTGTATAGCATCAATTCATAACAAATGGTATCTAAAGACACTTTACAAAAAGCCAGTAGATTACCTTACTCATTGTTATATTTTCTACAAAGACCCAACATCAATCCATCATGAGCACTGAGCAACATTTGGCAAAGTTACAGAGGCAAAGAAAAACTTCCTTTAATGGGCAGAAACCTTGAGCAAAAACACTCATGTTGAACAACCCTCTGCTAAAGCTGTACCTTCTGCATCACAGAGACACAAACCCCTTACAGAATGGATCAAGATTCCTTTAAAAAAAATGGTGCAAACTCAACCATAGACAGGAAGGTAACCCTGGGTTTGGTTTATAGAGGGAGTGCTTGTAAAGCTTAAGAGTTCTAAACAAAATTTGCATAGTAAGGGGCGTGATTGGGTTGACTGCCAGGTGGATATTTTGTAAATGTTTGCAAGGAGGGTTCCCTCCACCTCTTTGCTTGTTATAAGATTGATCAAAAGTTAGGTAAAGTAAGCATTTCGGTGAATGCTCGTTTTCTTCAGAAACCAATCTGTGACATTACTGAGACTATGGCCCGACGTCCACCCTCACACACTCACTGGCTTTGATGCGCGTTTCCATTAAGTCCTTGAGGGATTTCTAGCTGACCTTTATCGAGCTCTTTATGCACTCAATCCGAAATATTGGGCATATCTGCAGATTTAGCGTAAGGGCTCAAGGGTTTATGGTGTAGGGAGGAAATCCTGATTGGGCCCAAATTTTAAACAGTTCATTTCACTCCCTCTCTTTTTGTTACAGGTTGTTCATCAGCCACTTGCCCTTTTTTTCCTCTGTTCTGGCTGTGAAATGTGTAATATATGAGACTCGGCCACAATCTAAAAACATGCTTTGATCTGAGAATCTGTAATAAGTCAAATGAAGCCACATTTGTTATTCCTACTTGTTAGATGCTGATGTTTTCATTTTATTTATTATTCTTTTTTTTTTCACCCCTCTTCCAACACATCTCTGGTATGACAGATTTCTGAGCTTTCTTATTTCATTTCTAATGTTGTTGTCAAACACAAGTAACTATGTGCGGGGAATTCTTAATATTCATATTAACAACTCCTTAAACAGCGCTGCCTTTGACTATTGCCTTGATCTTGTGTTTACCCTGAGCCTGTCACTCAGCTGTTAATATGGAGGATTTTTACCTCTGATCACAAATGCATTCTCTTTGATTTGGTTCCTCCATCCGCCGCCTCCTCTGAGAGCCTTTCAATACGCTTTGGCTGATTTAATGAACAAGTGCCTCTGAATCTTCATGGATTTTCATGTAGTTTCCCGCTACTATTTTAATGAAGTGTGTCTGTCTGGTTTGAATGTTTTTGCACCTCTCAAGCCCACTCATGATGCAACCTGCTCGCCTCAGAGAAGCAATGACATCCACTGTGTCAGATTAGAGTGAAGAGGTGCAGAGTGGAAACTGAAATTTTATGTCAAAGGTTCAATGTTTTAATCTCTGTGTTCACTCACTTAAAGCATTAAATGCCAGTGCAAAAATGACACCCTGTTACTTCAACATGACTGTTAATCCTTTTAACCTGCTGGGATGAAAGAAAATGAAAAACAATCAACAGCACTTTTACTGTGAAGTTGAATACTCTTCTCTTACTCAAACATGATGTACTTCATTTGAATAAAATCATGTTACTTCTGTCTACCTACCCGTGTTCCTGCTACATCTTACCTCCCAGTGTTTTCCTTGTGGCTCCTAGTTGTTTCTCTTTTGGACTTTTGATGGACTTTAATCCTTGAAAACAGTATAGTTCTTTCCTTTTTGTTAAAATGAATACTTCTTTGTTAGACTACATTTTTGGAATTTAAAACATGACACTGTAAATGCTGTGGGGAAATGTGTTCTCTGCAAGGTCAACCTTGTTTTCGTGTTGATGCCAGAAGAGGGTGAAAAGTTACTTCTGTTTATTCCTTGTTTCTGAAATGAAATGGTCATAAGAAATAATAACAGAACCACGAGGAAAATCAACATAGGAACACAGGGGAAGTCTAACAATCAACTGAAAAATAAAGGAAGAAACAGTCTACAGGGGGAAATCAAACACAGGTGAGACTGACAAGACCCAGGTAAGGGAAACACAAAAAGTTTGTGTCCACTCACTAGTACACACTACTTTACATAGTGAATACGCCATTTTGTAGTGGTTTCTGAATTCTGAGTGAGCATTATCATACCTTGTATAGTCCATTCACAGGATCTCACAATGCATTGTGAAAAGCAGTGTACAACCAATGGTCACTAACCAAGTAATATATACCATCATGCATTGCGGGTCAAAGCTTTTTGCAAGAAGGAAAGTGCCGTTTGACTCGTCTGCTCTCAGATGGACAAGAGGAGAGACCAGCATGAACACAGACACACAAATACATTTCGTAGTTGGGGCGTTTTTACTGAAATCTAGCAGCTGTTTTAGTCAAGAATAATGTTAGTTTGTCTTAATGATGACAACAGACATGGGGCCAGAGTCAAATGAGTTTTGGTGCCAAAATATGGTAGGCCTAGATCATTTATTTAATATTTTATTTATTTATTATTTGTAAATAATAACTCTCAGTATTGTATAAGTTATCAATGAATTTCATGCGATTATGTACTGTAATTGTCGATCCTCTGCAGGAGTTAAGTTACACGTTTTGGTTGTGCGACAGTAATGGTGTCAGTGTTGGTGGCCGACGAGTGAGTGAATAGTGTCTGAAATGGTTTGTGATTACGGACACAACCAAAAGGGAGGAAGTAACACCACCAAATAAAATAAGAAATGACAACAAAACAATGACAAGAGTGAATCATGACATCATCTGCATAATGTGATATTTTTCTGCCACAACACTGCCCCTTTCTCAGGGAGCACATTGAGGAGGCAGAACTTGGTGGCAGACTTGTCAATAAACTGATGAAGGGTGGCATTGCTACTTTATTGGCTCTTAATCTTCATTTGACAAGGTTCTGGCTCCTTTCTAGCTTTTTGCAGGGCTTGCTTAAGATAACAAATGAGACAAGGAAGAGACAGATTTAAGCCACCATTGAACTCGTTTGGCAGATTTTCTGTCTCAGTAATGAGGCCAAACAGTATAGATTGGATTTCAGGTCGATGAAAAATGCAATCTGAACACATTCAAAGGTTGTCTGGCTGATATGTCTGTATGGATTTGCTTATGTCAGCCTTTCATCAACACTACAATATGTGACTCAACATTTTTTGAAATGTAAATCCACTTTGGGCAGTTTTCTTTTGAATGGTGGAAGGTGGAAAATCTGTATTTGGTGCGGCTGAAAGGCCAGAAAGAGACAAACTGAAAAAGGTAAATCAAAAGACTGGACAGACATTCATATAACGTCTTCCATGAAGATATTTGGGGCACATTGTTTCATAGAAGACACCAAACTTCATGCTGCCCCAATGATTTCATGTTAATCAATGTATCTTTATAAACTCTTTGTTCCTCACCAAAACATGTCATGTGCTTCCTTGAAGATAAAGATGTTACATGCTTTTCATTAGCATAAAAAGTTATAATTTTTTAATCAATTAAAAGCTAAATTGTTTAATTCCATGTTGGTGGACATCCCTCTGTGCTCTGCTTCGCAGACATTTGTTGCCCATACCTATACTCTATAATCCTGGTCGACACTCCCTCCCGCCCACTATGCTCTGAAAATGAAAGGCGTCTGGTACAACTTTTACAAAAGGGTCTTAAGATGCTAATGAGACTTTTCTCCTCTGTTGCCCCCCGGTTGTGGAATAAACTTCCAAACTCCATTCGATCTGCAGAGTGCCTTCGTACCTTTAAGAAAAAGCGAAACACCCAGCTCTATCATGAATAATTACGACCTTAAAAGGATACTTCATGCGTTGAAACATGAATCTTTATTGACATTGGGTCATACATGTAGTACAAATTGGAAATTAATTTTGAAGTTGGTGCCTTCTTGACCGAGAAAAGCCAGAAAGTGTTTTTTTGGCTCGTGGATGAAAGACACCAACTCCCAGAATGCACAGCACCGCAGACCACTGCCACTAAGGTCCTCTAATTAGAGACATTTACTACAACACATAAGGCCGTTTCCTCAACTGATTCTGAGATTTCTAACAGAAGGAATTGGCATCTTGGAAATTCCTGGCTGAAAACAGACTCTATGTCTGTGTCCATAGGCAAACAGTGAGAGCACCGACACCACCAGTTCGCCCCAGCTCGAGCTGCCCCGGGCTTCTCGTCCTCGCCGCTACCGTCAGGAAGGTCTCCTGCCTCCGCTGCAGCAGCCGCCTTGCTGCTATATTGCGGTTCGATAGATAGCCACGAACATCCGATTCGAGTACAAGACCTTCAAAATACCCTTCATCCATATCAGTTTGAAGTTGAAACATAATTTTTTCGCCATTGTCAGTTCTTATCAGCTTTCTCCATAGAACTTGTTAGTATAGCTTCCAAGCAATATGGCAGACGTTAAGTTTCGATTCTGGGAGTCAGTTCCCACCCACTGATTTGTGATAGGTCTGTAGATTCAGTGGTCGAAAAAATGAGGAACTAGCGATGTAGTTTCACCCCTGCTAACCACAACAGCTTCCGATGACGCAAAATGACGATTTTTGTGTCATCGGATGCTCCTTTTCAGACTTAAAAATACAAAGATTTCCCATTTCAGGGGAAAATGAAGGCGGGATGCACAACCCTTTAATGATGATGATGATGATGGTTTTGATATTATTGATGATGATGATGACGGTAATGATGAAGGTTTTCTTCGGTAACAACGATTTTAAGATGGTTTCTATACCGATCAGAGCTCTCAAGAACTGCCGTCAATGTTGTGCAATGCCTGTCAGCACCTGTGTGTCCAGTCGGACTCAAAGCTGATCGTTTGCTCTTATTGACATTCTTTCCTCTTTTCTAGATCTTTACTTGTGTTGTACTTACTCTCTGATGTACATCACTTTGGATAAAGGTTTCTGCTAAGTGAATTGTAGAATTGTAGAATAATGGAATTACAAATACAACAACTTAAAGGACATCACTTGCAACAATCAAAAGAGTCAATGATCAAAATCAACATGGCCATTCATCATGTTTTCTCAAGACACGCCCATTTATATTACCTCAAGACACAACCGTTCATAAATGTTTCTTCTAGACCCGCCCATTTATGTTTCCTCAAGACACTTTACAAAAAAGAGCAGATTTAGACAATACTTTTTGTTATTATATTTATAAAGACCCAAATATTAATTCACCATGAGCACAGCACTAAGCAACATCTAGCAAAATTACAGGGGCAGAAAAGAACATGCCCTTCATGGGCAGAAAACCTCGAGCAGAAACAGAGTCTGTTGAACAGCCATCTTCCAAAACTGGATGGGCCAAATAATTGGGATTGAGGGAGATGCAGAAAGAGAGAGACGGATAGAGACAAATAAAACAACAGATTAATAGCTTTACTTTGGTCCCAAGTCTCTAATGGAAACATTAACGTGTCCTTCCACAACATCTGTGTGCGTGGGTTCTGTCTGGGCCTTGTTTTTTCCATCTGACGGAGCAAAATGGTTCCTAGCGGAACCATTCCTGAAGTAGAGCACAGCCCAGGGCAACTATTTGCGGGTTTACAAGATCACAGAAAACTAGATCATGCAGGTATACAGAAAACAACATGCAAACAACAGGTAACTTTGCCTTAGATTGATAAGCTGCTCATTTGTTGCCTGGTGCCAGTGGTTTTGACATCACGCTGATATTGTGATGGGATATAAGAATGAGAGTAAGTACATGGGAGTTTTTTAATTTGATATTGATCGGAGGATAGACATGTCTACACTAACTTCCTGACTGGGTTGATCTATTCCTGTCAGCTTGACATGTGCTGGAGCTGCCTCTGAAGGAAAAAAGACTCAGCACGTATTTATGGCAGAGCAGGGCTGAGAAGTGCTTCTGGGACGCCTCGGAGACGCCCCATGGCGTGTCCTGGATCTGGTCAAAACACAAGGATTGACCAGAGAGCTTGGTGCAGATGGAACGTGGAGCACACATGCTATTGAATCAATGCATAGAATATATATGCAACTGCTTGTATGTGCAAAGTTACCTCACAGATGGAAACAATCAATGGCCATGATGGATTTCTAGTTGTGATTATTGATGATATCAATGAAGTGGTACTCCCTACCTAAACAAACCCTATATTTGAAATACTGTTTTAATTGGCTACGTGGTACTGTGCATCAACAATACGTTTAATATGGTGAATGTATTGGCAAACATTCTCTCTTTAACACATTCAGCACACACATACTGACCTCTCACACCTACTTCTGAGGAACACATCTTTCTCTTAAGCAGCTAAATGTTCAGATATGTTCAACTGCTCGTCAACAACAATGTCCGTCTGCTGAATACTCAGCTCAGCTTTATTTATATAGCACCTTTCATACATAAAAACATGCATCTCCCAAAAAACTGAACCAACAGTTTGTTACCCATGCCTTTTTAGGACACACTCACACTAGGCAACGTTGTACTGTGCTGAACCACACCTGTTCCAAGCGTGCTAGGGCCAAGGAAGTGTACGAGCTTGAGCACTGATCGGAGCACTCACACTAGTCAAACGAACTGGACTTTAGGGGTGAAGCGTCTTTGGGGCACGGTACGGCTTGTCTAGTGTGAGTGCGTCCTTAGGGCTTAAACACCATGAATACATAAGTGCAGCTCCTTTTAGCTGGCACAGAGACAAACTTTCTTTAATTTGGCTTGTCTGTACTGCATCGGTGCATTCATTAAAAGTGTTTTGTTTCATACAACATTGACTGCAGGCTGTGACCAATCAAATAACATTAATATTCATTTGTTACAGATGTTTTCTGTGGGCCTGCATACAGCCTACACAAATCCTCCAAACTCAGAGGTGAACTGAGGCAATTAAGTTACTTCCAACCATGTAAATGCCTCAGTCAAACAGCTTTAATCTCTTGTTATTCATTTCAATCAGGCCTCAGTGTGTATGCAAAAAAGTGTCAAATTACTTTTCCATGGTGGACCTCATATGGTAATCCATTAAATCATTCTGCAGAATTATCCTCATACTGGTTCCTGGCTGTGTGTCTCTTTACTTTCACTGTCACCACCTTCCTTTTTCAATTTTTGTGGAACAATGGAGTGTATTATTAGAAGGACAAATGGAAATAGAATCCTTGGCTTCATGCAGCAAAGAAAGGTGCTGCTATTTTCTCATATGAGTGATTCTGTTGATTTTCTGACAGAACAGTCCAACTTCAACAAGATCAAACCTGAATTGTCCCTGTGGTGGGACGTATCTGCTTTGATTGACTTATGATATTACTGAGTGAAAGTGACAAGTGGAAGTTAAGAAGAACAGAGAATAAAAAAAGAAGAATACAACTACTTTCTGTCCCTACAGTTCCCTTTGGTACGAGCAGATCTTCAGAGGGAAAACAGAAGCAAAATACATGGTTTGATTTTAAATGTTGCCAAACAAAATGTAGTTCAAACATACCTGTTAATCATTTTCAGTTATGTTCTCTACTGTAATTGCCAGTACACAATATCATTTGCATGTGAACCAGGTAGTCACTGTTGGTTCAACCAGCTAGACAGTGCCAGATGGCTTTACTTTTGTTCATGCATGACGGGTCAAAGATTAGGCCTTGATAAACTAACTCAAACTAAAGTGATTGGTGGAGCTGTAGTGGTGGCTGATATGTGCCAGGTTGCCAGGCAAGGATCCCTTAATAAATTTATGAAGTCAAAAATGTATCATCAGACAAAACCCTGCGAGTGAGTCAGCAGAGCCTTAACCTCAACAGCAGGCCAACACAGCACACACACATGCAGTACACTTGAATTAACAATTGATTAAACAAATATATTGAAAAAGCAGCAAACAAACTGTGCCAAAATACAAACCCAAAAGTCACTTTGTCAGTAAACAGTCAGATGTAAGATCTCCCTTTTCACCCAGGCTCTTTTTAATCCAGAGAGAGAGACAAAGAGAGAGACATGCCATGACATGAGTTACTTCAATTTCTCATCAGAGCTCCAGCGCTGAGGACAGACAGCAAGCGCCCAGGAAAACCCAACCGAAGTGACTAAAGAAGAGTTGTGAGTGAGATAGCGGACATTTAGTGTGCAACCAAGGGCTGTCAGACGAACCAAGTGTTGTCAGAAGAGCATTAATCTTTGTCGCTAATTTACGTTTAAGTTTGGGCCATATTTTAAAGACATCTTGAAGTGGTTTATGTCTCTGTGATGTCGGGGAGTTGTTTACTTTAAGGCATCAGCCACTCTGAATAAAGATAAAAAAAAACAGAGCAGTGCATAGTTTCTGATTTATTTATTTACAGAATTGGAAATTATTCTACTATCCGTTAAAATGGGGTAAAACAAACACAAAGAAAAACATGGAGATACAGTATTACATTTGAGGACAAGTCAGGAAGTTGGAAGGGGTTTTTGCATTGTTGATGTCTTGAGAATCTGTAACGGGCTTAATTATGATATTGGTCATTGACAAACTCCAGAAGAGCCACACTGGGATCAAACTATTGCTCCTCTATCTGCATTTTGGCTAAATATTACATGTGTAGCTGCGTAGATGACCGTATAAATCATGACATAGTCTCAGTGACATCACCCTTTGGTTACTGAAGGTGAACTTTTAAGCTTAACAAAGGCAGTCACCACAGTGTCTGAAAGACATGAAATATTCAGACCAAAATCATTTTTTTGTACAAGGCTGTACATTTATATTTCTGCTGTAAAAATGGGCATTTTAACACGACTGTTTGTGGGACTTAAGGAGCATTTGGAGCCAACCTCTAGTAGACACTTGAGGAACTGCACTTCAGGATTGGCCTCATTCTTCAACAATGGAGATTTCTGCTTGTGTTGTATAAGAGGTGCTGCTGGTAGTAAATTGAATCTCAAAATAATGTGCATGTCCTTCGATTATTACATGATATTTTTTGTTTCTTAACCAGGTCGAAATGGTCCTAAAAATATGTCAAGCTCAATTATGGCAAAAAACACACTTTTGCTTTTTTGGTGAAGCCAAATATCTCCCTTGATAGAAGCTTTGTATAGAGCTTTCATTGTTAGAACAAAATAAGGAGTACATTTGAGATCTGATTTAGAAACAGTTTTCAAAGAATATTTTTCTAACTTGTTTAACAGCTAAGCTTTTAAGAATTTAGAGACAGAACCCAAGGTGAGTTCATTAGGTGTGGAAGTCTTCCAAACAACTAGAAGGCCGGGCAATTTGCTCGATAATTATTACCTGATTGGTGAGCACTGCTGACCTTGCTGAAACAGGCCTAGGGTCAAACAATAATGTTGACCAGGTACAATGGAAGATTTCTCCAGCCATGATTATGAAAAAGTAAATTTGGAAAAGGGTTTTCCTGGTTTCGTGTTATTCAGGTTTGAAGGGCTGTGTCAGAAGTACGAACCTTTCTTGGTGCAGAGGCCTCTCTGTGTAAAAAAAAAGGAAAAGAATGTAATGGGCTGTCCTATTTGAGCAGATAGAAACCTTATTTAAAAGGCACCCTGACATTTAACATTCAGACAGAGACCATGACATTTTGTTTGCTTCCAGGCATGTTGATCTGTATTCATGAGAGCATAAGTCACATGTCCTATATCTTTAAAGCAGGACGCATGTTCAAGACACACATTCATGCGTGGGTCAAATATTACTTTGCAGCTATTAGCTCCCGTTTCTATACAGGGATTTGGTTTTCTGCATTGATTTAAGCTCTGATAAGGACACAGTTTGACTTTGACATTATATCACAATTGATTAGAGGTTCTGTGTAAGGAGCTCTTTACCTGAATTGATTCTCTTTGGCACATTTTGATGAGATTCTGCACAACTGAAGTATTTTTCTGCTAACTACTATTGACAGCTTCATTCCAAAGTAATAGCATCAGACTTGAAACGCTGTATCAGTCAAACCCGAGTTGGTACAGTATGTTCTTTAAGATAAGGTTGCTCATTTCTCTCATTAGTGGTGGATATTTGGGAAAGGTTGTCCTGTCACATATCATTAGCAGCTAAATAAAGACACAGATGAGCTTATTCTGTTAGGCACACAAACAAGTTCTCATGGCCTGAGTTTTACTGAATGTCTCCACATTTACGTATCATGCTTGAGCCCGACTTCCAAAGGAATTCGGTGTCCAATGTATCCAGGGACAATTTTTGAGATTCCAATGGCTGACTTAGACATCTATCCTTTTAACTAATCATCTATCCTTAACTGGTGAGTAAGAAACAACCAGGGCTGCCATCCTATGAGTAAAAAATTCACAGGCTGAGATTCTGAACTCTCGTCTGAGATAAAACACCTCTTTAAGAGGCCTGCATCACCTAAATGCATGCGTTCATAGCTCTTAGACACAGGTTGGTACAGACCACCTTTGCAAACATTGCTCTTGATTATTTTCCTTGAAAGGCTTGTCCAACCACAGATTTAGTTCACTCTGCTGACCTAAAAAAGCAAGCAGACAGGAGAAGGTAGTTTGTCACAAACCCCATGTCATGGACAAGTTGAACTATACATCCAGTTAAAAATATTAAACTCAAAAGGTAACTGGACTTGAGCTTATATATCACTTTTCTAGTCTTCCGACTACTCAAAGCGCTTTTACTCTTCATGTCACACCTACACATTCTCACACTGATGGTAGAGGTTTCTATGTAGTATCATCCATCCGAAGTATCTAATCCCATTCATACACCCCCACCAAAGCAGCAGGAGCAATTTGGGGTTAAGTGTTTTGCCCAAGGACACATCGACATGTTGCCCAGCTGTGGCACGATGGGGTTGGATGATGAGGACCAGCAAAGTTGGACATTGATGCCAACCCAACAATCAAATTGATCCAATGACAGTCACAGACTTACAAAACAATTTGAAAATCGGAAGAAGAATATGTGGGACTATGATACATTACTTCTCTTCCCTAAAAGAGAAAATGTCCTTAAAGCAGGATGAGTTCTGCAGTATTGTAGAAAAAACAATAACATACGGTAAATGGTCAATTGAGTTTGAGCTTGTATAGCGCTTTTCTAGACTACTCAAATTGCTTTTACACCCATCCATTCACACACTGTTGGCAGAGGCTGTTATGTAAAGTGACCATCAGAAGTAACTAATCCCATTCATACTCATTCATACGCCAACAAAGTAGCAGTGAGAGCAATTTGGGGTTAAGTGTGGGGATTAAACCCCTGATCTTCCAGTTGAGAGATGACCGACTCTACCAACTGAGCCACAGCCGCCACAAATATGGGGCACAAATGACACATTGTAGTGTCTAACCTGCCACTGCTTAGGCATGAATATGCGATGTTGGTGGAAGTGCTTGAGGTGGAAAAACCCTGTATCATTCACGTGTTGGCTGTCAAGATGTTTTAGATAGATAACATCCTGAAAAAGGGCCTGTAAGGTGTGAAGTTTTTTTACTTTTTAAAGTTAGACACAACTGAAGTTTGGCTCATAATAGGGAATTAAATCTGTGGAAGTAAGCAGATGAACCTTTTTTTGTGTATTTTAAGAGCCTTACAAGTTTATTAAAGTGTAATGCTTAAATCTTGGAGTTTCCTATTAACTCTTTGAAAAAGAGCAGCATCTTAGTCATGTGTATTTTGTTTGAATGTTGGTGAGGATGGATAGGGAGGCTAGAACAGAAACCTGAGGGATCTACAATATACTCCATGCACACACACCAACCAATCCATGCACATACACACAAAGTCAGTCATCCTCACTGGTGTATGGCCAAGCTTGATTGAGTATGTAGAGTTTGTACCTAAAGGGACATTTCAACACTCACAATAATTTGCTCTGTGTGGAAATGACATGTTTGGAGGGCATATACCCACAGTGCAACCTATTGTTTTTTTCCCCATTGGAAGCACACAAAGCTGCACATAATACATGTTGCAGTGACTGACTGTGTGTTCGTTGGAGAGTGTGTGTGTCCAGCAGAGGTGTGGACTCGAGTCACATGACTTGGACTCGAGTCGGACTCGATTTGACAAAATCATGAAAGACTTGCAACTCGACTTGGACTTCAACACCAATGACTTGGGACTTCACTTGGACTTGAGCCTAATGACTCGAAAATACTTGAAGTTTTAATGTTATTTTAGGTCCCATGAATAATTTCCGCGATGCGCAAATCACAGACGGAATCACAGAGTTTTACAATGAAAATGTAATTAACTGTGAACAGAATATTATGGGATTTGGCTCAATGTGGGCGTGATTTATTAAAAAAAACGTACGTTTTTATACCAAGTGTTTTTATAAAATATATGAGCGTTTGAAGTACCTGCAGCTTGTCGCTGCTGCTCCTCATCTGTTTCCATGTTGCAGGCACGAGCTGACACATACGCACACGCACGCACGCACCGGAACGCCAGTCATCGCGAGTACCTAGGTATTTACTTTCAGCGCAAACACAGTCAGTGATCTGTGTGGAGCTTAATATCTACGGTCGATATGGACCAAGTCTTTATGCTCAGGAAGGTACATAATCCGGTCAAATGGCCGTTTTGACTTTTCCCAGTTCTCTCTCAGCTTGTCTGCATACTGTATTTATCAACAAACAGCACATTGAAATTGGTAGGCTGTTATCTCACAGCCTGCTGTGGTCTGGGAACGTCTTCACACACACTGTAAAAAAAAAAAGGGGGAGCAAGGGTGGCCTGGGCACTAGGCATACTACCTTTTAGAAAATAAATAAAGGCGAGTTAATTTATATTTAAAAAATGTCTCAATTTCCTGACATGATCTAATAAAATGACCCAAATCAGTGATCTGATCTAATGGAACATAACATCAAACACAGAATTCAGTCAAATAAAGATGGAAAAAAACAGAATTTAGGAAAAATTAACAAAACAGAGTCAGTCACACTGGTACTGTTATTTTATTTTAAGAAGTAGGCTAAATAAAATCATATAAGCAATCATGATTTGTGTTACTGTAACAAATTATTACTCTGTGAAAATGGCATTTAATTTGGTGAAGAGAGCTAATGACTTGTTCAGGACTCGAAAGTCAAAGGTTAGGACTTTTGACTCGACTTGAGACTTGTCTGTGTTTACTTGGGACTTGACACCAAAGACTTGAGACCTACTTGTGACTTGCAAAGCAATGACTTTGTCCCACCTCTGGTGTCCAGTTCATTTATATTATTTTTATTGTTTGAAACAAGTCTGAAAAAAATTACAGCAAACAATGTTGTCACTAATGTCCTGAAAATGTTCTTCTTGTCTGCTCCCCTGTATCACTTTAGTGTTGGGTGTAATTGTAGTCATTATACTACATTTGTATCTAATTGAGAAGAAATCAGTTCATTTAACATTTAATTATTGTTCAACTGACATGCACACATTATGGTAAATGGATAATTACACACAGTGAGAAGATTAGGGAACTGGCCCTTGCAGAATAAATGGCCCCTTCCCATTTACATGCATACTTACATGTGTACTTTAGGGCGTGGAGACGGAAACTTTTAACACTAGCGACAGAGAAAGTCGAATTAATTTTGCCATGGAGGACTTCATCTCCAATAATTCAATCTCCAAATATGATCCTGGTTAATATGGTTTTGTGTATTCCCCATTGTTGTCATTTCTTATGACCAAGTTATTTGTCTGAATATAGAAAATAGAAACACAAAAATACATTATGTGTCAAACTTGTACACTACTCCAGCTGTGTAACCTATGATTGAGTTATTTATCCACCCATTCTGCAGGGCTGGATTACCAACCGTGCAAAACAGTCAGCAACCCTAGATACCAAATGCCTCAGAATGACTGCATGTCAATTAGAGTTTGCAAATGCTTCAAAGTTGACTTAGTAACTAGTTGAATTGGTAGCCACAACTTTGCATTGGAAATGTAAAAATCTGTCATAGTTACCGGATCATGTGGTCCTACCTTGTTTGGGTTTTCCATGTCAGACGTTCTTTGTGTGTGTCGGTTCATGTTTGCAGAATAGTGTTGGCTTGGGCTCTTGGTGCATAATTAAGTCACTGTGGTCAGTACTGGGTGGAAACTTGGAGATGACAAAATATAAATATGGAACAGGAAGCAGTAGATGTATGGGCTTGGGGCCACCCGCCTGAGGCAACCTTAATGGGTTTATTTGGCCATGTGAGTTAACAACACAGCCTTCTTTCTGGCAAACATTTTGACATTTGTCATAGGAGAAAAAAGCACAGGTGTCAGTCAAAAAAAAAAATAATGGCTTGGATCCACTGAAGTGTCACAGTAAGCAATGTCTGTGTGCCAGCAGCAACAAGGATCCTGAAACAAGCCCACCGAAATAGAACTCAGCTATCACTCAGGTTATAAAAACTACCTCTGTGTGTTTCCTGTCATGACAATCAAAATGTGTCCTTTGTTTATTTCTGCCAGTTTTGTACTAATTCAACCTTATGCCAAGACTGTAAGCTATGTTGCCAATCATGAAAGAAACTCCACATTTTGTATCCACCTAAATGTTTATTTCATCCTGCAATCAATTAAAAAGCATCAGTTTTCTGAAAGCTTGGCTTACATCATCCTTCACAGCCTAAAAAAAGACATTCAGCTAACTGAAGCGACTACATTTAGATGTTTCCTGTTTCCTCCGTTTCCACTTAGCATTTTTTGTAGTGGCAGCACATGTAATGAATAAAGCCAGTGGGATTAGAGGACAGAAAATGTTCTTTCATAAAAAGGTTTTCATCCAAATTATGAAGTATACTCAGGTGAATGTATGTATATGCCAGAGTTACTTTCACCCCCAGAAAATAAAATCTTAATAACAGGTCGCGAGTTGGGGAACTGACAAAACACTGCACCTGTTACAAAAGGGGACCAAATAAGTGGGCCTTGGGTTTCTTAAAAGGTGGCAGAAGAACGTAGCCCTCCAAAAAAATCCAACTGATTCTATCACAATGAGAGACAAGCATCAATTGGAGCAAAAACAAAAGAGAAGTGGCTGCCAATGAACAGAGGGGTAATAGAAGAAGTCAGAAATGGTTGAAAGAAATATGCTTTCAAAACACAAACACAACTGAGATTTTCATTAAAAGGAAAACACAAAAAAACCAACTGATGGTGTTGACTCTCTGGAGACACACAACCAACTGAGCAGTGAAATCACAACCTCCCAGTCCAGCTTTTCATCATTATCATCATCATCCATCAGCTGAGGGAGAATATAACAAGTGTAGTCAAGCGCCCCTAAAGAGCAAGGAAACCTGTGTTCTTTGGGAATTTATCCATAAAAATCAAAACAATTTGAAGAAATATCTGCGCCTATGCCTATTTATCACCTTATCACCTGTAATGTGTTGTGCAGGAGAAATCTTAAAGCATTCAGAATGTCCTTGAAGGCTTTATCTCAAATAATTCACTGCAGTTTTCAGAGTAATGGAACCACATTAAAGATGGCAGCAGGATCCCTGAAGGGGCACTGCCCAGGGCAAGTCAAAGCGGGCATGTTAAACAGCCAGCGGGGTGTGTTCCATTTCTCTTTGCTCTCCCTGTCTTTCCTCTCTCGCAAACACTTGTTTTCCCTGAAATTTCCACTAAAGCCTGCAGAGAGGGTGGTGGAGTAAAAATGATAAGGAGAGATACACAACCAGTACAGTTCAGTGTTGTTTACTGTTAAAGGCATCACAAACTTCAGGTGCCATAGTGAATCTTTGTTGCGCAATTAAGATGTTTGCAAGAAATTCAGAAAATAAATGAATAGTCTGGCATCAATAAAAAGGGACACCGCTCATGCCATTTATATGGTATAGGAAATCTGCAAATAATTAAGAATTAGTTTCTTTCTTAGTTTTTCTTTGACAATACAGTTAAGATACTTGTTAAGTGTAAAGTCTGCCGTTTTTATGCATTTGTTATATTCTTCCTTCTTCCACATGACATGATTACATTATCAGTTTAATTGTTGCACCCTGTTGATGAATTGAAACCAATCTTTTAAGCCAATACTGATGAGAAATCACTGTCAAAACTGCAGATCCTCCAGTGTCCACTTGAGGCTGGCTGCAGAAGCCCCATACATAATCATGTTTAAATGCCTTCCTTGTTGGCAGGAGAAATAAACATGTCAAAAATCATTTGGTCTTAATAGGTCATGTCTACATAGCCACACTCTATACGCAGCACACAGTTTGGCAGATGTCTTTTTAACATGAGTCTGATTCTACTCGAGGTTTATGCCCACTAAGAGGCAGTTTTCCTTGTCACCGTTACTTTGCTAAATGTTGCCGAGTGCTGTGCTTACGGTGGATGAATGTTGGGTCTTTGTAAATCAAAATGAGTACATCCTAGACCTGCTCTTTTTGTAAAACACAAATACAAATTTGATTGATTGACAGGGATGATTTTTTTTTTTTAATCACTCATCTATTTCGAACCCCAACTCAGTTCTACCACTTTGTCTCAGTTTGGTTGAGACAGAATTTTCCACATGCAAACCACCATTGTTTGGCTTCAAAACTGCCCTCAGAAACCCATGGGTGACATCACTGAGACTATGATCGTTGGTTTGTAGTCTATGATTTTTAATCAACGTTTCTCGGTAACACAGCCACTAAGTGTTTAGTGTGATTCATGAATTATCAGTTACCATGACTATTTTTATTTTTGCAGTGTACACATTCATAACAAGACGTTAGTGTAAGTGTTGAGATAACTCAATAGTTTGTACTGATATTTTCCAGTTTACCAAATCTGTCTCAATTGAAATTAAGAATATCAAGGATAGACCTAAAAGACATATATTACTGAGATA
This sequence comes from Labrus bergylta, assembly GCF_963930695.1. Classification (NCBI taxonomy): domain Eukaryota; kingdom Metazoa; phylum Chordata; class Actinopteri; order Labriformes; family Labridae; genus Labrus; species Labrus bergylta. The sequence goes on from NC_089214.1 coordinate 14,389,140, forward strand.
ACATTAAATTAACTTAATAATTTAGTGGTTACTGCTGTTGCCTCACAGATAGAAGACTTGTATCCTGGTTAGGTCATGAACAAAATTAATTTGACAAGGAACATCTTTTTTTGTTGTTGTTTTGAATGGTTTACAACCAGTATCTGCATCTCAACTTTTCATCTAAAATTCAGTCGAAGTCAAAATGCTCCAGCAACACTTGTAGTAAGAAGATCAACTTTATTAACAATTTAGACTGACGCGTTTCTGCTCGGGGCCTTCATCAGGGTCATCTTCTTACTACAAGTGTTGCTGGAGCATTTTGAACTCTTCTAAGCCTTTCACTCTTCATGCACTTTGTTAGTTGGTGAAGTTTGTGCCAGAAAATCCTGTTTTTCATCTAAAATTCAGCCAACTAAAAAATTTTAAGTAGATATTGTACTAACTTTTTGAAGTTCAAACAAATACTTTTTCATTAAGGTGTATAGCACATAGGGATTAGATCTAAATCATTTCAGGCTTGTGCTGGAAAATGTCTGTTAACAATGCAAAAAGACAGGATCATGAGTCAATGTCTTTGTTTAGTTTAATTCTTCTTGCAAGTAGAAGGAACAAAGCTTCACAGTGTCAATACTGTCTGAAGGAAAGCTTGAAGTAATCACAATACGCTTGGGTTTATATAGACATGCTTCACAGAAAAACCTTCATGACTATATCAGGAGTGTCACTCAACAGTATTGTCAAGGAAACTTCAAGTCTGAGTATCTTTGATATTTCGCTATTGGTGAGAATCCTTCGTCCATGCGGTATAGACAAAACAAGAATATTACTTGTAAATTATTGTTGCATTTGTCACGCGAGCTGTGAGTAAAACGTGTCCTCAACAGTAAACTGAATTTTTCCTTCACAGGCTTAAGGATATACACAACCTGTTGGTCTTGGTCTGTTTGCGAATATTTGTGTCCTTATCCGTTTTTATGTACTGTAGTTAGACCAAATTGAAAAAGCTATAGGGGGTAGAGATCCGTGAGTAGGGAGTCTTTGTTAAGGAAAATACCTGATTGTGAAGGAGCTGTTGATGTGCATTTCCTTGTTGTTGATATGTTTGATGAAGAAGAAATTCGCCGTTGAGACTGACTTGCTTTCAAAGAGTATAATTTTATTTAAGCAAGAAACAGAATCACTGGTCACGTCTGACCAGGAGGATCAAGAAGCCAAATAATGATCTCTCGCAAACATACAGAGACAATCGCCTATATGCATGTAAACATCTGCTTTTCGTCATGGGTCATAAAAAACATTATGTAACACATCCATATTTGGCAATACTCCGACACAACACCTCAATGTAAACATTCAACTTGAGGGGACTCCTAAATCTCCTTCAGATACAAACTCTCTCCAGATGTGCATGTTATAAACTTAAAGGAGCAGTATATTATCTCTGTCCTAGTTACGTCAGACACTTCACTGTGACTCCAGAATTTCTTCCAATCACAGCAGCAGCACTTTAGCAGAGGAGCTGCTGATGTCAAACAACAGCCGGTAAATTATAGGTGGGGGAACAAGTGCAGGGAAGTGAATTGTTAAGGTAGAGCTAATGGTTTTTTACTGCAAGAAACTTAACAATCACGTTCCATGGGCACAAAGTAATTATAAAACATTGCAGGGAAAGTTAAAGGTAGCCAGCTTTAAATAACCATTTTCAGACAACTCTTTAGAACTTTTCTGCTTCGGTTACACATGCTGAAGTTTGCAGATTTCACCGGAGTGGAGACGAGAGGGAGGGGGCTCACACAATGGCTCATGATGGGAGGTTATATGGTGCAGATGGCTTCCCTGCTTTCAAAAGGAGCAGAGCAGAGGGAAGTCCTTAAAAGTCATCCAAGCCAGGAAAGGGACCTGCTCCTGCTGAATCACCAGCACCTCGTCGTCCTCCTCCTCTCCTCCTTCTCTCCTCCCTCTGCTCCCGAGGCGTAAAGCTTTAATATTGATTCAGCTCCCTAACTGCTCTCCCTGTGTGCCCTGTTAGGCAGACTGACGTCTTTCTTTAGTCATTTACAACCATACACTCCAAAAACAGACTTTCAGGACTTTTGTCATCTGGCCGTTATTTTGCACAGCATCTCTAGAACTCTCAAATGATACTTTTCTACTGCAACTGCAGCCTTTATTTCAAGGTTTAAAGTATAACAAGTAGACAAGGTATGAATATAAAACAAAGGTGACAACCATTGGGAAGCAGAGGGGATGTTATAGAAGCTGCTGCGCTATTGCTCTTTAGCCCCAGGCCTTGCTGTTGGCGCCAAGAGGAAAAATGTGTTTACTCAACCTTTCCCATCTACATATCATCCTCCATTCACTTTGTTGAGTTTAAGCACAAATATTAGTCCAGAATATAATCATCTAGAAATAGACTATTCGTCTGAGTGTTTCTGTTGGCCGAAAAATGGAGCTTAAAAGACACAATTTTCTGTTTTAAGTGCGTGCATCATCTAAAATCGGTTGCATTTGGAATTCTCTGCACATATACTCAGTTTTACAACAACTTTCTAATTCATGCTCAACACTTATGTCTGGCCTTTTACAGCAGTTGCGTTGTTAAATGCAGAGTTGTAATTGAAATGGTGTTTTGGCGCACATCACGGCAGTAACTGCTCATATACATGTTTATAAATTCACCTCGCAAGTGTCAAATTAAATCTTTACGGTGTGTTCAAGTGACTCGACGCTCAATTTTTTAGCAATCTAATCAGTGGAAGTGTCAACGCGTAAGAGTCCAGTGATGGGACACTCTCATCTGCATATACTGCCATGGAGAGTGAATTAAAACAGGAAGACTTTTATTAGGACATGAACAAATACAGGGAAATGTCAGATGCGCTGTGTGAAATAATCTGTGCTTGTATTTAAAAAGTGTCCGGAAATCTTCATATTAAACCTCAGCAATGAAAGAGATCAGAAATCAAATCGACATCTTCCAAAGTTGAAGTCTTTTTAGAACCAAATTCTCAGTTGGTGTTTGTACATTTCTGTTCTTGGTTGGATGCAGCGGCATTAGAGAGAGAGGGAAAATTTTTGCACTGAAAAACCTGTAACTTTTGAAGATAACAACTTGATTTGACAGACCCAGAATGAAGCCTCCTGTTATCTTCAGTAGCATTGAAATTACCACCAGGGTGGTCTTGGCTTCCCTAGGGAGAACTGTGTTACCAAAAAGGCATCCCAGACCCAGAAAAAAAATCATGCTGCATTGACAGATGAATGTCCCTTTCTGTCACTTGAAAAATGTGTGTGCAGCTGCGCCCTGGGGAAAAAAAAAAAAAAAAAAATCTGATTTCTGATTTCTATCTTGAGTAAATTAAAAGTCTGGACATGTTGCATTGGAGACTGTCATTGCTGCGATCCCCACCTTTAGCCCCACCTATGAGGATCACAGTCAATAGATGGAGCTAGGAGGCTGTGGGAGAAAAACCAAACACTCTTGGATGACCTGAGATGCTTTTGATTGAGCGAGCAGCAGTTGTGTGACATACTGTACACCATACACATCCTCAGAGAGAGAGAGAGAGAGAGAGAGAGAGAGAGAGAGAGAGAGAGAGAGAGAGAGAGAGAGAGAGAGAGAGAGAGAGAGAGAGAGAGAGAGAGAGAGAGATCACTGCAGAGTACAGCAACCCCAATCCTCTGTTTGCCCAGGAGCTCAGGAAATTAGAGTTGAAATTGTAAGGCTTTTGAAGGCAATACTGAATTTTTGTTAGTATTCACTTAAAAAAAAAAAAAAAAAACTTCCACAAGGCAAGAACTCAATATTTGCATCATCGATTATAATGAGAAAATATGTGAAATCTAATTAACATACCACGAGAAAATCCATTTGGGTTAAGGTCATCTCATAAACGTCTTCCTCAGCATTTATCAATAATGTAATAAATGTGTGCTGAAAAAAAGCTGTGTCCATGCATGACACTACAGCATGTCTATTCCTTAAAGATCAATACAGAAATCAAAACAGGCCAGTAATAATGTAGTGATTTCAGGTTCAAGGACAAACTGCACAGACCTCGTCTTCATGCTGAAGTCATTCATTAATGATACAGTATATGGCTGTAACTGTGAATGCATCATGACAGCAGCAGCCGCAAAATCTCTGACTTCACACTCAGACCTAAGGATGTGTAGATGTGTCCAAACATTAACAAGTGAACAAAGAGACTAAACATTTCAAGAGAATTTCAGGAGGACTGCCCCTGAAATCCTTCTGATCTGGTTGTTATCACATGCACTCCACAGCGGGAGATTATCCGGGGAATGTAAAAGAAAAATATAGAAGTGACAGAACAGGCAACAGGGTCCGCTATAATGAGAATATTTTCCTTTTTTATCATTGCAGTCTGACAGAATCGCAACATCAACAAAAGAGCAGACATGAACAAGTGAGGAGACACACCTCCACAATGTAATGTTAATGCCCATATTGTCCTCTTGTCTGCTTCATGTAGACAGTCATAACACACTTCTACATTATATCCAAAAGGCCACTGGACCTGGTTGAAGATCACAAAGTTGTTAGCCTCAGTTCTAAACTGTCTGCAGTATATATTCCTTGCACAGGAAGAGACATTTGTCTTACAACATTAATTTTCTGGGCAACAATGATAAACAAAAGGAGGAGCACATACATTCAAAATTACAAATAAAACTCTCCACAGCGAATATCAAGGTGAAACGCTGTTTTTTTTTTCCCTTCAAATGTGTCTTGTGAAGAACATCATGAAACTATATGCCGTATAACTAGGGGTAGCATCTGCCAGCTAATAGCATCTAGTTACTAGACTGTGACATGTAAGTGTGCTTGTGTGGGTGTGTTTGAATTTCATACATTTAGAGAACCAGTTTGTTTGAAGCAGTTTGAGTTTTATTCTCTCTGAGTGGGGACCTTGGTTGCAGATTTTCTCTTTAAAGAGTAATTACAGTCACTGTTTCAGCCTTTTATTTGTTAAACACAGGCTTCTAAAAAAAATGCTTGTTGAGCGCAAATGAGGGAGTGAGTGTTGGGAATTGGGAAGGAGAGATCATAATGCTTTCTCTTGGCTGAATCTTTTAGAGTAAAGTGCAACCACATCTAAGGCCAGGTTTGCACTGAGCGAATTGAGGCCGTTTCTAACCCAGTTTTTGAGTTGCACGACTGATTCTGAAGTCAGTAGAACTTCAGTTCAATTGCCAACCAGATCAGATGCTACCAAACTGGTTGAATGGATATTTGGCATTACAGAAATTTTGCTCAGCACTGCATACTCTTCCACAGTGAAAGCACATGCATAATCGTTTCTGATTATGCATGCACAAAATGGCAAACAGCATCTGAAATCATCATAACCACATAGTTCGCTTACCCCTATTTCTCTCTGCAAAATGGAAAAACCATATTGTCTGGATGGAGATCCCGATGTAGACCAAGAGTTCGCTGGAGGGATTATATATCCTGTCTGGCCAGGGAAGGCATCTGAATCCCTCAGGAGGAGCTGGAACACGTTGTTGGGGAGAGGGAAGTCTGGTTTGACTTACTTTGCCTCCTGCCACCATGACCTGACCTTGGATTAGCAGAAGACAATTGATGGATGGATGGACATATAGTCTTGTTTTTAGAGGTTTAAGCACACAGGGTGGTTCAGATTACAAGGGCAGCACAATTCTGTTTTCTTTTTGAAAGCATTGTAGCAACCAGCTTTCTGCTGACGAGCAAAACAACTTCAACTTCCTGTTCTCTCACAGCAAATTTGGTCAGTAGGAATTTTCACTTATGAATGGAAATCGTTTGACATACAATAGGATACAACGAGATTAAGATCACCACTCCTGGTTGGTTCATATAAGTGTTAAGGTCACATGCTTACATCACACTCAACCATTCACTGTTCTACATATTTAAATAAAGGAAAAGGACCCAATTGCAGAACTCAGGAAAGGTTTTATGAAACAAATGACCACAAAGTAAAAACAAAGCCTACGTCTTTAGAGTTGAAAAATGTCCAAGTAAAAAAAAAAAAAGAGCCACGAGGAATCACTGGGAACACTCGGAATACATCTGACAATAAACTGACAACAAGAGCAGGAAGGAACACTGAGACTAAATAGACACTGAGGTAATCAGACACAGGTGAAGACAATCAGAGCGATAGAAAGGGAGGGAAACCAGCCAAAGGGAGGAAGTAAGACAAGTCCAGAAACACTGGGGACAAGAACTACAAAACAAAACAGGAAACACTACAGACACACAGAGAACTCAAGAATGTAACAGTAACAACACACACTAGGACAGTGCTATTCAATTACAAATTCAAAAGGGCCAGATTTAAAAACCAGGAAATATAAGAGGGCCAGACATTTTCAAAAATTTGACGGACAAAACCCAGCAAATGAATGTAGTGAAATACAAACATTTATTTTTATTTCACATTTGAAAAAAGTTTAGTCACATAATTTGTGACAAAGGTACATCAAAGGGCTTGAACAGAATTAACCCAATGTCATCACTGCACAGAACCATAGAGAGTGGCAATAACCAGTAACACAATATCTCTCTCTGTCTGATGTCATTCTTCCTCCTTCACACACACAGAAAACAATTTTGTTTTACATTTGAAATAAATCACTTGGTAACATATCTGGCAGAGGCACATTGAAGTGCATGGACATTATTAAACCATTAAATCAGTGCTATCATTGCTTAAATCAATGCTATCATCACATAGAACCAAAACAAAAAGGTGACAACAACTATTTGATAACATTTGTGGTTGTGGGGATGAAACAGTCTGATGGTGGAGGCTGGGCGTCAGGCAGTGGTTGGGACGACACAGTCGGATGGTGGAATCTGAAGAGCCAAGAGCTGCTTCACTCATGGGTGCTGCCATCTTCCCACCTCACAGCATAATTTGTGTCTCCGTTTTGCTTTAATAACAAATATAATCTCTTCCTACTGACACAATCAGTACATACCTTGGGTTAGGTTTTTTGTTTTTCAGAACCGTGCAACCAGATGTCGCCTGCTGGAGGTCGCTTTTTACTTAAGTTACATGCACGAGTGGTATCATTTGGTACATTTAATTCAACACCCTGACTACTAGGTTTGGGATTGAGGGTATAAATGGTAAATTGACTTGGGCTGATGGCAGATGACACGATGGAAAGTACCCATCAGTATCAACTAATCCCTTTCATAAACATTCATATTCCGCCGGCTATACCAACGTGATCCAGTTGGGGTTCAGTGATTTTCCCAAGGACACTTCTGCGTTTGCAGGAGGTAAGGGTTCCGAACCCCCAACCTACCAATTTGAAGAGACCAATGTATGTGACCCAAAATGCCAAAATATGCTTAAATTTGTCAAACTTCACTGAATGTTTTTTTTTTTAGCCTGTAGTAAGTTATAGTGTAAAGGAGATAATAGATATGAACTTGACAAAGTATTGAGGAACTTGTAAGTACTTCACGGAACAGTCGAGGCACGCCGCAAAGACTTCAGAGCAGACACTGGGCATGTTTGAATAAATTGAACGAGATTACATGACTCAGAAGATGCACTTCTGTCCTTGAATCAAAAAAAGTTGTCTATGCTTCTATTTGAAGTGTGAAAGAGAGGTGCTGGCTCTGATATGAAAGATGATCTCATTCAAGTTTTTTGTGTGCATGTGAATTAAGCATCTTTGATCGCACCTGGTTCGTGCACAGGGGGTTAGTGCTTGGAAGATTGTTCTTGTTACATGATCCTATCCTTGTAAGATAATTACAGTCCTCTTTTTCAGTCCATCTCCAACATGTACCCACTGTTGAAAAATGTTTTCTGGGGTGACTGAGTGACAGAATAAAGGGTGGGGTTTCGTGCATTGTGCTCTCTGATCAAAGTTGTATCTATTTCATGTCAGAGTGATAAATATGGGCAAGGCCAGAGTAGGTAGCCGAGTGAGTTTCAAGTACCAATGACTCTGCAAATGTGCAGTTTTTATTGTAACTAAAGCACTCATCCTTGGACTAGTTCATCATTGGTAAGTTACAGCCTGTTTGATTACTGGCTGCATGTCGTCATTATATCACAGCATATGATCTTAAACAGAGACAAAGATTCGGGTGGACAAAGCCTAAAAAGAAAACAAAATGCTTTATCTAAATAGGTTCACTTTGAGACAAAACCAAAAAAGAAAACCAAACGCTTTTTACAGATGAGTGCACTTTGAGTCATAAACAAAGTTTACCTGGTAATTACTCAAAAGAAATCCAAACACATGGATGTGAATATAAAGTGTTGTCAATCAGTTTGATTTTGAACTTCCTGCTATGTCCTAGCTAATAGTACCAATTGTGAAGGAAGGCTATAAAACTGCAAAGAAAACCCTTAAGACAAGACACTTTATAACTTGACTGAGACATGACAAGCATCTTAAGCATCATGCTATTCACTTGATCATTGTTTGTATTTTCTTGGGAAGCCTACAAACAGGAAGTGTTAATAGCTAATGAAGCGTCTCAAGTTGCTAAATTTTGAACAAATACAAGCGGAAAAAACTGGGCCCAAATGACAATATCAGTTCTAACCTGTGAGATTTGTCAACTGAATATCATCAATACCAAAAGATTGCTCAATTTTGTCATCAGTTTTCTGTCATCTGCAACGCCAGCAGTGCATCAGGACCCACTATGAGAACATAACCCAAAGTTTTTCTTACCATTTCTTTTTACTATTAGTGTGATATCTCAAACTTGTAATTACCTGAAACAAACAAGGAAAAAATTCGGAGGCTGGCATCACACGCTACACCATCCTCAGGCGAGACAATCAAGGTCAGCCACTAATGAAGAGGATCTAAAGGGACACCATAGTCTTTTGCTGGTTAAACAACAACTGTTTGGACAAGGTTAACATAAGTATTTTTAAATTTGTTTTTGTAACCATGTGCATAAAGTCTTTCTAATTTTCTTTTTATGAGATTTATTTTTGGGCTTTTTCTGCTGTTATTGGAGGGACAGGACAGTGGATAGAGTCGGAAATCAGGGAGAGAGAGAGTTGGGAATGACATGCGGGATAGCAGCCACAGGTTGTAATTCGAACCTGGGCCGCCTGCTTGGAGGGCTATAGCCTCCATGCATGGGGCGCTCGCACTAACCACTGCCCCACCAGCGCTACTTAAGTCCCAAGGAAAGCCACCATCCAAGCAATATGCCCTGCACTCTTACCAATGTTTGCTGATATAATAAACCCCTTTTATGCAGTTCTTATAAATCATTCTTCTGGTGGAGATCAGCGAGGAAGACAAACTGTCTGTGCACTCAGTCATGTATATGGAGGTGGATTTATCAAATGCCGAAGTTATGGACCAAAGTATGCAAGAGCAGATTCCTAGAAGTAATTATGGCCCTAATGTATCAATGACAGGCTAATGGTAGTCAGCACATAGGCGTAACTGTTTCAGGTGACCTCAGAAATTTAAAGTGATTAAGTGGTGCAACTTGCTGATTTATTTCACAGGCAGAGGAAACTATGACGCGTGCAGTCTACTCGACTGTAACTGCACAGCTGTTTTTGGTGCGATTAAGAATGCATCAATCATTAGGTCACTGATTTAATGAATTAATCATTATCTTCCTTCAAAGAGAACCTTGTATAGCTCGGACACCTGAAGGCCAGGATCATGATTTTGCAAAAACAGTGATGCAATGTCTAAAGGATGTAAATGCTAATAAATACTGATATTTACTATGCTCTTAATTGTCACATCTCCTCTTGATTGCTGACATTCACAGTTTCTTGCAAGTAAGCAAGACTCTCTAATAGTTGACTTTACTTAGGATAATCACAGCTTTGCAGTTACTGGATTGAAGTCAGTCATTTCTCAGGGCTCCCTTTTTTCTCTAGTGCCTACAGCAAGCCAAAAGTTCCAGTTTTACTTAAAGGATATTCCGATCTTCATGCTCCCAGGAGAATGAGATTCAGTTTTTCTACACAGCATGATTCTCCTGTCACCACATGCCTCAGGCCAAATTGTCATAGAGTGGATGTAACACCATTTCACAACCAGATTGCCGTGGTTAATTCAACACATTTGTGCTGAAGAAGTGACCGCATGGTCTTCTTTCGCTTCAAATGTGAGGACAAATATTAAGATTTGTAGCCCAGCAGTAAAAAAAATTCATAATGGTCTTTTTGCCCAGCAACTAGAAAAGAAAAACTAAAAATATGAGATAACGTTTTTTTTATCAGGAAAATGAAATGCATCCATAAAAGCACAAACACAAACAGCTGATTGTCAGCTATAATCACCAATAGTGTGAATTTGTACAACTGTATTGGGTGTGTGATAAGGCCTCTGTACATAAATATAAGTCACAGTAAGGTAAGGTATTACCAAGCTTCAACCACCACAGTTTTTTCTAAGCTATATCACCATTGTTCAGTTCACTCCAGACACTACAGGCCTGATGGCATGCCAGAAGCACCACGCCACTCTGTTCCACTTGAAATACTTGGGGAATCTATTTTCAACAAAGCCTGCTGTTAGCAAAGTCAGACACAGAAACACATAGAACATCCAGTCAATTTCAAATTAAACACAAATGTATTTTCCATAATTGTATCAAGCAGGCATCAAATGAGCAACAAATCAACCTCAGAAAGGCAAAGTAAACACTTGTAAAATATTCTATATGTGATTTTGTCGTTCGTCTGTGATCATGTGAACCCGTGAATCCAGTGGGTGTAGGGCATGTACCGTTCAGGCGGAGAAAAAACAAAAGTCCGGAACATGAGGCACTAAAGACCGATGGAATCTTCTGGTTAAAGTAGAATAGATAAATTTATTTTAGAGTCCTTACGAAATGAGTGGTCCTGGAAATTTTGCAACCCAGTGGTGTCTTTAGGCCATTTTCTTGCAACCATTGGTTTTTCAAAGTTTACAATCAAGACCAAGAAACACAGAGGAAATTAATCAACGGTTCAAAATCTTTAATCAATCAAATTATTAAATAAAAATCTTTCATAATCTCTTTCATCAACTTTAAATAAATAGATTTATTTCTCTTGACAGTCTTGTTTATTCAGAATTGACCCACGATGTGAATTGTAGTGAACCTGCCTTACCGGGTAGAGAGGGTAGAGATCTGATTAGACTTATTCTACCACAGACCCGTCTGACAAGACATGGAGCAAATCAGGGCCTGATTCTCGCATAATTCTGTGAACACATTTGGCTTGCAAGATAACGTGGTCTGAGCAGACCACGTATGAGCTGTGAAGCTGTTTATACAGAACCTGTTTCAAAGCCTGTAACAATGATGTTGGCTGCTAAGGTCCTACTTGTTGTCGCTGTTCTAAAGGTGCTGGATGAGGTAAAGGTCAGGGCTCTGCACAAACCAGTCAAGTTTGACACCAAGTTGGAAGAACCTAATCATATACTCTATATTATTGTTTCTTGTAGCTTTCAGATTTCCCTTAGTTGGGAATAAGAGAGTATTTCTTAAACTATGAAAAACAACCTCAGCAAGGTAACACCTTTATTTCCGGTCAAGGAATTTTCTGTCATTGTCTTTGGTTCTTTGAGCATCTGAAAGACCATGGAAAAGGTAGAAGTGAACTGCCACAACACAGAACAGCAGATGTCGTTCACTGTAACCCCTTGGTACAGCTCAGCAAATGAGGCAAAACTGCTGATTATTGCTTACAACTACTGCCCTCTCGGGGGCATTATGATCCACTAGCTTGTGTGTCCTTTGAAAGGCAAAGCCTTCAATTGTGACGTCATCGGAAAGTAGTTGATTAGCCTACTGAAACATGTGAGTTCTCTCTGAGTTTTTGTTCAAAAGAATGCACCCAGGTGGCTTCTTGAGGTGAAATATTATTTATGTTTTTGATGCATTAAGAAACATCTCATGACATGTTGAAGTATTTTGGGGGTGGGGTCACCTGATTGAAGATGAGTGCATTGATCTCTTAACAGTTACAGAGAGAATTTGAACCAAAGGAGGACAGGGTTGTTTTTCTATTTTGACATACATGTCCCTTTATTTACAATACATGGACACTTATTGCTAAAAAATAAAAATAAAACAGCAAAGATGGATGAAAAACACCAAATATCTTCATAAGGATGTAATTCCAAAGAAGTGGGTGAATGGGATGGTCCTTTAATTACATCAATTGGATGTAACTAATTATAATTCAAGCGCATCCATGTTAAGGTGTCTATCTCATCACATTTTCCATTTAATTTCCACACACCAAGAAAAGGCCCCAGTGCACATCTTTCTCCTTTCAGCACCCTTCTATCGCCACAGTTGCTGCCATTGGGAGCAATTCAGCTCCTGATTGGAACTCATGCCGCTGTAGACAAAAAGTAGTAAAATAGCTCATTTGGTGAGCCATTATTCGCTTCAACTCCCATTCTAAATGAAACACCTGGCTCAGAATGACTTTATTCAATCTGAACTCTCTTTAACTCTACAGCTGGCAGCATTTCACTTATTACAGTACACATAAAGAGCAGAGGCTCAGAGGACACCAAAAGAGCCGGAAATGGTAACTTCATGACTCCAAATACATTTTAAAACTGATATGTTCTCACACAGCAGTCATACAGTAAACATCCCAAATCTCTCAAGATTTTAAAACCTGTCAGTCTTACAGTCCATTTCACCCTTACTTGTGAACAGGACCCCAAGATACTTAAACTCCTTCGCTTGGGAGTTTTTATTTTTGTCTTTACATCTTCAAGTTCCATGTTGCACTTAAGCTACACATACAGGACAGCAGGCCCGGTGTGATGCAAGCGAGAGAGACAAGTGGAGGAGACACCCGTGCTGCGCGTGACACGTGCTACGTTTTGTAACTTTGTTTCTTTTTTTTGTAGAGCAACTAACTTATCTCACTACATTTGAAAAGTAGCTTGCCCAACACTGGAGCTGTTTAAGTTAGAATTGAAACTTTTTTCACGTCACATAGCAATGAAAATTTCTATGAATCCATGTTATGAACCACCTCTTCTCTCAGGGCTGCGGCATGTTCCAGCATGCACTTGTCAAACAGGACAAGGCTAAACCCTGGACAGGCCCAATCAGTGTATTTTCACCCAATTTGGCTACTTTTTGTTGGGTTAATAATGGCTGTGTGCAGCCTGTGATAAATCCCCTTGTTCAGTTCAGCCAACTGAATCAATGAAAAGTTCCAACAATACATGTGCAAGGAAACCATTCATTTTCTGATTTAATCAATAAATCAATCAATCAATTTTTATTTGTATAGCGTCAACTCATAACAAGTGTTATCTCAAGACACTTTACAAAAAGCAGGTAAAATACCTTACTCTTTGTCTGTTAACATTACAAAAGAGCAGGTAAAAAGACCTTACTCATTGTTATGTTACAAAAAGCAGGTAAAATACCTTACTTATTGCTAATTATTAATGGTAAATGGACTTGAGCTTTTGTAGCGCTTTTCTAGTCTTATGACTACTCAAAGCGCTTTGAAACCACATGTCACACCTACACATTTACACTGATTCACACACTGATGGCTAGGCTTGTGCAGTATCACGGTATTAAAGTATACCAGGGTATTCAGAAATCCGAACGGCTTCATTTGTAATACTGCCGAAAATACAAAAGTATAAAAAGTACAAAGCCATTTAATCATTATATGGGGGTAGAAAGCAATCATTACCACATTCCCAGACCCTTAAAGGATGTTCAGTGATGGATGAAAGACAAAATCTCATGACAGAGTATGAGTGAAAAAGAGAATACCTGACTTTTATTTATCCACTATGATCTTTTGCTTGTGTTCTAGTCATGTCATCCGTTCATTGTTCTCTGTTATATTTGATATACTCACCTCTACCCTTGTTTCTGTAACTGCACTGCCTGACCTTGTGCATTTTTCTCCTGTGTGATTGCCTGCCATGCCCTCATTAGTTTCACCGGTCCCTCGTTAGCGTTCCTTTTGTGGCATATGTTGTCTGTGTTCCCACCTCTCTGTGCCAGTGTGTTGTTCCTTTCGTCAAAAGTGTTTCAGCCCAGTCTGAGTGTCTACTCAGCTTGTTTTGATCTCTGCTTTGTGTTCCATGACCTTGCCTGCTGTTCAAGTTTTCATTCTCACCTGTTCCCAATCTGAAATGTTTGCAGGTTTTTTTCCCCTGTTTTTGAACCCTAGTCTCACCAAACGGTAACCTTTTTCAACATCAAGTCATCATATTCTAACAACCCCACCGATCTGGGATGCATTTTGGTCCTTTTTTCCCTCTATCACTGTTTCTTGGCCTCCATACTATGTCTCATGACATTGGCTCATGTTGTTAATTCTGTGACATGATGGTGTCTGCTTTACATTGGTGATCCTTTCATTTCTTCCCCAGTAGTCCATACTTTTCCCAGTAGTCCATACTTGGCAAATCACCCCACCTGAAATTATTAAGGTGGGAGTATTTCATGCCTATCCAAGCCTTATGAGTGATCAAACTGTGAGTCATTTACAGTTGGAAATAGAAGATACAAATGGGATTTTCAAATCTGGGGGCCAACAGTGACTGCAACAGAAGGACTCCTTCCACTTTGAAAGTCTTTTCATGTCAAAGCCATAGAGAAGTGAAGACGTTCTTATTCCTTCATATAGGAATGAAAATAAGTCTCTCTCCCGTTTAGTGTATCACTGTAGCTTAACCGATGCAATAAGAACAGAGTTTGTTCAAAGAGGACCATATCAAACCAAAAACCATTTCACATTTCCGAAAGAAAAAGATGGAAGAAGGTGTCAACATGATTACTTCAGTAGAGGTAACATGTAACATGCTGATAACATGTCAACACCCCTGCACTTTAACTTATGTATCACTGATTGCACAGCTCTGGACAGCTCCCTATGTCAATACTGTCCCTTTACAACTCTGTTTTTGCACATTTACATTTATCTCCAGCAAAAAAAATCAAAAGAAGCTGGTTGATGTATTCTAAAAAGAATGATGCATTATACTACTTCTGTTGCAGATTATTTTCTCAGAGATTTTAAATTAGTTTGAGAAGGTCCAAGAGACTGGAAAAATGCAAGAAACTTGCTTAAGAGCCATGAGGCTGCAAGGATCACAACACACACATGGCAACATGGAAAGTTTTGGAGGTCCGTCTTGCAAAGGGTCTAACAATTGATAAACAAGAGATGGCACTTACTGATGCAGAGAGAAACAGGTTGCGTGACGTTCTAACAAGATTAGTTGCGATAATTCAGTCATTAGCTGAAAGAAACATGGCTTTAAGGGGTAGCACAGAAACTTTAAACAAACCTGACAATGGACATTTTTTGAAGGAGGTGGAACTTTTGGCAAAGTTTGACCCAGTAATGAAGCAGCATGTTGCTAGGGTGCAAAGTGGAACAGGCAGTCATACACATTATTTAGGCAAAAGAATACAGAACAAACTGACCGACTCCATCAGCACAAAAATATCAGAAAAAATAGTGGAGGAGATAAAAACATCAAAGTATTTCTCTATTATTTTGGATTGCACCCCTGACCTGAGCCATAAAGAACAACTCTCTGTTATTGTGACGATTGTGTCACTTGAAAACATCCCAGAAGTTAAAGAATATTTCATGGGATTTCTTGTGGCAGAGGAATCAACAGGTGAAAGTTTATCAAAACTTATCCTTGAGAGACTGGAGGAACTAAACATCCCCTTTGAGGACTGCAGAGGACAGTCTTGCGACAACGGTGCCAACATGAAGGGGAAAAACAAAGGTGTTCAGGCCAGGCTGCTTCAAAAAAATTCAAGAGCCTTTTATGTTCCATGTGGTACCCACACTTTAAATCTTGGAGTAGCTGATGCTGCTAAGAGCTCAACAGATGCCATTGCCTACTTTGGACATTTAACAAAACTATTCAAACTCTTCGCAGCCTCACCACATAGATAGGATATCCTCATGAGGCATGGCAAAACCACCCTGAAGTCTTGGTCAGAGACTAGGTGGGAAAGTCGGATCAAAAGTGTCGAGGCAGTAAGATACCAGGCTGGTCAAATCAGAGAGGCTCTTCTTGAGGTGAGAGATAGCACATCAGACCCAGTGGTCAAAGTTGAGGCGCAGTCTTTGGCTGGGGAAATTGGCTCATGCTGCTTTTCTATCTGCACTGTCGTATAGCATGACATTCTCAACTCAATCCAGCATGTAAGCAAGCTAATGCAGTCACTCTCCATGCAGCTAGATGTGGCTGTCGACCTGCTCCAGAAAACCAGAGATACTCTCACCAATAGAGAAGAACTGGATTTTCTGATGCCCAGACAGCTGCAAAGGAGAAGTGTGAGGAGATGAATGTGGAGGCAGTGCTCAAACAAAAGTGGCTGAGAACCACAAAGAGGCACTTCGCTTATGAATCTCCAGATTAACCTATGAATGATGCACTTAAAAAAATGGAAACCACATTTTCTGATGTGGTTGTGGACACAGCGCTACAGGTTTCAGAACCTGGGAAAGGTAAATGACTGATTTGGAGTGCTGCTGAGTTTCCCCAGAAAGTCCAGAGAGGAGGTGTTTGACCACTGTGAAACCCTGAGCACTGCCCTAACCCATGACAAACAGCCAGATATTGCTGTTTGAAATGCAAAATGTTCCATATTTACCATCAAAACCAATGACGAACATGGAACTCTTGACCTTCCTGCATGAGAAGCAGCTGACTGAAATCTACCCAAATGTGTGGGTTGCTCTGAGAATCTCTGCCACACTTCCTGTGACAGTTGCTGCTGCTGAAAGGAGCTTCTCAAAACTAAAACTCATAAAAACCTTCATTCTGCCCTCTAAAGACATTATGCAGTCAAAGCACATCCCTTTGTTTATGCAAAAGATGAAAAATAAAATAATGTTTGATTCACTGTGTTACAGCAGTCTATTCATTAACAAGTGTTATTCATAACAAAATTCTCTCAACTGCATTGTCAATCAGTATTTCCAAACTCAAGGATCCTTTAATTTCAGTGTCAGTCCAGCGTTCTTCAAAGTGTTGTCAATTAAAGGTCAAAGAAATAACAACTCCAGTATTTTCCTTCTGAACCGGGTAAACAAAGGGCAGTCATGTCAATCTGTCGGGAACACAACACTGCAGGATTTTGTGTATTTGTTTGGCTGAGATCATTTGGTGTTTTTCAGGATGTGGTATCATGTTGTGTTTTGGTTTAACTCTACTTTTTCACAATGCATGATATTTCTGGTGCTGCTTGTAATATCTGCCAAAAACCCAACCAGGCTGTGCTTTGAACCACCTGTCACCTGGACAAGTGACCACCTGCTCCCCGGCTGAGCAGCACAGACACAGCTTCATCTCTGTGTTAATGGCAGACGGCAGCCTGTGGGGGCCTGCTGCATCACCCAAGGGCCCGGCGGATGGGAGAAGATGGGTGTGAAAGAGGAGACGGTTAGCACTCCCACATCTGTCAGGCTGGGGATGGCAACTCACACCTTATATTTATGTGGGTGGAGACAGATGGGGGCGGCAGAGTAGAAGAAGTGAAATAGGATGGCTATATGTCATGGATTTGGGTTGTTTAAATGAAAATGTCTTAAAGCCAAATAAAAGGATACCATTTCAATAAATATGCTTTTTGAGTTCTTATTCCTTGAGCAATGAAAATAATTACCAGTAACATTAGTTTTTTCAAGCCTAAAAGCCAGCCTAAAACGTCAGTAGTATTAAAAACACATGGTGGATAGTTACTGAAGTACAATTTTGAGGTACTAGAACTTTACTTAGGGACTGGAGTTGGATTTACACCAATCAGTCATAACATTATGACCAGTCCCCCTCTCATCAGTTCATGATCTGAATCTCGATGTCCTCCCTAAACCCTGAGCCCTTACTGACTTTTTTGACGTCATCTGGAAATTGGTTGAGTGCATGAGGCTGCGAGGGCTCCAATGGTTAAATACAAATGGGACAGCACTTTGCAACTTCTCTGTAACCATGCCTGCATGACTTCATGTAGCAAAACCCCTTTTTACGTTTTTTTAACTTTACTCACTCATCGCCATGGCGCTTATAAAAAGTTCTACTTAATAACGGGACTAATATACTCTGTTTCACATGTTTTTGTTTATAGACTTGCAAAGGAGTTCTGAATTAGCTGTAGTTTCCAAATAAACTTTTAAGTAGACTGTAAATAGAACTTGGTTTCACCTTCCTGTTTTTCATTAGTTTGTGTACAGGGCTGCATAGAAGGAGTTCGGTCAGGGTGCATGATGACTGCACCTACAATGCGCATGTGAGCATCAGAACTGGACCACTGAGCAATACAAAAAGTTGACCTGGAGGAAGACAACATCAAGATCAAGGTTTTGACTTGGCCTCCAAATTCCCCATTCTACATTCTAGCATCTGTGGGATGTGTTGGATGACCAAGTCTGATAAATGGGGGCCCCACCTTTACATAAAATGTCTTGGTGCCAGTCTTGGTACACCTCCAGGTCAGGGCTGTTTCGGTGCTGATCTGATGAGACGGGGGGCCTACACAATCTAAGGGTCATTATGCTACAGCTGATCTTGTAAGCCAATATATTACAGTTTTTTTAGCTGCCCAAGAAAGGCAGGTTTAATAAACTTCAGACTTGCAAGTTATGACATGTTCTGTACAATTTTCTATTAAGCGCAAGGCTTCATTTTATCCGTCACTTATCCGCCTATAGAAATCATGCATTGGCAACCACATAGGGCTCTCACAGTATTTAATAAAAAAAAACTCTAATAACTATAAAAACTCTGATTGGTTGAGTATCACACTATAATGCGCAGCACAGGAGATTTGTCATAATATTCTATTTTTATGACTGTTTACATTTGCTTTTATTGAGGGGGTATTTTTAACAAATGACTTAACCTTAACATAATCTAAAGCATGAACCCATCACGAGGGAATGCTCCTTCATATTTCTCCTTTCATGATTTATTTTGCTTTTTTAATTCACCTGTTAGAGCCCTAATATAAATCATGCCTAAAATACAAGGATAAACAAGTGATCCTCAACAGCTCTTACAACTAATTAAGTCTGAAATCTTGTCTTCAAGCATTGGAGCTTTTAGTTCCTCACTTCATGAAAGTAATCCATTTGAAAATAAAAATTCAAACCTGACCAGACTAAAGCAGTGATTTTCTTCACACTGAGGCTAATAACTGATTTGAAACAGCCTTGAGTTAGAAAGAGAAAATTAATTCCGTGTCTCCGGTTCTCTGTCTGTCTTTTTCATCTCTCTCGGTGTTTGTTAGATGTTTTTTTTTCCATTTTATTTCATATTTCCACCATTTCACATTAAGAAGACCTGTAGGTTAAACTCTGCACACCTCCTCAAGGTTAAAACAAATCAACCTTCTTCTTGTCACGCTGCTTTGGAGGACAGGCCACGTTTTGTAATTAGAGGGTACATGCATGTGGGTGATAAGAACGGATTTATTTCGACTATAACTGCGGATATTTAGCAGAAAGAGAAACTCATTTGAATGATTACTTTATGTAAGTGGAACTGTATTGTGCGTACCAGAGAACCGAACTCTGGTCTGCTTAAAAATGGGGGTTTCATTTCGCTTTCAAGTGCACCAGAGTTCAGTTCGCCATAGGTGATAACGCATTTCGGACCAAACAAGGGAAGTGAACCAAAATGCCGCTGCAGTGCATTGTAGTTTGAATTTGGCCATCTGTAAACAATGTCAAAAAGGTATGCGTGGCTAACGTTACCATTGCTAACAACACCAGCCTTCAGTCATCCTTCCAGGTTACACACGTGCAAATACCTGTGCTAAGTGTGGGTACACATGGTTGATATACCTATTCAACCTGACACACCCTATATTACTTTGTTTCCTTTTTATAGATGAAACTAAGCTGTTCTCCGTGAAGCCATTCTTCCACTGTCCTGTTGTTTACTTTCAGGTCATAGTGCAGCATTACGCTGGAAGGCAGTAGCTACCTACTGGAGCTACATGCTGCATTCAGGAGCTCCTTGGAGTATGGAAACTGTTTTTCCGACTTGTGTTCATGTGTTTTCAGGATACCGTGTCTGAATGTTACATGTAACAACAACCACCAGCATGGATGCTACGAAGAAGATGTGTGAATTGTGAATTATTAATAAGTATCTTAACATTCACAAAACATCTATTGCCCCCATGTTGATGACAAATATGACATCAAGTAGGCAAGTCGTGCACCTACTGTAATACTTTCCTGAGTTTCCAAATTGTTGTTCTGACTTGAGCAGGCATTCATGCATTTTCAATTCTGGTGCCCCCTGTGGACAAAGTAAGCAAGTGAAGTTTATTTGGAAAGCACCCTGTGTCACAGATACACATCACAAAGGGCTTTACATTTAAAACAAGTACACAATGAAACAAAATAAAGTGACAAAGAATAATAAAAAGCTCAGGGCTGACAGTTTAAGTCCTAACAACAATGAAACAGGTAAGTATAGTGATGTATTAAAAGCAAACGGCACTGAGAAATCAAATAATCAAATAAAGCAGGAGCAGTAACTGAAGTGGTGCAGTTTGTCTGATTAAAAACATTTTCAGCTGCTTCATGTAGGCACTGCAAGAATCCAAAGACTGCAGAGACAAGGGTAGAGTAGGACCTCATGTCTACTTGGTGATTGCCCCACTGGGTCCATTTCTAGAGTGTAAGCACAGCTGAGAGCAGCCATGAACAGCTGTACACACATCACAGGAGAACTGCAAGATGACACGAGAATACAGAGAAACACATACAAACAACATTTTGCTTTGTCTTCCTGAGGTTGCTTTGTTTGGCGCCTGTTTTCACTTGATGCTGATAAAGTAATGGACAATACGATCGGGAGTCCATATGTACGTAGAGTTTTACTTTGAAATTGACAGGAATTAATCTGCGTTTCCTTGTCTGACTTCCTGTCCGGCTCTATCTATTCTGTCTAGCTTGATGCGTGCTTGTAACAGGCACTGTGGAAAATAGACCCGCAACAATAATTGAAACAGAGCAGAACAGAGTTGCCCTGCTGGCACCCACTGGAGACGGACCGCGACGCTTGCTGTGGAAAAAGGAGCAATGACTATAGTGACAGTTAATGGTACACTACAGCGCCATAAAGCTGGTGGAAACAAGTGACAATGTTAGTATCTTGGGGTCTTTCTCACAAACAAGGTTGAGGAGTGTCATGAGATTGACAGGCAGGTTGTTGCTGTATCAGTTATGTTACAGCTGTTGAAGAGCGAGCCTGAAGGCAAAGCTTTCGATTTGCCTGTCAGTCTACAGAATTTTCCAACCCTCACCTTTGGTCATGAGCTTTGAGTCCTGACCAAAATAATGAGATCGCAGATACAAGTTGCCAAAAAGAGTTTCCTCTGGAGGGTGGATGGGCTCGACCTTAGAGATAGGGTGAGTAGCTCAAACATCCTTTGGGAGTTTGAAGTATAGCCATTACTCCTTTGTATTGAAAGGAGCCAGTTGCGATGGTTGGAGCATCCGATGAGGACGCCTCCGGGGCTACTCCCTTTGGTGGCACGTTCAAGTGGAAGGAGACCCCAGTTAGACCCAGAGCTCGCTGGAGGGATTTTATATGCCACCTGACTTGCCTCTAAATTCCCCAGGAGGATTTGGAATACATTGCTGGGGAAATGGGTGTCTGCTTGCTTTGCCTGCTGCCACTGCAACCTGGCCCCAGATAAGCGGATGAAAATCAAGGATTGGATGTTAATTCTCCATTATATTATGGCAAAATGTGGATTCCCTGGTTGTGAGAGATTTCATTTACATGCAGCAGCGCAAGTCCCCTTTTTGGAGCACACTGAAAAACTGAAGCCATAAGAGAACCGAGTTCATCAATATGCAGGTTTGATATTTTTTTTTATTTTTTATTTTTAAAGATTTATTTGGGGCTTTTCGTGCCTTTAATGCAGAGAGAGGACAGTGGATAGAGTCGGAAACCAGGGAGAGAGAGCGGGGAATGACATGCGGAAAGGGGCCACGGGTGGAAGTGAACCCGGGCCTACCGCTCGAGACGAGAGTCTCAATAAATGGGGCGCGCGCCCTAACCATTGCGCCACCAGCGCGCCGCAGGTTTGATAATTTTATATATTTATACACAAATTAAACTAGATTAAGCAATGACTTATCTTGGCCAACTATTATTCACTGTCTTTGAGAAGATCACCTCCGAGAGGTGTGGCTGTAACAGGGACAATCTCTATCTTTTAAAGACCATGGCCAATGACAGTTCATCATGTCACAAACAGTGCTTTACATTTTACTCTAAATGGCCCAACAGGGTTCCCCTTGCACAGCCTACACATTCCCAGGTGCGCACGGCCGCAGGAACACACCATAAAAAATAAATTAAAACTCCTTGGGACATTGCTGTGCGAACCTGAGGGAGCTACATGCGAAACACGTTGTTAGTTCACAATGACATTTGAGTTCTTTATTTATTTTACACTGCTTTACATTTTGTTAAATTGAATACACACCGCTGAACCACCTGTCATCATTTTAGTGGCAAATCAAGGTTTTAAGTTTGGAACCTGCATGGTCAGCCGTGCAGCCTGGGAGATTTCAGTCAATCAAAGCAGCCATGTTTAAAAACATCTGGAGAAAAAGAAATTACACAACTTGGTAATACTTTCAGCAATTAGACTGTGATAAGTGTCCTTTTAGTTTTAATTAAAAATTTAAAGCATTGACATACAAGTTGACTATTTCTCTAAGATATGATTACATGTTCAAATTAACTGTTTTTTCATGATAATGACAACTCGACAGAGTCCTGGCTTAAAGTCATGACCTCGTGGACCTGAGTTAGACACTACCTTTTCTGACTCTGCCTTGTTTCTACTGAAATGCTTCATAACCTTGTCTAATCTAATGCTTTTATGCAAATAGGGTTTAAATGAAGTTCAGCCAAACTCAAAGTTCAGCAGTAATATTACAGACCACTGAATAGAGAGGGGAGCTGATGCAATGGATGCTTATCTGATGACACAGAAAAGCTGATCCTCCACAATGTAGAGGCTAAATAGCTGCTCGGTAGGACTGGATGGCTGCTCCAAAGGTCACAGCAATGTATGAACTTAAAAAGAGAAGGGCTTGTTACTTTAAAACTCTCTTACGTGACAAAGTATCTTATAAATGATGTATGACTCGTAGTTAATGGAATGAAGTCTAAGAAAGTGTTTTAATTGTCAGTAAAAGTTGAAAAAAAAAAAAATGGACAAGAAGAAGAACCAAAGCAGAGAGGTACACAGGTCATATATATTTTTTTAGAATATTTTTGAAAGTCAAACAATGAAACTATGCTGGGCGAACCTGAGGAAGCTGCAGGTGAAATGTGTTGTTCGCTCACAATAAAGTTACAGGAAAGTCATTTTCAGTGTGCCATGGATTATTGATTTATTTTTCATAGGTTGGCTGTGTACAGGTTACCCTGTTTGTCATGTAGCTTAAACAATTTAACTAGTTCTTCATTTAGTTGTTTTTTCCACTGAACCAAGCTAGTAGAGCCTTCAATTATCCCATATCTTCTTGTAGTCATCATTAACTTGCAATTTTTACCCAAATTAAGAATTCAAACTATGTACAATAAACATCATTGGTTTTTAGAAATTTCACAAGGGTTGATTCTTGGCAGAAAAAAAAGGCAGAGACGTTTGCTAGGCTGTAAATTATAATGAATACACATCAATAAAATATACATATTTATTACTCTTCACTTAACAGGCTGTTTGCCAAACCCTGTATAGAGATAGTTTAAGTTGCTTACAGCAGCGGTCTTATTTACATTACAACAAGGGCTTAATTAACATATAGGCGAGGGAGGTGGAGAGAGAGAGTCAGAAGCGGAAGGAGATAATGAGAGGGAGATGACATAAGAATTAATGTTTCTCCCGTTTCCTGTTTATTTAAATTACCAGCCTATTGTACCTACGGCCTATGTGATGTATGATTATGGTTTTATTTTTCAAAGAAAGTTTAGCAGAGACTCCAAGTAAGAACTAACCAGCTTTTCAAAGTGACTTCATTCAATCTATTACGGTCCCTGACAAAAATTCAGATTAATAGCATTGTGATCAGGCTTTTACTTTGAAAGGCATAACAGAGCCATGACAGATGCATGCCAGGCGGCTGCATATCAGACTTCTGCAACGTTATATGAACTAATCATAAAGGATTGTTGAACAGATGCGGATTATAATGTTTGCATTATTATCTGTTCATTGGTTGAAAAGTTACAGCTGGAAGAGCAGATGGTAAGATGTAATTGTTTTATTGAATCCTCTTTGCTCTTGATACTCCAAACTGTAGCACTGTGCCGGCAGTATACTGTATTATTTTTATCCCCGACTAGCTCTGCTGTTCACTGCAGTGTAATTAGTGGCTCTCAACAGTCAAGCAAGCAGCACTGAGCACAAGTGTCAATGAATATTTAGACTTTAGCTCTAACACACTCATTAGTGCTAAACACAGGCAGCTGATTATACACCCGTTTTCTAACACATACATGTTGAACATACATATACGGCTAATTACTGTGTCTTCGGCGACTAGGTCACAACCGCAGTTCAACCAAGTTCAAAGCATAATGTGATATCCTTATTTAAGCTTGAATTTGAGTTTATTATTATTCTTTAGTTAGCCGCCCCTACATTGCAAATTAGATTGAAGGAAAAAAAAGAAAATATCGGATTAATTGCACAACGAAAAAGAGGAACTCAAAGAGGAAGTAAAAATATTCATCAGCGGCACCCCCGCTGGTGCCCCTCTTTGGAGTTCTGCCGCCTGAGAAAGATGGGAGCTCAACGGGAGCTTCCTATTAAAAAAGAAATTCTACAGTGTGAGTGCAACATCCAGGAAAGCGTTTTACATCAGCACCTATGTAAGAGGGCTCTTCACAATCTCAGATGCATGTCATCGAAAGAGGTGGATCTTGTCAAATGTTTTAAAAATTTAGTTTTCTTTGCATTTTCAAGCGAATTCTAAACCTGGAAAGAGCCAGAGAGTGGAGAATGAGAGGCTGCATGATATAGAATAGACGGAGGGAGGGTGAGGCTGAAAACTGAAGAATGGAGCTTTCTTCAGGTTATATTTGGGGTCTCATGTGACAGCTGAATTTCCTTTGCTTCCTATTCTTCCAGGCATCGTGTATCAGTCTCGGCTGCCAGTGTGAAGATAGAAAAGAGCAGCTGATGAAGAGAGCTACCTCAGACAGCCTCTGCTCGCGCTAGACTGCCTCCAAAACCGATCAAGTGTGTTTGTTACAGCGGATCATGAAAAGAAAGAGACTCCTGCAGGCTGACATCAATACTATTTCTCAACTTTTCATTATGTTGCAAAAGATCCAATGTCACCGGGTTCGGTATCTGTTCAACACAGCTCAAATCTCCACTTCTTATCTCAAAAGAATCAGCACTATCGACCTCTTTTTATGATACAACTTCTGTTTTTCCCGGAATTGAATCAATTCCTTTATAAACAGCTTAGTTCTTGGGGGGGAGCTTTACGAGTTTTTCAGCTTATAACACAGATCGATTGGTGCAGTCAGATTAGATGAGGTCTCTGAGGCACGAGCATTACTTCACTCTAGAGAATTTCCGATTAAAAGACGGAGGACCAAAGCAGCACTCTACACCTGTCGACACTAACCCATAATTGGGGTGCATGTACACTGGAAAGCATATGTGCATGCATGAAACCACAGACACACACAGAGGCTTCATTCCAAACAAGATGAAGAGGCTGCTATGGGCCACAGGCTGGGGCAGCTCTCACCTCCTGGGTCTGCAGCTTTGCTGGACGGCTGCAGCTCCTGTTTGATGTCTGCATGTTTCTGGAGTCAATACTGCTCTCGTCCTCTGTTGTTTACCCTTTCTATAATTCACTTAGGGTAAACTATGAGGGTGTGTCGCGCTTTCAATATCAGTACAAACCATCAATAGCATATATCTAATGCTCTTTTTGCTTCTGTTTATTCTAGAGAGACATGCATGCTGAAAAGTAGTCCCGAAAACAACCTGAAAACAAGGCCTTGAGATGATAAAGGTTCAGTTAACCTGAGTTACAGAAACTCCTGCAGCTTGCCATTATGCAGACAGTTGGCTCGATTTCTCTTCTACAGACCTACTAAATGCTCACTATAGGAAAACAGTGGTTGTTGCGGAGAGTGATGTGAGGGATTGTCAATAAACAAATTCAGGTTAATTAATAATATCCTTTTTGTGTGCAAAATAATACCTATAAGTACGCCATCTATAATCACGATTAGGATTTACTCTATCTTCATAAATTGGCCCCTTTAGCCACCAGCATTGCCTCTTCGTGTGCCCTGGAACAGTGTCCCCTTACTATGAGCTATTTATATTCTCCACTTGACGATACTTAAATACATACATATATAGTCTTCTGTGGATCCAGAAAGCCTCTGCTTGGTGAGATGAGCAACTGAAGCATATTTACCCACACTTGTGAGCACATAAACAGACGCTGTGGACACCCCATTCTCATGATTTTGTTTTTTTTTCTTTGTTATTTTGCACATTCTCTTGTTCAGTCATAATGTTTTAATCATATTTATATTCTTGTGCAAAAGAATCTTTGCTATCGGTTTATTTGTGGTTTAATGAGTAAGGCTCACACAGGCACTCTTGGGGCAGCTTAGGGGTCTTTTGGATGCACGGATGCACATGCTTCTTTCAGTAGACCCAGATGTTTGGTAATATGCAGCCTAAACTGATGTGCTTGTGTTTCTGTATTTCCGTGTGAGCAATAGTGATGAAACAATGTATAAAGGGAGTCACACATATATTGAGTGTGTGAGATTAATGGACTTCTATTATTGCAAAAAAAAGTCATCTAGTCAAAAGTCAACGTCACATATTGGCTTATCCTTTTAATAGCAACCGCAAGGTTGCCAGGTGACACACATTGGCCTAAACAGACGATTCAGATGTTCTTATATAGACTAGATATATAACATTTTTTTCCAAATATATTTTGGGGGAATTTTCAACTTTATTAGATAGGACAGCTGAGGAGAGACAGGAAATGTTGGGTGGAGAGAGTGGGGGATGACATGCAGAAAAGGGCCAAGGTAGGATTCGAACAAGGCTATGGCCCTGAGAAAAAAAATAAATTTCTTAAGGTTTATTTATGTCCCAACATAAACACAACAAATGATAAGGCCGTGGAGCTATTATAATCACAAGCGGCCTGATCTAAGGTGATATCCCAGCATGTTGCATCAAGGTTGAAGGGGGGGGAGAGATAGGGTTAAAGGGTACACTGTTGACTTCCAGATTGCATAAAGATCATAAATAAAGATCACACTATGTCAAATGTTGCATCACGTTTTAGGTCAAGTCAGTGGGCCAGAATACCAAAACACTGACACCAGCTGACATACTTACAGGGGAAGTTTAAAAACCATGGGTTTGAATCCAATCTCGGCCCTTTGCTGCATGTCGTCCCCCCAACATTTCCTGTCTCTATTCATCTGTCATATCTAATAAAGACAAAATGCCTTTAGAAAGGTTGCCCTGTTTGGCGAGGCCAGACCACCACTTACTATTGATAAGTACATCATACAGACTGTAGGGCTACCTTTTGCAACTTCATAAAACCTGAACTATCCCTTTAATGAAAATGGCACACCAGCGTGATGTGGTTTGCTGATGCACTGGCTGCCTCCTCTTTCTGCCTTCAATAAGGAGCAGACCTCCTGCCTTCCTCCTGCTGTTTCCACTATGGCAACTTTAAAAGTTGCAAACAGCGACCTCCTGCCTGAGTTCTACAACCACAAACAAAAGCTCTTCAGTCTCTCTGCACCCTGTTGAGGGTCTGCGTGTGTTATTAAATGACAATTGTGGTGAAACAGAAAAATTGAATTCCGATTTTATTGACATGGGCAGGTCTTGTTGTACTTCATCAGGTGTTCCCAAGAAAAGGCTGTGTTAAGGAAACACTGAGGCACTTCTTTTATTCCTAAGATTATACTAAACTAAGAGTAACTGTTAACACCACCAACTGGTGCATTCTTTCACTTTCTAGGACACAGCATTGCTCTTCAATTGTTGCATATAACAAAGAGAGCAAATTAGTGCACTCTAACTCACTATTGAACCGAGACTTTCATGCCTTTTTCACTCCTCTGTCTCTTCCTGTTCCTTCTTCCCTCCGTCTTCCCCACTCTCCATCCAGCCGGCCGGATCCGTCCTCGTTTCACCTAGTTGACTGGATATTGCTCATACTCTGCTGTGCCAGAAGAACTTGTTGAATTATGCAAATGGCTACTGAGCGGCAAAGCCCTTTGGAAGCTGCTAGAACAAACATTTGTGCGCATTAGGAGAACAAACTGTGTTGTGTTGAGAAATTGTATTCTTTCCTGGAAAAACCTTGCCGAGGTTGTTAACAGCAGTTTGAGTTTGTCTTCATCAAACATAAAAAGGCGGGATTAGTCCCTGATTTGTATTTGTGTTTTGTTTGAATTGCCTTTCTGTCTGAATGGTGACACTTGTCTGAACTTACAAACACACAGTCACGCTCTTCTTTTTAAATTTATTTCTGACACATCCACTCTCATACTAATTCTTCACCGCTTTAGCATCACATGTGTACATCTTGACATCACCATTTTTTGACTTCTCCTAATCCCTGACAAGGTATGAGTTCCTAAGTGTACAGTGTTTGGGCTCAGGCTAAAATGTGGCAATGTATTCATATATTAGGCGTGGCAGGAACATTATGTTACTTGGAGTTGCTCGTAGACTCCAAAGTTTAAACTGGGGATCCGTGATGTCACCCTTTTGCAGACTATTCCAGTGTTTGCAAAATGAGTAATTTAGATGCCTTGTTCACAAGCTCTAAAGGGAGCAGGGGTTGGCTCAGAGAGTGATCCAGAAGTAGCAGCTGGTAAAGGAGGCTCCAACATGCCATCTTATCTTCATGCTTGCTGCCCTGGTAGATGTGTTAATGGACCCTTCTGCAGGTCTTCCAGATGCCTTGTACAGGATGTTGCCTGGAAATGACTCTGCTGCTCGCATCATTTCCAGAACACCCTCCATTAATGACATGACTCCTGTCCTTCAGCAGCTTCATTGGCTCCCGGTTAAACACAGCATTGACTTCAACATTCTGCTCCTCACCTTTAAGGCCATCCATAATCTCGCTTCTCTGTACTCCTCTGAACTCCCGCATATCAGCACACCCCCTCCTGCACTCTCAGGTCTTCTTCTATTCAGCTCACTGCACCACCCGCCCACCTGTCAACCATGGGGTCCAGAGCCTTCAACCCTGGAACTCCCTCCCACCAGAGATCTGTAATATTGACTCTCTCTCCGTGTTAATGAAGGGAACTGTACTGAGCACTGGCATCATGTATTTGCTTGTGTGTATGATCAACAGTTGAACCAAGACTTCCAGCTGTTTGGTGCTGAAACAGCCTCCAAGTTGCTTGAGAAGTGGGACACTGCATTCAAACCCAAGGTCATCAAAGAGGCCAAACACCTGACTCAGTCAACTGAGCTCTGCAGACTTCTAAAAGCTGCTGAGAAACTGACAGAGGACGATGACAATGTGAGCTACATGACATACTTGGGTTTTGTATTACAAATACCTAGTGCTGTTTACTTTGTACATTCCTTGTAGAAGCTAATGACTTTCTTTGCCTCACATTTTCTCCTAATAGACTGGGACAGTGACATGGCTTCTCTGCTTCTCCTTCTACATCTGTTGCCACCCACAGCTGGACCAAAATAAGTCCTATAGATGCAATGTATAAAATGGTGTACTTTCACAAGAACGTAATGTCTCATCTGTTGAAATCCCAACGTGACAGTTTTTACATTAGCTAGTTATATTAGCTCAATTAGAAACAACTTGCAAAGGGATCACTCACATCACACAAGGATTAGATGTGATTTTAAACCATCACTTGAACATGTTAGTGTTTACATGTTACATTTTTCATGTATTTCTGTTTTTCAGTCATGCCGCAGCATCGATCAACACCTGCGTGATAGAGAGGGCAAACACCCATACATCCATCCACCGTACATCACTGTCAACAAACAGCTCATCCCCTGCCAAACCAGCAGCTCATTGGGTGCGTCTGATGAACTGTTTAAGTCTCACTACGTGTTCAACCTTTCTTATGATGAGTCCCTGGTCCGCTACTCTTTCATGCAGACGTCAGTCTACAACATTGATGTTACAACAACAGATGAGTCTCCCAAGAGTTTGGCAGTTGCGGGCAAAACTCTTCAATAAACAATGTTGACGTGTTTCATTTGCCAAGCTACACATGCTCCCTGTCAGTCCTTGATAACTCATTTGAGAATTGATCACAGTTTCTATCCAAGCACCAGGTTTAAGTTAGTTTGTGCACAAGATCGCTGTAGGCGTCAGTTTTCAACATTTTCAGGTTTCAAAAAACATTGAATTAGTGTCCATGAGAAGGATACTTGTCAAAGTGGCGATGCAGAAAGTCATTGGGAGTCATTTCAAGCTAATTTTTAATGGATTTCAAGATACTTCAGAAGTTGCAAGAACCAGCGCCATGCAGAGCCGCACCGCCTGTGTCTTTTGAGGACAATGAATCAGGTCAGGGGAACAAAGGAAACACAAAAGATATTTGTGCATCAATTATTGCTAAACTCCAAGCAAGTGGCATGGCAAATAGTGTTGTATCAACAATTTTTTGTGATTTAGAAGAACTTGCTACTGGACTACACTCCCAAGTTAAGCATGATATACTGTCTGCAGTGCCTACAGACGAACCTGTTGGGTCTTCAATTCAGAAATGTCTTGAGAACTTTGAAAACCCATTCCTTAGTTTTAATACTGAAACTTAATGAATGAAATATTTCAAGGAGAAATGGGGGGTTGTGGAGTTAGTGGAAAAAAAATGAGGAGTTCGATTTGATACGAGGCAAAATAAAAACACAGGTACTTATGATCAAGTTCCAGTGAATGACACTTTTGGAGACAATCAAGTTTATGTGTCCCAATTCTCATATTTGTAAACTGCACGGGACACTCAAAGCACTCACTCCTGGTCCCTGAGCTTATGCTGTGAGCTCTCTGTAATAATGAATATGTGACTCTTCTATCAACATCCCTCTTGCCTCATCTGGATTTTTCCAGCCGTAAAGAAATGTTTCCAAATATATACGATACTCCCCGTAGTTTTGTCTCCTACAGATCGTGTCTTGTACTCACATCCTCCTCGCTCCGTGTCTGATCAGGTAAAAACGATCTCAAATATAAAACATGCAGTAAAAAGTAACGGAGCAGTGTCGGTCATACAGCGGCCGTCGTCAACAGACTGTTGTCATGGAGACAGAACGGACGTGCAGCTCTTTTCTTCTCAGCGCAAAAACGCTTCATGTAGACACTCTGGAGCGCACAGCCAGCGCTGTTCTGCCCGTGAATAACGCTAGGTGGACACGGGGCCTAAAATCGTATTCTGACAAGTTAGAAGAGCGTGAAGTTGGTTTCCTATTCTTCTATTACTTTGGGCTAAGAAATCTGTGTACTTAAGTTGCAGTTGTAAAATTGAATTATAATGTTCTTTATACTGTTCTGATTTTTTATCAGTCAAATAAGAACTGATTATTTTATTAGAGGTCGACTCCCGGAATTTTTTCTATCAAAAATAAAGTTTCAAGTTGTGTTTTATGATATCTGGCAATGATGAAAAGAGTTAGCAGTATGACATATTTAAAGCTCCTGTTGGCACCCCATGAGGACACAACGGTACCTCTTATCACTCTTCTGATCTTAAAGGTCGCATATACTTATTTTTAACCAGTTTAAAGGTCAGAGGTCCCTAAAACACATCTGTGAAGTTTCTTCTCCTCGAATTGGGCGGCCTGGGTTCGGATCTGACCTGTGGCTCCTTTCGGGCATGTGCTTCCCCACGCTCTCTCTGTCCCTGATTTTTCCGACTCTATCCACCATCCTTTCTCTACAAAGGAATAAAAAGCCCAAAAATAAATATTACAAAAAAAAGAAAAGAAATGACTATATAAAAGAAGTCACTATTATCACTGATGGTCTTATAGCTTTCATCGGTCACATCGAGGCATCAATATTATTTTATTTCAGTGTCAGACCACCTAGAAACTCCTCCTGGTAGATTTAAATTCCTTCAGGACAACAAGACAAAAGCACCTTTTTCTCAATCACCACAGAATGTCCTCTCGGTGGCATCAGTCTGTTTGAACACAGTATCGTGAACATAATTCAACAACATGATAGTATGGAGAGGATTACTTAATTAGATTCAAGAGCTGTAGCTGCATTCATTTGCATACTAATGAAGAGCTGATTTTGATTAAACCATGACTCCATTTGTTATTCTCTTAATGGGATAGGATTCATATGAATTTCATATAGACGTCATATTATGACAGTTTGTTATTGAAATCATTTTTAATCACTTGGAAAGAAAGGGAAAGTGTTTAGAGAGAAATAATCGCTTCTTAATGCAATAAATAGCTCAATTAAAATATTCAGTTATTTGAGATTAAGTGGTTGCTGAAGGGCTACTGTTCATGCTATTTTTATTTTTTGCATTGTCATTAACTCTTAACAAACGCTACAGCTAATAGGAGCTGGAGGACAACAATAAATTAAATATTTTTTCTGTCATTGAAGTTCTTTGAATTATTTGCCAAACCAAGGAGAACCGTCAGTCATCTTCAGCATGAGGGTTGTTGAGAAGTAGTCACAAAGAAGTTCCCTAAATAAAAATAAAAAATGTAATTTATTAATGTAGTAAAAGTAGATAAGGGACAAATCACAGGGTGAAGACCAAAATAAGATAGACAGGCATAGGTAGATTTTTTCAGAATGACATTGAATTCACATGCAGGGCCTGATAGCAGAGCAGTTGACATTGAATTTGCAGCCATAATCTTACTGGGGCGGCCTAGTGGTTAGTTAGCACATCCCATGTACAGAGGATTACGTCCTACTGTAGAAAGTAATTTGTGACTCTATCCAGTATCTAGTCTCTACAATAAAGGGTATCAAAAATAAAGAATCTTATCTTCCCAGTCCAGTACTTGATACTGAAACTCCATATTTAAATGATTATGCAGGCATATACTCTTGAGAAACTCCACATGAGAAAAAAGTTAGAAAAAGGGTGTTACAATCCTTAGGACTATACATATAATATGATATTAATGTTGGGCAATCAAACTGCAGGCACATTTTTTCCCCAAAATATTTGGCGTATTTAAACTTTGACCTGATAATGCAGTTGGATGTCAGAGGGATTAAGGTAAAAGCTGTCAGCATATCCTATGGATGTAGCGACAGAATATTAATGAAACATAATTACAAATTGTCCATAAAGAGCGCTTAAGAAATGGGTGAGAGCTATACAGAAGAGGTCCCAAGCTATATTAGAATTGACGATGATGCATTGATTTAATAATTAAAGTGTCTCTTTTACAGAAATGTGGTGCATGCTGAAAAAATGCCTAGTATGGGGCACAGATGGCCCAGCTGTTATCGCGCCCAATGTACAGAGGCAATAGTCCTCTAGGCAGGATTCCTGGGTTTAAATCCAACCTGCGCCTCCTTCCCGCATGTCACTCCCCACTCTCTCTCCTTATTTCCTATTCTATCCTCTGTCCTGTCCAAAGAAAAGTTATCGGAGAGGATCATTATATTTTTCACAATTGGGGGAAAAGCTGCATTGATGAGAAAACATTTAATAATTCCTCCACTGGTTCAGTTTTAGTGATGCAATGAATTTAAGGTCACTCAGCCAGGACCACTCTTCCCGTGCATATAAGGAAGCCTAAAGCGGGGAGAGATGAAGCAAAATCCCAGAACAGAGCTGGCATCAATGACAACATCATGAAATTGAATACGGCAGACACAGCATTAAAGGAGGAGCCGGGGTGGAGGAGGTAGCAGCAAAGAGTAGGCAGGCTAGATGAGTCTAAATAAGGCAGCATGAGTGTGATTAGCCAATTGGATGCTTTGAAGCAGATCAGATGGCCATCAGCTGATGGGGGGGCATGGATATCAGCTGATATCAATGAAACACTGGCACAGAACATCATCTCCCAGAGGGCAACTTAGGGTTCCATGAACTGTATTGGCCAACGATGAATATCTGTAGAAACTTTCATTAAAATCCATACTGTTCATGCCAAGACCTAACAGATTTGTCGACAAACTGACAACACCATCCTCAGTGCTTTACCTTTATGGTTGAAATACAACATCTAACCCGCTAGTACGGCTGGAGAGCCTGGAAAAAATTATAGTCATGGGAACAAAGCTCAGCCAACTGGCAGTTCCTTGCAAGGCTTCATTTAGTCAGAAACATAAAGTACAAAAGTGTAGCAGCAATAAAGTCACTACAAAAGTCTTATTGTGGAGTGACATTTTAACAACAGGAACATCAGTTTAATCTAAAAATCAATGACCAACCATTACCCAAGCATTAGAGATGTCATGTATTGGTTTTAATGCAGGATTTATGTTTCATATTTGAGCATCATGTAAAAAATGTTTCTTACGTTTTGATAGATCAGAAAAGCGTGGTACTGCACAACTGTGAAGATCCTCATGCTGTCACTGATTTTCTAACAATTAGGTGATTGTGTAGTCCCGCAGACTCAGAGAAAGGCTGCTGTAACCAAACCTCTTAAGATGATATACCACTGGGCCATAAAAAAAACTTTGGACAGGAAGCCAATACTGTATTGGCCCCATATATCAGTCTAATCCTGGAAGCCTCTGTGACTGCAGGGCTCCACATTGTTGTGCTCCTCCATATTGAGGAGGATCCTGAGGGAGCGAGAGGCTGCTACTACTGACCTGAGTGTGCTACTGATAAACAACCTGCACAACTTAAAGTTGCAGTACATAAATCTCAAACAGATGTGCTATATACATCTTTAAATCAGAATCTGGTTGGAGAGATGTGAAACGCTTGCAGTTAGGCACAAAATTTAATCAATTGAATCCTTTGCACCTCATAATTTTAATGATGAGGATACTTAATCCATTTTCAGACTAAAGACAGGTGTGGGTAGATGTTTAATGTGTCTTGTTGCACCTGTAAGACCACCTACAGTGATATCAAGGTGTACAGACAGTACTTGGAACACTCACCTATGTCATTGCAGCATGAAGACATAACAAACCTATCTCTGTTTTAATAACGTTCTGTTGCATAACATACTTACATTTTCCAATTAAAACATGTTTTCCAGCTTTTAACAGCAGGTTGACATAACCTAAACGGGAAACAAATTATCATAGTTACTACGGATGATGGAGAGAAAACTTATAACAATAATGTATACTTTATTATTAAGCTGAGCCTTAGACAACCAAACAGGAGCAATAGACATTGAGAAAATAAATGGACTAAGTATATAACCTTGAGGGACACCAATGGGAAGACAGAATAACTGCTATGTTTAATTAAAGTAGACTAGATAAAGTATCACTTTTAAGTACATTTTACATTTTCTAACAGGAGGTTGTTTTCCTGTTACCTATTCTGCAGTATCACTCTAGGTTTTTAGAGTTGATTCTGTTAGATTAATATGCATTCTATTCATTCCAAATTTGCAACCTGTCAGCTCAGCCATGCTGTTTTGTAAAGCTTCAACACTCTCACAATTTTTTCAAATTAGAGATTTTTCTCGAAGCTCAAGGGCCATACTCCCTCACTAACAATTTGCAGGAAATGTTAAGTTTCATTTGCAGTGGCTTCAAAGGGATTAAAAAAGGCAATGCAAAGCAAGAATAATGCATTGAAATCAGACAAAAATAACATTCACTGTGAAATATTTAGTTGAATGGACTCCTTTATCTCACTGATTGCAATGCTTTTTTGAATGATCAGTGTAGCCATTATTACGGGAACACCATCTCCCTGCAACCGCAGACTATCATTAAGGAGGGGACGTTTCATGTTCTTTCTCCATCCTTTCCTATGTGTTAAATAAGATGTATTTAACAGAAGTATCAAGTTGATTCCAGGAAGCTTGTTGAATACCAAGCATCTCTCTGGCACCCTTGCTTGTTTGACCTCAAGGCTCCCATCGATCATCAAATGCTCCCGACGGAGCTGCTGACCACAGGCTGACACTGGTGAGTTAGAATAATAAATCCTGATAGACTCAGTCAGAATGGAAGACCTGTAAAAAAGGTCCTGGAATCACTTATTTGGGATATTTGGTTGAACTGTAAGGAGATATTATCTGTAGCATTAGGGGTTTTAGAGATGTTGAAGGCTTGTTTGTGTCTGTGAGAGACCTCTTCAGTTCATAAGTAGACAGGGATCCCTCTGAGATATGTGTCAGACTTGACACATACCAATATTTCTTAAAAGGGTTGTATATTTTTTATAGATATGCTGATAAATGTTCAGTCTCTTTTTAATATTTCTCTTTACCATAATTTTCAGATAGATTACTAGTTTTGGGGCAATCTGTGAATGGAATTTAGATAAATAGAATCTTATCTGCACAGACAGGAGCAGTCTGGTAACTTTATGATACAATGATGAACTTTGAGGCGTCCGAAGAACGCATCATTGTGCACCAGGTGCATGATATACGTCATCGCCACACAAGCTCACATGAGGTGAACTAAATAGTTTCTGCTGCATTCACACATCAACTCATCCAGACTTCACATAGTAAATTAACTCGGGGGGCTGGCAGGAGAAAGTCTGAACAAAGTTATTGGGCAAAATTCCAGCATTTGCATTCACACATGCACTAACCCCAAAGGGGAGTTTTGTGCATGTGTTAAAGCACGATATAAATAATCTGGACAGTCATCTGCTCTGCCCTTCAAATACCCTTTTAACTATTTTATTTATCGACATTAAGTGTGGTTCCTGTTGTAATTATGTGACCTTGACTTGGGTGACAGCACCGTCTCCTCAAGATCAATACATATTCAACAGTTAAAATTTCAGTAATTAAAAAGCATGAATAAGGCTTTCATTTCCCTTACAAACATACAGCAGCATCAGTATCAAAGTGTCACCATCACATGAAAACTGTTGTCACCATCATTCATCCATCACAGGGCTGTCAACTGAAATCATTTACAAAGTCTATTCCCAGGGCTGTTGTCGCCTGACACTGTGCCTCTGCAACACTTGACAACTGCAACATTTTTTCCCCTTCCGTGTTGGATCCAAACACGCTACAGCCCTCGAACTGAAGAGGGTTGAGGGTTGCGATCACCCTTGAACTACAGAGGGTGGCTGCTCTCATATTCTCTTTGAAAACTAAGTCATGTCTGCGGCCCTTGACTTTAGGAAAAGCAATAGATGAAGAGGCGGAGGAGGAGGTGAAGGCGGAGGAGGTTGTTGTGGTAGTAGGGGTGCTAATTAAAAGCATGGATTATTTATTTGCTTCATGGTGGCATTTTGCTTGTTTGCCAAACAGCTGCTGTGGGATGAGCTCTGCCTTAGCTTGGCTGATTGCCTTGCACTGGCTGTATTGTAGACACATATGGTTTACACACACACACACACACACACACACACACACACACACACACACACACACACATGCGTCTGCTCTTCATGCATTCACTGCTGCATGGAAAATTATTTCCTAAATAATTTTATTTCTCTGAGGGACAAAATGAAAGTGAAAGTGTTATGCTCAAGTTTTAGATGACCTCCAGTATGAAGGAAGTTGTTGAATTAAAATATCTTAAAACATAATCTATGTACTCCATATTCTGGGCTTGCAGTGTTTTCAAAGTGACTGCGGTTGTCTTGAATAAAAAGCCTTTGTATGTTTCCCTTTCGCTGATTTGTGTGCATTTTTGTGGGAGAGCCAAGTCCACAAATTGTTCCAGGTTCCTCAAGTGACTGATGTAAGAATGACTTATTGTCATGGTAACGCTGACAAATTATAATTGGAGTGTTCAAATGCAAGTTGCATGTAGGTCACTTGCCTTGGGGATCAGATTTGGCACTGTGACATATCCATTTGGTCCAGATGGAATAAAAAAAAAGGGATACAACTCCACAAAGCATTTTGCTGCTTGCACTGATTAAACACATCAGATCTGTGTCACGTGTAAGGAGACTGAGAACTGGGACACTTTGAGCGGCAGCATGGCAGAAACCTTCAAGTCTTCGCCAGCGCTTATTAAAATTCTTGTAGGTGGGTTACCAGCTTGTTAGAACACGAAAGGTTAGAACAGTTAGGACAGAGCTGTATTCATTATTTTAAAGGAGACACGATGCTTTTACAGAAAGTGGACAATTTGTAGCACATAGAAAAACATCAGAGCATAAAAAGAGACATCAATAATGACACATTATACCTATTATTTATTCCTTTAATACGTATATTTTTGTCTAACCACGCCAGAAAAGTTTAGGAAAAAGTCCCAAAAATTGTGCTATTTAGAGTCATGTTCAAACTCACAATTTCCTTTCCCACCTGTCAGTCAGCATGATTCACTTTGATCAAATTAAATTCATGACTCAAAGCCTGACGAAGGAAAGAGGCAAGACTCGTCCACTAGTGCTTAATGGTTGGTAGCAGCAAGTCAAAAGTTTAGCAAATTTTATGAACAAAAATTACCGAATATTTTATAGTTTCCTTGATGTTCTTGACTTTTTCTAAACATATGTGGATTTAAACTTGACAAACCTGACTTTGTTTGGTTTTGTTTCAGTAGCAAAATTACTTTTCAACATTTGGTAATATTAAAGCCTAGCTTAAAGAGCAATTAGGATTGTCCCAAACTAAGAATCAACATGGTCAAATCTGATTGGTCGGATTAAGCCGATAGTCGACTGGTCATCAAATGTCTGTTTTAATGCTTCCTGGATTCATATTCTCATTTGCACAATAAGCCAGTCCCTCCAGGAAGTTGCAATGTCGCGATCGCAACAATTAACGCAAATTTAACCAATCCCTGTGAATTCCGGGCGACACTGCAATTTTGTCCAATTACCGCAACTTTTCTGCAAATTTGACCAATCAAAATAGTTTCCCCTGCGAGTTTCACCAATCATAGCAGTCCCCCGTGAAAACTGCGAGCCATACGTCACCAGAGTTTGGTGACCATTGACCAAACTGGTTTACATACAGATGCAGACATGTGCGACACATATGTTGAACATTTACCTACAAAAAAACTTCAGCTAATAACCATGCAAGGCAATTCCCCGATTGTTCTGCACGGAAGCAGGGGTAAACTGTTTTGCACCCCGTGCAGCGTTGTGGTGGAGCAAAAAAGGAAGTCATCGATCTACCGCAAAACACACCAGGAGAATGACTGAAATGCACGAACAGCATACAAGACAAATCACAGTGACATCAAGTGCTGAAAGAAGCAAGGAGAGTTAAATAAATAAGCATGGAAAGAACAAACGTTGTGTGTGTGTGTGTGTGTGTGTGTGTGTGTGTGTGTGTGTGTGTGTGTGTGTGTGTGTGTGTGTGTGTGTGTGTGTGTGTGTGTGTGTGTGTATTAATGAAAATAGTTAGGAATAAAAAGTTGTAAAATGTTTGAAGTGGTTTAAAAGCTTAAGGCAAAATATTCATTTGGATGTGTAATGAAATCACATGAAAAGTGAGTGTGTGAGAGAGAGAGAGAGAGAGAGAGAGACGTCACTGAGCGAGGCAAAGGAATATGTAACTTCACAAAGCTAATGGCTCTGCTCAGATTCAACATATAGTCATCACTCAATCACATCTAAATGTGTGTAAGAAAATAATTTAAAGGGTAACTAAACCCCACATGTTCAGTTGTACTGCTCTACCCTGGAATTTTTAAAAATGCCTTTCAGATGTCAATGTATCAACTTTGAGAGGGAGGGGGGCAGGGGGGTAAGACACGCCCACTCCCTCCTTCTGCCGCAACATGACACAATATTTGCCCCTCTCACACAAATAAACCCCTATGTGCTGCAGGCTGTGTATGGGACATACATGCAGACACCAGATCTCAATAGGTCAGTTTTAACAAAATTGTAGGTGCATTGAAATGAATAAAACCAAGTCCAGTTCGTGATTTAAAATCAGCAGGAGTATTAAAACATTGAGCACCCTGTGTTTTCTTGTCTATCTTGAAGAAATTTGGTATACACTGTTGAACATGCATCCCAAGTTCTTTAAGGAGATGAGTCAAACTGGGTACTGATTGTGTCTAAATGCTGT
Organism: Labrus bergylta; assembly: GCF_963930695.1. Classification (NCBI taxonomy): domain Eukaryota; kingdom Metazoa; phylum Chordata; class Actinopteri; order Labriformes; family Labridae; genus Labrus; species Labrus bergylta. The sequence continues at coordinate 14,429,329 of NC_089214.1, forward strand.
GTATTGCACTTTAATACACTGTGCTACCTTAACCTGTACTGTATTTTCATATTTTTAAATCCTGGCTCTCCTGCCTTGACCCTCCCTCAGCCTTGCCTTATCCTGATTTCCCGGACAAAAAGCGCTGAAATACTGTCAGGCATGTTATTTATGCCAGTTGTACTGACTGGCACAAGACAAGCTTTTGTGTAGGAACAAAGTATACTCCTGTGTACATGATTTTACATATTTAAATTTCTTGACAATTTCACAAACTTCCCTGACACTGGGTTGTAATGTCTGGTTAAGAAGGGGACAATTTTAAGTTAATCAGTAAGCACGTTGGCAAGCAAAAAGTTTGGCAAACGCAGCTAATCTAGTTAAAAAAAAAAAAAAAATCCATGACAACTACTATCAGATCCATGACAATAACTCGTCTCAAGCGTCTCAAAAATGTCTGTTGCTGTTTATTCTGATTCTTGGTTGTATCATTCGTCTGATGCGATCTTCGTTTTTTATGTGCTGCAGAACAGGAACCCGCTGTAAGCCAGTTTTAACAGAGTCAGTCCCGTTTAACTGTAACTTTTGTAATATTACTTGAAAATGAAATGAAATAAATGAACTGAACCAATTTGCAAAGAGTTTGTATAGTTGAGATGATGTTCTGCTCCGTCTTCGAGAGTTAGGAGTGATAATAATAACTTCACTGTGATGTCGTCTTCACACCGGCCTTATCAGATATTGCCTACAAAAATAACCCACAATGTTATCCATCTGCTAGCTCCAAGTAACTTTCAGAAATGATTTAAAGAGTTCACTCTTGATGGCCACCTCGCTATGAAAAATGTTCAGTGCCCTTTCAGTCTTTAAAAACAGCAACGGACGTGAAAAACATATTTGGCTGTGCTTTTGCTGGTTAGTGTCACCTTTGACTCTGCAACAGCCTCCCACAGTTGTCTCATAAAGCCAAAATACTGCTGTTAAAAAACACATCTCAATGTCTGTTCTTTTCTTTCTTTATCTCGTTCTGCTTTACTTACTGTCTTCTATGTCTCACTTCTTGCTCTTTGTAGCTGTGAAGGACTTAAAATAAAATCTTAAAGTGAGTGCTGTAAAAAAGTTTGCTTGCATGTTATGACATTGTGTGACCAGAAGCAGCAATGATGGCAGCATGGTATACACTGCCATGGTGATTTCCCCCCTGTTGATATATTTGACTTACAGGGCAGCTAACTCTGTCTGAGATGCTAATCTGAAAATAAAAACATACGTACATTTTTCCTTCAGTCTTATAGTGTGAAGTGTTCAACAAGATGATTTGTCACAGAATGGCAAAAACAACAGCCACTTCTTCATTTGAACCACAAATGACTTAAATTGTATCGCTTTGCAGTCATGTATTTGTATGTCAGTAACTGGAAATATGAAGAGAACTTAAATGTTTCCTACATCCGAAGCACCGACAGAAGTTCAAGTGTTCGTTGAAACAGAAGCACTGATATTTTTTTTTTTGTTGCTACAATTACAGTGAAAGTGCTAAAGTGAGATGAAGTAGTAGCAATGGAGTAGAGTGGGGATTGAAGCCATGAAAAGAGTCGGTCAGTTGTAGTGGCGGCTGAAGTGTAGCAATTGAAAAAAGGAGGTAGTGGCATTTGGAATCGGAGGAGGTGAAGTGGTGCTGGTACAGGTGATGACTAAGCATGAATTTAAGGCCCTTTTTCCACTTGGAGCCATCATGAAGTGTGAGTGATCTAATCACAGGTAGACAGTTCAAATTATAGAGCACCTCGCATTAGAATGTGTCTGGATGTATGTATCTCAAATGAGCACTTACTCTGTTTTTACTGAATACGATTGATGCAAAAACATCTTTTATCATTATTTTTATTGAAAGGTAAACTCCCGCACACTGACTAACTTGCAAACAAACATTTATTGGCAATGTTTCAGTACTAGACCTTCATCAGGCAAACAGTTTGTTTAAATGGGCAGGACATATTGAACAGAAAGTGGCGACAAGCCTGCAACCAATCATCATTATGGCATCAGCTCTGAAACAAATTCACCAACGAATACACATCAGCTTCCCCATTGAGAGCACACACATTAAAAAAAGAGAGTTGATTCTAAATAACTGTTGAATTCCTAATCCTAACCTTTCTGTTCAGCAGGTTTTGGTTGGTTTCTTCAGTAGAGTAGACTTTTTGTAACATGACATTTTGAGATTTTTGAACTATACAATTGTGGTACACACACACACACACACACACACAAAACACAAACACACAGACAGTGACAGGCCTGGTGAGGCTTTTGGAAGAACCAGCATGCAACAGAGCAAGGAACAGCGGGATATGAAACACACGGAGGGATGTCTGAAATGTCTGATAGGCTCTGTGAGGCGGGGAGGGGGGCAAGTGAGGAGGTATCTTCGGTTGTGGGCGTACAATTAATAAGCAGCCACAGACTGACTGTCCCAAAGCCTCACTCTGATCACTAATGACTTGACACTTCTCCTGCTCTTTCTTACATTCTCCTCTTTGTTCATTATCATGTGTGCTTTGCTGTGGCAATTACTCTGTGATTTGTCCAGAGATATGGTAAGACAGACACCGGCTTACAGCGATCAATCTCTCTCGTAGAGTCCTGCTGCAGGTTCTGGGCGACATGAAGGGCTCTCTGCAGCTCTGATTAGCGCTCAGTGATTGAAGCCGTGCCTTTGAACGGGATGCTTTTAATTGTCAACTCTTCAGACCCCTGTCTCCTGTGATGTCAGCTTCAGATAAAACACTGGCTCGTTCCTCTCACATCGTTCATCTGGAATACCAGCAAAAAGGGGAACGTGTCATACTGCTTAACAGTCAGCATCCATTTATCTTCCTCGTTGTCTCATTTCATAACCCTGAATAATACACCAGATCAATCAATCAACTACATTTTATTTATAAGCACCAAAGTAGAAAATGATTCTGTGCCATTTTTATTAAGCGCAGATCTGGACTAGACTCGATGCGCTGACTTTAAAAGCTGCCTCATCCCTGCTTTGCCCTCATAGAGCACAGCTTAGAATCTCAGACATACTTTGTTAAAGGGATACTTCACCCATTTGCATTATGCTTTGTATCATTAGAAACCTGGTAGTATTTTTGAATGGTCTTAACGAGTCACTTCAAAAGCATTCTGACTTCCTCAGGGGTGGATGTTGATCTCATCCCAGACCAGTGGACCATCCTCCCTCAAGACAAGACTGTAGGAAAGGAGGGAAGACAGGTTTTTGCAACACCAATGCCCCGACATCCTCAGCCTTATCGACCGTATTCTCAACCTACTGGCCCCTACTGCAGACTGTGAAGGAGGCTTCAGTCAGAAGCGAGAGAATGACAAGATATCTTCAAATTCAAAAATTCCCCGTATGAAATAAAGAGTATATTTATTTATACAGTTAAAGTAATTTCCAACCCTGCATAGTGGTACAATTGGATATGCTCAGCTATTTAGTGGTACCGTAGGAGTGTAGAAGGTCGAGGGACTGAGCATGTAATTAAGAGAAAAACAGTCCATATTTTATTGTTAAAAACATAAGACTGAGAAAGCGGCATAAGTTGGTCAAAGTTGACTACTGCCATGTCTGAGTTGAAGACAATTTTTACACAATGTTAAACAAATGTTCATGGTTAGTGGGGGTCCTGCTTGTTCTGCTTCCTCTTGGATGGAACGTTGCATAAAATGCCTGAGGCAGCGTGGGAGAGCCAAGGTCATTTCTCTAATAACCCTGACATGCTGTTGTCTGACATATATTTATCATATCTTCCCCATTTTGTTCCTGAAAGGCTCCATTTGTATTAAGTATAAGCCAGTCAGCACCTTCAGGGCAGGGACAGGCATTTCTGTCCCATATCGAGTAAACTGTAGCTGAGGGAAGAGCTCTTCATGAAATTAAAAAAGGATCTGTCCAACAAAGTAAAATCCCTCAGCCAGATGTTTCTTTGAATGTATGTCCAATTGGTTTTTCAAATGACCTTGTTGTCCCCAAGATCTTATTATTTATTTATTTATAATGCAAACAAGTTTCTCTGCCAACATTTTTTCTCAAGTTTTCAAATATAACTATTACTTCTTAATTATACCATGGATACAAGTTTGACTTTGCCACTTCTATTAAGCACAAGGTGTAATTCACCCTGGTGCAACACATACAGGGCTTGAAGCAGGAAACTTTTGATACTACCAAAAAACATTTCTACCTGACACATGGGCTTTGTGAAACCAAATACTACTCAAACAGTAGAGTAGGCTATATACTGCATACTGCCTTCTAACCTGACTGTTAGCATGCTGTTATCAACGGACTAAACTACGGGTGACGTGACCGCTTTCCAGTCCGAGCTGTTTGATAAGCTAGAATGAACTAGAACGACTGTTAATCCATAAATGGAATGAACAACAATATACACAAGTTCATTACAAATACAGCTAAGTCGTCATCTCAACATCTGTTGACATCAAAGTGAGAGTCGCAATGCATTTTGGGGCGGTTTAGTACTCCCAGTGTGCTCCCTTATCATAATTCAAAATTCTGACCAATTTGGGGAACATCAAGGCATTTAGGATTTTGGAACATACCACATACTAAATTCGGACACTTTTTTTATAATGAAAAGTATCAAAGTACACAGATTCAGACACTGACATGGACATTTACAGCTTCCTCACAGATAATGCAGGAAGAGTCCATAATTCCTTTGGCCTGGTTCACGCCGTGCAATTTTTCCCCAAAAAGCTGGAGTGGCATGTCAGCTCACACTACAAGTGAATTGTTTACGACGCCCGACCAGACCTTGCGATGTACGTGCTCACACTGAACGACCCGATTGTCGGGCACGACCGGAAAGCTCACTCTGTACGAGTGAAATCGGGATGGAGCGTTGACAATTGTTAATAAAGTTTCATTTGAAAACTCCAACGGACGGCAGTTAGTGAAAGAGAATGAAGTGGAAGTTGTTGTAGGATAGAAGAAACTTGATACAATAGGATAATAAGATGATTATATGGATAAGTTTCAGAAAAGTGCTGCACTGATGATCTGTACCGAAAACTCGCCATGACTGCGCTCCTCCCTTGTCTCTCGTGATTATATTGTAGTCACAAGCAATTTCTGTCGGACCCTTTTCATGACGTAATCATCAAGATTTTAAATTCTAAATATCAAACATGTTTGAAAAAAAAAAAAGGGGTGTCCCCGCCGATCGCCGGGCAGATCGGGGACGTTAAGATTGGATCTTTGTACCACTTGCACTACAAGATCATCTGAGCAGATAATGGCTTCCGAGCTTTGAGTTGGGAGCGACCCCGCGATTGTCAGGAAGGAAGAATCAGATCAAATTGACCTGGTTATCCTGCAGTGTGAGACAGGCTTTACCCTTCACCTGTAAGTATCGAGTCGTTTTTTTTATTTTTTATAGCTAATTCAATCAAAATGAGACTATTGGACAGGATTATTAAATCTTATGGCAGCCACATACATTGTATTATTTCCCATTTTCTGAACCTTTGAGTTTTTGATTATGGTCAGAACAAATACAACAAACACAGTCTTTATCATAGCTGAGGTCTAAATTTACATAACCTTAAGAATCTTGTAAGACTCTTCTATAGGTTAAACATGACTTATCACCAACTCATAGGCGAATTAGGTCTCAAGATGCAAAATTTGATCAAGGACTCGCTCTAAGAAGCCAACGGTTTGATGATTGCCTTCCTTGTCTCTGACCCCTATGATCAACTTGGACATTATAAAACACTCTTGTCCAACTGGGACATCTAGTTTGGAGGGGAAGGAGGGGCAGGAAGGAGGGGCAGTGTGGGTTATTGCACTTTAGCTGGCTAATTTAACAGGATACAGAACTGTCCGCTAAGCAGGAGCTCAATTATAAAAGGAGGCTTACTTCTTAGATCACAAGGCCTTCCCCTCAGAAAGATTCATCATTTCTTGAACTTGACAGTCATTGTCCATTCAATGATAATTTGTTGCATCTATAGTTACTGAAGTTGCATCAGATATAGAATGAATCATAGAAACCATTCCAACATCTGTACATTATTTCTGTGGAAAAAAAACAATGTGCTGCAAAAAGTACAGCTAATGTGATTTTCTATCCTTCCAGAAAAGGTCTCCATGTTTGACCCCAAGATTATTATCAGTCCAAAGGTGCTTTGTTGGTGTATGCCCTTTGTGCAATCTGAAATGCCATCTGCATTTGTTCTGTTTTTTTTTTTACTGCTGGATAAAGATGAAGATGGGATAAAAGAAAGTTTGGGTTAATATTGTCGTGCATTATTTATTTTGCACATTCAGCAGTACATAAATAGACCACAGCAGGAAACACCAGTACTGTTGGCCCACCAATGCGGTTTTCAGCCTGCAACATGAAGACGAACAAAAAACAGCTTTCAAGTACTTTTATATGTATTCTCTTTATTGTTCTCGTCCCAGTTTTCCCTTACAATAGAGGAGAAGCAGTCGAAGGTTTCATTGTGCTATCATAGACAAAATACTCTTTCAAAAGCTTTTCGTCCCTGACAAGGAAAATACTTACTTTAAATGCACACTCACTGAAAATTATTATTTTTTTCCTCACTTGACTAAAGTATTTGGAACTTCTTGGTCATCATGCCATACAGCATCTAGGACAAACCAAAGTGCTGAACACGGCAGAACCTGAGCTGTGGATACAAACTCTTGCAATTCCTTATCAGACAGAAAAAAGATCAATATTTCCAGCACAGAAACCTGACTGACGTTGGGATGTCAGTCACACTCTGCTCAGGATCAATGTTATCTGGAAATGGTGCAACAAACGCATACGAGTCCTGGGAGAAAGTGGGTCGATGGATGCACAGTTGTCACAGTTTGGAGCCACTTTGACATTTTGATCTGAAAATATTTCTGCCATTTCTTTCTTTTGGCAAGACACTCAACCCTAATTTGCTCCCGCTGCTGTGTTGATGACTTATAAATGTGGGAGAATGGGATTAGCCAATACTGATGGCCACTTTACTTCGCAGCTTTGGCTTTGGTTTGTGAATGGGTGTGAATGTGTAGGTGTGACATGTCTTGCTGTCACTTTTGTCTTCTGTTCTCATTTTGAGGTACTAATCTACAAATAAAATGTCTGATATCACCTTCAGTGGTCACAGAAATGACAGGTGTGCATGCAGTCTATGTTTTCCCTTCATGAAAAATATGGACATACAGGAGATGCAGCTGCTGTCACATACACCGGCATGACGCTCATTTACAAGAGAAGGATTCCCTGAGTATTCCCGCTATGAGCGGCATCAGCCCGTTAATGCTGTAGTCACATTTAAAGACTGTCAGCGGAGCTCGGATGTGCCTCTGATTCTTTACTTTGAGCAGCTACACCTGCAGCACACACGGTGAAGTGAGTCACAGGCAAAATTAACAATGAACTTCTTTCTAAATGGTTGATGACGTTTCTTGGAATTGTGTTACTTATACAAGTTTATTAGTGAAGATTATGAAGAAATGTCTCTTGTCCTGCTATCTCTCCCCATGTTGTGACTACTTCTGTTTGTGTGTGTGTGTGTGTGTGTGTGTGTGTGTGTGTGTGTGTGTGTGTGTCAGAGGGTGGGACCCCGAGTGTGATGAAAGTAGAAAGGGGGTTTAGATTTGAAATCAGAAAATGACATGAAGACCCAAATTATAAAAAGTATGATTGTTTGATTAAAATCTTAGTTGATCTACACAACAATTCCGACAAAAAAATCAAAGTATGGGGCGCCGGATGTCACATGCCCCATGCAGCGGCTATCGTCGTCGTCACAGTGGCTCGAGTCAGGCCTCGGCCCAATGCGGCATGTCGTCCCACACTCTCTCCTCCCAGCATTTCCTGTCTCTCGTTGTCTGTCTTATCTAATAGAGGCTAAAAACAATCCTGCATTCAAGCGATCCTTACGTCTCCTGTCATAAACAAGAACTGTAACGGCAAAATGACACCTTCTCTCGACTTGCTCCACGACTAAATGAGCAGCTACTCTTGGTTATTTTTTTGTAATGTATTGATGTATTCACTAATTAGTGCTCCAAAGTCTCTCTCTCGGCTGTCAACAGCCAGCAATACAAGGCCAAACTCCTGTCAGTACCTCCTGTAAATCCTCTGTAACTCTTCTAAATCTCCCAGTCAGCATTTCTTTTCAACTGCTTTCCTGCAAAATTAAGCATCTTCCTTGGTGCATATTCTAAAAAAAATCAGTGAGGAACTTTGTTGTCACAGGTTTGTCACAAGAATGGGAGTTAGTCTCCTTTGGGACCAAAATGCAGAACAAGGTCACAACTGGAGATGTTTGGATTTAAGTTAAAGTTACACATTTATATTTCTCAGCTGTAAATGCAGAGGCAATGACTGAAGAACCAGTATATACTATATGCTCTGTAGGCAAATTATTTCATGAGAAACAGGAGAGTGGGCAGGCAGGAAGCCGCAATCAGGAGGTGATTATTGGTTGAGCAGGTGAGAGGCACAGAGGATAGCAACGCCCAGAGAGAGAGAGAGAGAGAGAAACAACAGCAAACACAACAGGGGATATAGGAAAAACATGGAGAAAAGTGGCAAATGTGGGTTTTTTTCCCCCTTTGTGACTTAGTTTGGGTAAAGATACAGAATTGACTTCCTCTGGAAAAGAAAGGCAACTATGAATGCTATTAAAAAAAACAAAGGTTTGGGACAGGATCGGTAAGACGATTGTACGTGTAAGATATCCAGAAGTGCTTTAACTGAAAGTTTCTATGTGATCAGTGCACGCAGCACTCCATCTGGTGGCCGTGGTTTTGCGCAGTCTGTGTCTGAGGAGTAAGCGGAGTGCTGTCATGAGCGGCTGCACTAGCTGGTTCACAGACTCACAGAAGAACTACAAAATCACGAGGGAACAAAGAGAACAACATGCAAAAAAAAAAAAACAGGTGACTTTGTCTTTCCCAGCTAGATTGGCCATTCATTTTGTGCCTGTTTTGATGTTATGTTGATAAAGTAATAGGATATATTGTGTTTTATTTTTAAATTCTGAAAAAGACATAATATATAAAACAGCCATCATTTTCTAAACATGGGTATATAGAGTCATAATGCCGCTTGTGAGGCAGGAAGCTAATCTTGCAATGATTTAAATTTAAAGCATGTCTACCTTCTTCTATTGCTACAAAGATTTACCATCATTTATTGGAAACAACAATCAGTTTAGGAAACCCAATTGGGACGTTTCTTGTTATCTTAAAGTAATTGGTTACATTTTAAATAGACTGTTTGGGAGGTCATGGTTTGAACTTAAATAATACATAAATGTTGATATATGGTATTACATGGGATAAGAACAGTGTCTCCTGTATAAAAGAGAGTGAGAACACTGAAGGCTGAGGCGTAAATTTTCAGAATCTGATATGGGTTTTTTACCAAGTACCTTTACACATGCAAGGAAAATGACTTTGTACTCTGGTGCATAACAATGAACGCAAAAGATGAATAGAGACGTACAGGGTAAACAGCAGCCCCCTTACTCCCCATAAAGGTTTAAGATATATACAATATAATAGCTTTGCTGAACAGTTGTCCAGGTATGTGCATGATTAAGGTTGAGTGTAAATCATACCATATTATCATGAATTGCCTCGAGACTGTGTAGCTTCTCTTAAAAGGCTTCTGTGTTAATCAAAACTCGATGAACTCTTTCTCACCTTAATCAGCTATTCCACTATTTTCACCCCAGTTGCTGATTTGCATCCACTAACCTCTTGCTTTGTTTGGATGTTTGGATCCCCATGGGTATTTACTGTTATGGGCCATCCAGAGCATTATCGCTCCTAACCAGGCATTAGTCTCAAATGTAGACAACATCAAAGTTTGATAAATGTTTGATCAATATAGCTTTGAATTCAGAAAACCTAGTCTCTATTGGTTCCAACCACTATTTTCAGGTATTGTGTTTTTATTTGGCAGTTCGTTTAACACAAAAGAACTCTATTTTGCTTCAAAACAGGCCTGTCAAATCTCAAATCTGAGGAACAAGAATGTTTAGTGTTGTCAGCTGTCTATATCTGCAAGGATGATTCAATAGTTATGGTTAAGGAGCTGCCAACATCTTTTATTTTTTCTGAAAGGCAAACAGCTGTCATGGCAACTCAACGGTGAGATCTCAATGTGACATCCCAGACTTAATTATTTGAACTTCCTCTTCACTCCCTCTTTCCCACCTCTTTCTCTCTGCATCGCCCACTTGTGTCTCTTTCAGCTTCACCTCGTCTATAGATCAACCTTGCCGGAGCCCTCAAGTCTCCAACACATATCACTTTTGACTGGTGAATCAATAACTGAATTACTTTTATGAAACCACACCACTAGAAGTGATGAGGGCTCTGCTGCTGCCTCGAGCCAACCACTTAACATTTTTAATCTTGCAGGAGTTCTGTATGGATCTGCCAGTTGGGAAAGAATTGGAGGGAAATCAGACACCCGGATGTTTTTTAATTAGAGGCAGGAGCCAAACAAGCAATGTCAGCTGGGCCTCTTATCAACATTAGTCAGCAATAGTGAACGTGGGTAGAGGGTGGAGGGCAGAAATGCGTGATTGAACAGGTCCCTTTAACACACAAGAGTAAAACAAATTTTACAAGCATCACAGATATTTGGCTGACGCTCTTATCCACTGGAGTTTTCAGAAAGTTGATAGACAGAAAGACAGACAGCTTGGGATGAGTTGGCAAGATACAGGCCAACAGCCTGACAGACAGTATAGTGAGTGATTCAGACTGCATGTTCAGGAATTTGACAGCCCAGTAAGGTCTTCATTATTAACAAGTCTGACATGTCTAGACAGAAACTGGGTTAAATTTAGACAGAAACTGAACATGTCAGTTTTCAATTTCATTTCAGCACATATATCTAAAAGTAGCATTTCATTAACACATGTGATATGGTCATTTGTATTAAATTGACACACATGCATTGTGCATTGATAGGCTACTTCATTCACTTGTAGAATCTAATGTGATATAATACTACTCAGTAATATATATGTATGTGTCAGAGAGGTATTCATTTAACAACGGCTAAATAGGGTAGATAAGGGTGCACTCACACTAGGAAATCTGTAGCATGCTCAGGCAGGCTTCACCCTCAAAGTCCAGTTCGTTTGACCAGTGTGAGTGCTGCGGTCCATGCTCAAGCATGGTACTCTTCCTTTGCCCTGACATGCTTGGAAGATGTGTGCGTCAGAATGATACAGTTAATGCACGAGACGTGGACAGCCTTTCATTATTAAAAAATCCTGGAGTGTTACGACTGTATCTGACTGAAGTCCGCCTGTCTTGTAAACTAAGCATGCTTCATGATCACGTAGGGCCATGCATGTGTTTTATTGGGATGTTTTGTGCAAGAGGTGCACCCTAAGACCCATGTTACCAATTTTATTTTCATTTAAAAAGCAGGCTGCATTCTTTGGACCGGTGTGACCAATTTACCAGGAATGTAGAGTCATGTGCTGTCAAGATTCCAAGTGTAGCCGCCACCATCAGCCCTGGACACGTCAGTACACACTTACCATCAATTAAATTGACTGATAAATTGACCGTAAATACGGTTTAGCTGTTCTGGTAGGACATTCATGAAATTCACTGACCTGCATCTTACATCCAAAGTCATGATTCCAAAAAGATCTTAACAAAGCACCAGCGGGTTCTCATTCTTGAAAGGTATCGATCAGGACAAGGGTACAAAAAAATGTCCAAGGCATTAGCAATACCATGGAATACAGTGAAGACAGTCCTCGGCAAGTGAAGAAATTATGGCACAACAGTGACACTACCAAGAACAGGACATCCCTCCAAAATTGATGGAAAGTCATTAAGAAAACTAGTCAGGGAGGTTGCCAACAGCAACATTAAATAAGCTGCAGGAACGTCTGGAAAGCACTGGTTGTTTTCTATATGTGACAACAATCACCCATATTCTCTATGTGTTGGCAAAGGGGTATGACAGAAGCCACTTCTTACTAAGAAAAACATCAAAGCCTGCTTACATTTTGCAAAAACATTCCCTAAGTCCCCCAAAAGCATGAGGGAAATTTTGATCTGGTCTGATGTGACCAAAGTTGAACTTTTTGGCCATCATTCCAAAAGCTATGTTTGGTGCAAAAACAACACGGCTATTTTTCTTCAGCTGACACTGTAGGGATTTAGATAAATTAAAGAATCATTTACAGGTCAAAATGCAATCAATTTTGCTACAAAACTTTCAGGTGTCTGCTTGAAGGCTGAAGCTGAAGTTGAATTTCACCTTTCAGTTGTCAGTTTCTTAACTAGTTTAGTTTGTGAAAAACCTCAATTGTTTTAGTGAAACATGCTTGCTTACTAGTAAAAACGTGTTTTTGTGCTTAACAGTGAGAAAAAATATCTGCAAAATGTGTGAAGATTGAAATTAATAAGCACTCCATTTCTATCAAATGAGCAACTCAAAACAAGTGTTGACTTTATTTACCAATAGTCAATTATTCTTAAATGACCAGAATATCGGTTTAAACAACATATATATATCTGTACTCATCATCTACCAATTTTATAAAGGTTTATCTTCTTCTTGTGTCAATAATCAGCCCCACAAAGTCATACTGGATTATTTAGAGGTGAATGGGGCTTGAGTTCACCTTCATTAGCTTTCTGTCTGACTGTCAATGTGTTTTACTGAACCAGTAATGAACCCGCTAGAAGAGGCTTTAGAATGAAGTGGTTACTTCCCTATAAGCACACTGGAAGCTGATAACCTCTGCATGAACCAAACCATCAGCTGGCACTTTTACCAGACACATTAGGCCTCTTCACAGTCAGTGTGGAAATGCTTTTAGAAGGACAGCAGTCATTTTATACGTGACTATATTTGATAATATATTTGTGAAATAGCCTGCAAAAGTGATTGGCTTGGATGGCTGGAGATTAATCCCGATTGGCTGGCTGTATTATAGTGTATTATTTGCACTAGGAGGAAAAGGCATGTCTAGAGGACGGGGTGGGGTCTGGCAATATTTATTAGGTAAAAATGCAGTAAAGCTCTGTGCATGTCCAACAGTATTTAAGTTATAGTTATTGGAGTGTCCATGCCAAGCAAACAACTTCCCTTAACTACAGCTTTAATTTAACAAAGCCTAATTAATTAAGACAAATTGTGTGATTAAAAATAGTTTCATATCAAGTATCTAAAAAAGTCTTTTAAAAAATATAACAAGACTATTTTACATCCATTTTAGTGAACCAACATCAGGCCAAATTAGGTGATTTTGTTGTGTTTCTGTTATACACCTTTCAGGTATAGGACCCTTTCTGTCCACACAGCCATCTTGATATACAAGAAGCCCCCAACCGATATGAGATTTTTGGGATCGATACTGATATTGTGGAGAAAATACCGATACGATATATAGGCCGATATCTTTCTCAGATCTATGTTCAAGCTGTAGAAATAGATAGATATAGATAAACACATTTATTGTGTTGATCCCTCCAATGCATTTATCAAACATGTGGAATAATTAAGACAAGATGGTCACTGAACTGGAAAGTAACTGTAACATGCGTCACTGCCTGACAATCTGGAGGGTGATCATGCTTGTTGTAATCTATATAACGCACTCTGCTGCTGACAGCCAGATAGAGAACTGCTAGTGTAATAATATGAATAAACTCAAATGAAATACTATTTGACTAGTGAATGAATTAGTGTGATATCAAACACTTGATATGCTTATATTAGCCGATATTATCAGCTGGCCAATTAAACGGTCGGGCTCTACATATAAGATCACTACACGAGGCTTCTTGCATCCAAGGCATGGCATTTATTTTTCTGCCACTCTAAACATATTAACGTGTGGAAATGTGCATTCTTTATGCCTTCTTTCATTGTATCTACGTCCCCTTATAACAGTAACTATCTGTGCGTAAAACTAGGCACCTGGATTAGAACCGTTCTCTCAAAAGGTATTAACTACAGACATCATCACAATCCCTCTATTTGTTGCAGGCGTGGTAAATCACAATGTGTGCACTATATTACATTATCTGCATTTTCTCCTCCCTATATTTGGCACACTAGGGTCTCAATGCCTCATATTGTATGCACATTTTTTTACGGGACATATCAAGATTAAACCTTTTTTTTTTTCCACACAAACCTTTAGTAAATCAGATGTATTGTGTTCTGTATGAGAAAGTTAGCTTGTTATACTCCACAAGTCCTACATTTTTCTTTATCAGGCCACGCTACATAGACTGCCTTCTTGACTGAATGTTTTCTTGACTGAATGTTTTCTTCTGACTCCTAAAACTGTAAGTAGCTGTAATATTTAGATGCTCTGTCTTTGGTAAAAGAGCTCTAATTGTTTTTGCTCCCTCATTTTGGTCTGAGCTTTTTGTCCTTTAGTTGTTAATTTTTGGGGAATGTTATGCTGCTGTCTTGGCCAGGACTCCCTTGTAGTCTCAATGGGAATATTCCTGTTAAAATAAAGGTTGAATTAAAAAATAAGAAATGTGTACCGAAAAACAAGATAGCAGTGACTTCCTGTCAATTTGAGGTCAATATCTCAAAAGGGAACTCACTTTTCCACACATTTCCACATCAAAGTCTGCTACAGGTCAAGGGGAGTTCTACTGCTACCTCCAAAAAACCCTTTAGTGGTTCCAGAGGGAGCTGTGTGAAGTCTAAGAGATTGCTTCTAGTGATATCACATGAGTCAGAGTCGGTTTGGGTTGATGACTTCTTCCTTGAAAATGAAAAATAAAATCTGGGCCAGTAAAGCAAGAAAGAAGTGAACGTATCAGACCTCTGTAGCCCACTTCTAACCTCTGCTTGAGGATACATGCCAGAGGCTTTATAAGCCTTTATGAGCATAACACTACTCGGTCACATTCCCAGCTGTCATTTTGGGTTACTGTGTGCATCAGGTTTTCAAAAAGAACGAAGGAAGTTATGAACTTGAGAAGATATCCCTGGCTCTATTGTTAAATACGCCCTGGGTGTGCTGTTGCGGTGAAATTAACATATGGCCATTTTGAGATCCGTTTGGAATGTAATGACCAGGATCAGCGTTCATCTCATGTGTAGAGGAAGAGGGGGCACGTGTGTTCTTGCTCTTCAGCTCTTCATCTACTTCACAACGGGCACTGCAGGGAGGAGAATGGGTTTTAAGTGTGGGCGTCTGCTGACAGCTGAGAGAACAGGCCCTGGGCCTTTCTGTTGGAGGTTACCCCGGAGAGCAGCAGGGGCGAGGGGGAGGGAGAGGGGGAGAATCCTTTTGCTATTCTCTAGAGCCAGCAGCCACATGAAGGGGAGAAAATAATCAGTAATACTTATGTTTTTTCTCATGACAGGATGAAATGACTGCTAGCCAATCGGGACTCTGTTTTAGGGGCTTATAGAGCCAAACATGAAAAGGAACATTTGTCCGGCCTTGTGTTACATTTTGCAATCGAAGATGCTTTGTAACAGGTTAAAACGTGTAACCTGTTCGGGTTTCACAATGGTTTGTGGTCATATAGCGCAAACAAACTGTGCTGTATACCTATTTTGAAACAAGCCTTTGTCCAGCTAAATAATGATCCAATGATTAACAACACGGTAAAGTATTGCTCTCATAGAACCAAGCTTATCTTGTTTTGTCTTTAAGTTATAAAAATAGACTGTTTAAACATGGACATAGTCTTGTGTCACCCATTAGTTCCTGAGGTGGAGTTTTAAAGCCCAACAATAGTGGTCCCCATATTGGAAATGCTGCCTCACGCTAACTTCAGTCAAGCTAGTAACATGCAAAGAGCCAGGGCTGAGGCAGGTCTTTAACCTTTTGGTAAAGAGCTACAACTGGCCCACCTATCAGGTCAATCAACCATGAATCTTAACTGTCATGCGTATATTCAATAGAGAATAAACCTTTTTTTGTGATTGCTGTGAGTTTGTAGCAAGCCACAAGTGGACACTTGAGGAACTGCATTGTTTTTCATCTGCCTTGGCTTCAATTTGAAATGCCAGAGGTTGCTGCTTTGACCAAATGTTTCGCACACACAATCATATTTATTTATTTTTTATTAAATTCTAGTGTCCTTTACTCAAATTTAAGTACCCACACTAATTACTGAGTTGATAATGGAGTCTTCTGATGGGGTCATCCCGCTGCTGCATTTCAAGATTCAAGATGTATAAAGGCCCTGACACACCAAGCAGACCGCAAAGAACTAGAGGCAAAGAAGGCCTACTATAGGCGTCGCCTCACTTCACATTTGTTTTGGCCAAAAAAATTGCACTTGAACACACCGCAAAGACTACAACCAATGTCCAACCACCACGTAGGTTCTGCACATGCGTGAGAGGAAATAGCTCTCCATGCCAGCAGGGGGCGGTAGTCCATTGTTATGATACGAGAAGACCATTTTCACATCGCTGTCGCGCACCATTCGTATTAAAGGTAGCCTACTATTGGAGAATAATGTCTGATAATAAAGTTGAAAATGGAGAAACCGCACTAATGGGTGAAAGCATACTACAGCGGCAGGCTCAAGGCTCATTAAGCTGAGAGGCTCCCTTTAAAAGGGCGAATAAAAATATAAAAGATACATGATCAAATAACATAATAACTGGAATACATGCTAAAAAAAACAATGTGTATTGTAGAGATAACGTGAGCATGAGAAATATATCTAAACTTAGGAATATACACTTTGCAAAAAAGAAAACATTTGAATCGAGACATTTATCAGCACTAATAGGTTTGAGCATTGATTGTGTTTTTTGATTCTTTTTTACAGCTAACAAAGTAACTGAGGGGCAATCCCTTGTTGCAAACTGTAGACACTCTAGTGCATGAAAGTCCCTGTTGTTGCCACAGTTTCATGACATTGAAGCCCCTGTGTCTGGCACCAGCAATCACATCACATTCAAAGTCACGTAGATGACACATCTGGCTCATTTTGAGCTTTAGTCAAACAGTAACCGAACCCCTTGACTGTGTCCGTTGGGTATATTGAGCTTCAGCCACGTGATGCAATGTTTGGAGGAGCATGCTGTTTGCTTTGCCAGGCAGGTGTTGCAAATGAAGTGGCTACTGAGTGGATATTACACTGAGGGAAGATACAACTGTCGACCAAAATGAAAGCGAATCAAACTGTTTGGTTTGCAAGACATGTCTTGTGTTTTGTCGTGAAGTGACTCTTGGAAAAAAATAGCTTATTTCCCCTCTGATTTATTTTCACAAGACTATGTTATGAATTGGAATAGCCACCCTTCCTAATCACACTTGCATCAATAGTATGTCCCAATAGTTTGGCTTTAGTTTATCATCTTATGTCTCATGCTGAACAACATGCAAACACGCTTTTTAGTAAGAGCCGTCAAAGCAGTATCATCCATCTTATATTGAGTTTAAACAATTATTTGCTGATGGGAAAACTAGAGTTGGTCAGAGCTTTTTACTCAACCACAATAAAGAATAGACATTTTTCATTCAATGGCTGACTATGTTTATAGTATGAAGTAGCTGAAAATTCATGACAGAAAAAAATGATTTATGTCTTTAAATTCATACCCTTAGAAAAGTACATGATAATTAAAAAACACAGAGGTGCATTGTCTTGAATATTTGTTTCGGCAAAATTCATTTAATGGACAAATGAAAGACAGGAAACTTGAATTGGCTACAAATGTCAATCCAAAGCCCTAATGTCCAGAAAACAAGTTAATCAATTTGTGTTTTTCTTAATGAATGCCATCCATTGTAGAAAGACTGGATGCCATGAGATGAATTTATAAAGGGTAAATGGTCAGCAAAATTAACTGAAATATTAGACTGTCGTCTCTCCCTTATTCTCACAGAGATGTAAAGATCTCTTAATATATGAACCTTGAGCAACATTTATATCAAATGCTTCATGTACCACTCAATATGTGTGCTTTCTTTTCTCAGTGTACCACTTCTATTTGCTTTTAGTAATGCAGAATCTTTTTTGACTCGGCCTATCATTTAAAAATATATTTATAATGCATTTTGTTTTCCCCTTAAAGAAGGAATGTGTGACTTTTTGATCCTGTAGATGTCATCCTTGAGCACCAGCATTAAACCAAAACAAACTGCTGTTTTGCGACACCTCCGCTGTTCTGAATCCTCCACTCTCCTCTCGAGACACACCTCCAACCCCCCTCTCCACTCGCATTCACATGAAGGAGTTATCAATTAGAACACACCATATTTAAGAACCATTAAGTGGAGCTGCAATAACCTGTGGCTTGAATTGTTGTTAGCAGGCTAATGTTAGCACACTTTGGTAAACTCATAGCTTCATATTGCACATAAATTGACATGGAATGACCGGGACTTAAAGACACTTACGTGACATCCAAAAAAAGGAATGAGTAGGCTGTGTTATTCTTCTTTTCTCTAGTCCTTGACTAAAACAGCCTTGTTAACATGATGTAAACATGGCTCCGACAACAGGACAGCTGACAATACTAAGGCATTAGTGTAACATACCCACTTCACTCTTTGGACTACTTAGGGGGATGATATTCTAAATATACATTGGCACAACCACTGTATTACACTGCTTATGGGCAGCCATAATACTAATAGCTCTGAATTAAGAAAATTAATACCATTTGGTAAGAGTTGATCAGCATGATAGAAGATTATAAAAGCATAAAGAGTTCAGCTTGTAAGTACAAGTCTGGGAGCCTCTGGCTGTAAACACTGTGGGCATAAATATAGTGTGGATCTTGTAGAGTTGTAAAACTGAGACTGTATTGGTTCATATTTTACGACACCAGCACAAGTTGTGTACTACATTAAGAGATTAATTCCCTGCAGAAAGAAAGATACTGACCCTCCTAAGTCAAGCCTGACTTAATTAGCTGCAGAAGATGAATTACTTCTGTTATGACAAAACATACAACCTACATATCATTTGTGCAGCGCCTGCAAATGTTATATCACTCTTTATGGCTAGTTCAGACAGAGTGGAGGACGCCAAATAAATCATGTAGAGTCACAGCCGTTTGCATGAATTATTAAATTTAATTTCTTAAGTCTCATGTTTGGACACAGTGGTATTTGGTATTCATATCATATGCATTCACAATGACCTGACTGCTCACTTCTATCACTCTCTTAGCTGGTGTGATCCACTTGTTTCTCATAAATAACTTCCCTTTGTAGCCCTTCTGATGACCTTGTGCTCTACTTTCACGCCTTAGATTATAATGCTCCATATCCTCTGCTTTTTTAACTGTAACCTAGTACATACAGATACCAAATAGCAATGAAAAAGGAGACAAGTTGCCTTTTAGCTTGTTAAATATGCACAGTCAAAGTCTTCTGATACCAATGAAATTACCAAATGTTTCTCCTTCTACTAATACATCCTGTTGACCTTCGAGTTCATAAAAAAATCAGATGTCATTGGGTTTAATAAATAATCAGCCAACAGAAACGAGTGATGATACAGCAGAATTCCTTAGAGTGTGAAAAAACAACGTTCCAAAAGGGTTACAAAAATATGAAAACCATCAAGCCATTGGCTAATGCAAATTCTAAAACATTTATGGTCTCCTCTCACAAAGAATCAAACACACAAACTACTTCTGAGCAGTGAAATTGCAAACCATTTTAATTTTTGCAATGGATTTCCTGACATTATGTAGCTTGAATAAGACCCATATTGGCATCCTTGACAAAATAGCAGCATGTATTTTGTTGTTTCATTTTTGATCATGGGCTCAACTGTTTTGGCGTCACCCAATTGGTCATGTTATAAATATACGATACGATACACTTTATTGTCCCCTTGGGGAAATTTGTCTTGGACTCAAAGTGCTGCCAAACATTCAGCTGCTTCCAAATATACTGGTAATTGCTACATCCGAACCCTCGTAATGAGTTCCCCAAGACTATCTTTTGCTGCTTTATATGGGCCTGATGCATGATGATGGATGAATTATGATGCAGGCTTTAATTTTGCCATTTTATTTTGAAAAACTTGCTGGATGGGACATTTGAATGCAAATAAAGAATGTATGAAAATGCATATAGATTCCCCCATTCAACATAAAATAGAAAACATCTGTGACATGTATTGGGTGAATTTTAACACAGCTGCATTGTACATGAGCTCTTTCAAAGCCATGTTCTCAATTTTCAGATAGCTGTCAAATATGGTGCAATCCCATAACATTGTACTTCTTGTAACTCAAGGTGTGCTTATTTGATGATATCCAGACTGAAACATATAAAGTGCAATGCTTCAATGTAATGAAACGGAAAACACACAGACTTAAACCTATTTCAACGACACATAACCTTTTGCATTCAACATGAGTAATGGCAGAAAGTAACCCAGGTCAGTGCTGTCCCCCATATATGCATCTACTCATAGTGATATACTTTCATTGGTAGTGTTCATTGCCAAAGTAACAGAGTGGAGGTTGGGCTGATGGATGTGTGTCACACTATTGCTTTCAACGCTAAAAATCTAGGGTTCACACACTGTCTAATGCTGGAAGCCAGGTTTGACATTTAACAATAACTACTGCCTGTCCCTAAAGGGATCGTGTGGGTTTTTGTTAATTGTCTTGTATTACCTACAATAGATGGCAGTCAGAATGCTCACAGTTGGGCGAGGCCAGTTGGGTATCTGCTTGGAAGTTTAGCTATGTATTGCTTTGCAATCTGGGCAACAGCAAGAAAAACTTGATGTATTTAAAAAGACCACCCAAAATAAAATCAAACACATATGTTTTGGAATATTAAAACTGCTTTACTGCCAGACCTACCTGAGTGCACCTGTGCTGATCAGAACGTTGTTCTGAAAGGGCTCTGAGCAGCTTGGACTTAAACTAAAATCTCCTTTCTAAAGATTTCAAAGATGGTGCATGCTTGAGTTTCTTGGCCATGGTTGTTTGAAGACAAGATCTGACCTTCATCATATGTCACCTTATTCTGTGGAGTTAGAATGGCCTCAGACTTCAACACTTAAAAGATTACACCCTCACGACTCCAAATTTAATATTTAATTATAATTTTCCTGAAGAGGATTTTTTTAAAGCACATAAGGCCAGACAGCAACTTAAACATTAATAAAGAGACTGCCAAAACAGCTACAATCCTCTTGTCCCCGTAGTGAATGGCACATTTTCATTGCTGTCATATTATTACATTTCTGTATAAATTGTATTTATTTTCTTTACCATTAATAGCCAGCCGAAACATAGATCGAGAACTACAACAGTTCACGATATGCATGGGATTATCGTCAAAGACTGACAAAATGTAGTACCAAAAGAAAACGGCTGTCGTCTCTAAACCGGAAGGTTGAGGGTTTGATCCCCAGCTCCTGCAGCCACATATCCACGTCCACATGTCCTTGAGACACTTAACCCCGAATTGCTACTACTACTACTACTACTACTACTACTACTGTTTCGTCGGCGGAGTATGAATGTGTTTGAATGGGATTAGTTACTTCAGATGCACACTTTACATAGCAACCTCTGCCATCAGTGTGTGAATGGGTGTGAATGGGTAGGTGTGACCTGCAGTGTAAAAGTGCTTTGAGTAGTCTGAAGACTAGAAAAGCACTATACAAGCTCAAGTCCATTTAACATTTGACTTGTATTTTATATTAATATATTCTTATTGGTGTTGCAGACTAAAGTGAAGAATGATGCCTTCTTCCAAATGGCCAAATTCATGGAAAAGGCTATGCAATGTTTTTAAGTGGATGTTGCAGCCAGACCACAGGGATTTGATACCATTTAGCCACAGACGCACAAGTATGGTACAACACTGATTGAAGACAATTACACCTGCCTAGTTACAGTCGATCTCAAAGGTATTAAATGGCAGTGAAGTCGGTCTTTTTGAATTAACGATCAACAATTAGCGTGTGAGAACATGAAAAAGTCTCTGTCCTATCATCTTTGTTGGGTGTTTATCCAGGTTTGGACAAAGCTAATAATTGGGTCCTCTGAAGTCTGTCAAATTTATTATTATTATTTTTTTTACACAGTAACTATATTTTTTTGTAGTTACTGTGTCTTTTGACAGCAACACGTCTTTGCCTTGGTAGAAAATAAAGGATGTTTCGGCTGCATGCTCAAAATCATTTTATCTGACACCTACAGGTGATATAGACCGCTATAGAAAAATACTGTTTAGAAGTAGTTTATCTCGTTAATAATGTCCTTTTTTGCTTTTGAAGGTCTCATAGAGGTGTCTTAGCATTCCTACAGTGGGAAGCTGTCTGCAGGACTGATCTTCATCCTGATACGCTGTCCACATTAGATTTGTTTCCTTTTTCTTCAATGTATTTAATAACAGAGCTTTGGAAAGTCTGATGGATCTCCTTCAGTTGTACTCTCGCAATGATTATGGCCATTATGCCTCTACTAACAAAGTGGGTGGGGCTTTCTCTTTTTCCCCATGTGGTGGCAGAGCTAAAGGTTGGAGAGGGAGAAAAAAAAACATGTATGAAACATGTTTGAGCTCTACAACAAACTAAAGGAAGTGATGGTCTTATCATTGTGAAAACAGAGCTGAGAACAACAAACCCAGAGGGAGTTTGACGCCAGTATTTATTTTAGGAAGTCATTGCTTAGTTATATATTTTGTAATATAAATTATATCATCTATAGGCTGTAAGTGTTAAAAATGTTGCATATTATACCTTTAACTCAAAATTAGTCTGTATAATTGATTGACTTTCATGTAGCTGCTGGGGCAATGGCAGGTCAAGATAATTTACCT
This sequence comes from Labrus bergylta, assembly GCF_963930695.1. NCBI lineage: Eukaryota > Metazoa > Chordata > Actinopteri > Labriformes > Labridae > Labrus > Labrus bergylta. Next base: position 14,452,147 of record NC_089214.1, read on the forward strand.
AATGGTAGTTAAGGTAATTGCTGTTTCTCCCCATCACCTGCTGTTTCTCCCCATCACCACCTGTCTTTGCAATGGTAACCAGTGCCTGGGCCCAGCGCTCCAGTGTGTGAGCTGTGCCCAGAGCCCATTTGACTCTCAGAAAAGAAAGGGATTATGGCTCATAATTGACAGAGGGCACCAGGATTTGGTGGGATTTACTGCCATCTGAGCACATCCTTGCTCTGACAGCTAACACCGCCAGACCAGCTCCCCAATCCATTGGCTGAATGACAACATCATGTCCTCCAGAATGCCTAGGCCTACCATGAGCAATCGTGGCTCAGTGTTAAACAAAATGCTTTTAATTCTTCTACTGTCTTTGTACATTGAATCCTCAAATAAATGGAAGGATTAAGCGATTAAATACACAAGTGAGAATGAAGTCTGTAATTATTCAAAAGGAGAAAGGACCGGGAGGCTGGGAGACACTGACTGGAGAGTTGTAGGTCAAACTGAAAACCGCAGGGCACTTTGAGAAGCTGCTGGGCTGAGCAAGTGGTTGTTTAAGTGAAGAAATTAGTGGCCTTTTGTGCCTGGCAATTACGCACTTCAGCACACCCACACGCACATGAAAGTTTCCCCTGCTTCATCACCCAGAGCCACACAAACACACATGCAGACGAACATGATGAAGTCACAGGTGCAGGCTGAATTGGTGGCACAAGCTGTCATCCAACCACTCTAGGATCCTGAAGGGGCCAAGATAGCAATCGAGAGACAGGAGGGGGGGCTGACAAGCCAGATTGACCTTGTCCGTGCTAACAGGTCGTGTAGAATAAATGACAGAAAGGTGAACATCAGTCTTTAAGGCCACGGCAGATTTAGGAGTGATGATTTCCCCCCTCTCCTCTACATCTACAGAGTGCAGCAAAAGCCTGGCATTCTCTGTTCATTGGCCTACGATCCGTTAGATTCTCATTCAGCAAAGTCAGAGTTTTCTTGGCTGTGCTCTCACCTGCAGGATTGTACATCAGATGCGGCTCATTCATCTTCCTAAGGCATGGACCCAGTGGGAATGAGGTGGATGGACCGCAGGAATACCTTAAAAGGGAGAAATGGATTAGGGGGGAAGATGGAAGAAATGGCAACACTGAACCAAGAGATTGAAAAAGATGAGAGAGATTTTTACTTTTCCAAGGATTGACTTTGGTCCTGTTTCCACTCAACTGTCAAGCGAATTTAATCTCGACTTTTACTGTCTCAAAAAGGAAATGTGAAAACGGTCGTTTCTATCAACTGGTCTAGATCATAGTCCTGTCAGAGTCTCTTTCCGACTTTTGGATTATTGGGTCAGGTATGCGTTATGTTAAAAAAAAAAGAAAAAAAAAAGAAGAGCCAGTCCAATCTAGGAAAAAAAAAACTTTGCAGGATCTATTGGAGGTCGTTTCCTACTATAGTTAGGCCATGGGAGTTTTACTTGTACTGTATTTGTCTTTTCCTTGCTTAATCTTTCAAAATAGTTATTTAAAGGGTCTCATTTGTTTTATTGTATTGAGAGGAAAGTCCATGAAATCAAAGACATATTGCTTCAGCATAGATACAGTAAATACAGAATAGCATAATGGCTCCATTTAGAGATAACAGACTGTAACACATGTCCCTGTTACTTGTATAACTGACAAAGAGTGGAGATGGTCTTTAATAAAAAGGCCTTGTTAACCGAAGAGCAATAAACCCAGTGAATTTGTATTACAAAGTTGCAATAAAGCCAGGTGAGAGAGAAGATAGAGATGTATTATCCATCAGCCTGTGGGAGAGCAGGTTGTGGTAATGACGTAAAAATACAAGAGTAATTACAAATAAACTCTTCTACGGAAAAAGGAAACGGCACGGAAATGAATCAATCAAACTGTCCTTGTTTTAAGAGACAGTGGTGTTTGTCGATGTGCTGGCTGTTAGCGAGAGCGGGCCTCCTGCAGGATGCATCCATCAGCTCAGACAGCACCAAACCAGGGATAATGGTAAACAAAGCGTCGCAGAAGAACAGCACAGTGCAGAGTGTCAGGTGTAGTGAGCAGCATTATGACACAAATGTACCAATAAAATGTGAGAAGTCAACACGTAAGGTAAGAGAGAAACATGAAGCAGGGATTTTATGAAGACAACAGTCGACCAATGTATTGAAATCACAGATTGAGCTACAGCAGAGTGCCTCGTCTTCACTGACTGTCAAGCGCAGATTCACTGCAACAGTCCCACTTCAATTTTGAGTCTTAATTTTAAAATGTAAGTGCACTCAAGGGGGAAAAAAAGCAGTTATATTGGTTAAATGAGGACTTTAGATGAAAGAGCAGGCAGGACACAGGCCTTTCAGGGTCCAAGAGATCACCATTCCGCTCACTACCTCCAAAGTTCACACTCACCCAAACCCACTGCTGATGCTACCCTGAAGGGATGTAAATGCCTTACTTGCATCTACAAAACGGTCTAAATTGTCATCATAGGGTTGCATCCTGTTGTTTCGTCTGAAATGTCTGTGTTGTTCTTTTTACATTACGAGATCCTCCCCCCTTCCCGTCCAACAGGGATAGCCCATTGTGAGGTGCATGTGTAAATAAGCAAGGGGTAGCCGGCCTTAAGATTTCTAGAAAATATAGTGCATATGTAAAAAAATGTCTACGGAGTTCACACCAAATGGAACATGTCATTGGATACAAGAGTATTGACAGACCGGTATAAAAAAAGAAAAGTCAGCAGACCATGACGAGGCAGAAAACATCCATCTGGTTTCTCGCCATTTATTGCCTTTTTGTTCAGTTTGTCCTTCTTCATCCTCATGAATACATTAAGTTAAATATGAGCTTATGACAGCTTAACGGTTTGATTTGATTAGGTGGAGGAACATCTTCGGGGTTAGATAAGACCCCGCCGGCTCTACGTCTGGTTCCTGCTCAAACTTGGTGGTGATCCATTCTGCTTGAAACAACCAGCTCAACGTAAATCATCCCTCATGTTTAAAACAGATACATCAAGCTTTACTCTAGGTATGCTGTACAGTGGTGCAGCAAGGAGGTTCCTGGTTTGAATCCCCGTCTGACAGGAGCCTCTCTGTGTGGAGTTTGCATGTTCTCCCTGTGCATGTGTGGGTTCTCTCCAGATACTTCCGGCTTCCTCCCACAGTCCAAAGACATGCTCGTTAGGTTAACTGGTGACTCTAAATTGTCCGTAGGTGTGACTGTGAGTGTGGCTGCTTGTCTGTCTCTATATGTCAGCCCTGTGATTGGCTGGTGACCAGTCCATGGTGTACCCCCGCGTCTCACCCAATGACAGCTGGGCTCAGCTCCAGCCCCCCCACGACCCCGTACGGGAATAAGCGGTATAGATAATGGATGATAGGTTTAGCGGAAATGTCTCAACATTAATAAGTTTAAAGATAAAGGTGCTAAGGAGGTGACCTTGACTTGCAAGTTTTTTTTTTTTTATAAATTAATGGTACCTTTTTTTACAAGTTGCAAATAAAAAAGGACTCAGACTCGTATAACTACCAAAACAATTAAACTGTGACAGAAATAAATGAACAAAAGGACATTTTAGCGGTGATTTACTCACTCGGTGGTCCTAAGCAGCTTACTTTTCTCCCGCCTCGGGCTGCCTTCAAACATATTCTCTCATATTTTCACCAAAGTATTTAAAATGCGACACAGAATGGTCAGATCTGTATCACAAAATTGAATATGCGAATGACTCTTTGAGATGGAATACGTTTTGAAAGCAATGAACTGGCAGACAGAACAAAGTGGGCATTTCTTTAGGCAGCAGAAAAACACTGACGCTTTGAAACCACAATTCTCTCTTTTTGTGTTTGTGAGTTGAAACTTTTTTTTTTTTTTTTTCTGCTGAGATTATGCTTACCATCGCGGCTTTCTCATTTACCTTTACAATGTGCATTGACATATATCTCACACTGTGCTCACTTTGCATTCTCCTTTCTATATGCCATGCCATTAAGCCTACGTTAGATAGCGCCATAAAATGCTCCCCTGCTTTAATCTCTGGGGGAAAAAAAGGTGGAATATAAAAAGGCATTTCATGAAGGTACTTACAGTAGCAATCTGTGACTGGCTGTGCCTGATGGTGCCTTTATTAAATTCCAAGTCTATTCACTTCTGCAGTATGGCTTCATCAGCAAGAGTGGGTTGGGTGCGCAGAGGTCAAAATGAAAGTGGAAGGAAAATGTGTATGTTGTGCTTTTGGAAAAGAAACCAACTGTTAGATAAAAAAAAAAAACAACATTGTTTTTTAAGCCTTAGCCACAAAACGGCTCATCCCTTTGGTCTGCATCTCTCTGAGAGGGGTTCACTGTCTTTGCAAATGTGTTCGAACTGGTTCGCCAACACTTGTCTGACCCAATTTAAATGACGTGTGGAGCAGAGCGAGAGGGGGGCATTTAAATGCAGGAGATGACAACATGTTCGCCCCCGCATGTATAGACTGTGCAGCCTCCTCTCGCTCACTTTCACACCACCGCTCTCTCTCTCCCTCCCTCTCTTCCTACTCGCACTCGTCTCTTCTTCACACTCTCTTTTTTGTTCACTCTTCTTCCCTCTCTCTTTTTCCTCTGGTTGTCGCATTAGCATAATGCAGCCTTTGCCTGCCAGTGAAGGGGAGCGTATCCGGCCCACACTTCCCTCAGTTGTAGCATCGTGCCAGCCGCGGCTGTATATACTGTCGAGGCTCACAGAGAAGCCAGCGACGCTCTCTCGGCTCACATATGGAACAGCGTTGACAGGATTATAATTATTGGAAAACAGGGGGACCCACACTGCACTTGCAACAAGTTTACTTCGTAAAGCTGCATTTGGAAACAAATCCCACACAGTCCAGTAGTGTTTGGTTAAAGTGCCCGTAACACAAAAAGCCTCATTTGCATCAACTCCAGGAGTGTGTTAGCTAACATGTCATAATACCAAGACAGACAGCGACGCATGGAAACTCTAAGCACTGACAATCTCTCAGCTTGAAATTAGAAGAGTTTATCTCAGTCTATTGCAGTTCTGAGATACTGAGCATGACATATTTCTAATTTGGGCTTATCTGCTTCAAATATTAAACTACAAATGAAAGATAACCCCAACCGAGTTTACATATCTTACTGATAATTTATGTTTGATGTGAATACAGTTCTGAAGTGTTCATTTCTTGATACTTAAAGTACAACAAAAAGCTTATAACATTATTGATTGCTGTCCCAAGATAAACGATGTAAGGTTGAATTCAGATATTAACTGTGATTTGATTTGTTACCTTGCCTTCAGTTTAATGTCACAGTTTTACAACTTAACGACGACTTGTGCGCTGAACAGAAAATAATTGATTTAACAAAAGGCAAATACAACCAAAAGCGTATTTTGTTTTCTCTCAAAGTCCAAACACGGGGGAGAAAATAACACAAGAGCTCACAGAAAAGGAGAGACAGAGAAGTTTTGACGACAGACTGACACGGTTGAGCAGAAACACAGAGACTAAATACACAGCGAGTTAATCAAGAAAGGTGTGACCAACAGGACACAGGTGAACACAAGGATAGTACATGACATAAAAAAGAGGAAACAATGAACAATTATTGATAAAAAATTATAGAACAAGTCATGAAATTTAAGATAAATTAAATGTTCTCTATTACCAAGTTAATGGCCAGATGTGAATGAACATCGCTGTGGCTTTATTCATTTACCTTTAATGTTGCGGTAATTTAATTCCTCCCTACAAATCCAATTACTTTCTTCACCCATATAAACATTGTCCCTCAGTGAGTTGCTGCTGTTTGTATAATCCTGTTTAAATTGATCTAACAAAAGAAAAGTAGCTAGCTAGAAACTTCAACAATTTTTTTCTGCAGAAAGCAAAGGCTCTCTTTATGATGTCGTACTTCACAGCCAATGGGTGGTAAAAAAAAAAAAAAAGATGAGAAAACAGCCTTAGACTGGCTGCAGGATGTGCAGGTATGTGCATAATTGTGTGCAATTTGTTCTAAAATAAAGACTGTAATATTTTTGAGCAGATATGTTTTCACAACCGTTATGTGTAAGGCTTTTAAAGATGACATTTTTGAACATACTGCAGTCGACAATTAGCCTCCTCCACTTTGCATTATTAAATTGTTAAAAACACTAAAGTGAAGTGCAAACTTGAGGAAATTTATGGAGAACATATTTATGCTTTTGTTTCTACATTCAGAATGATTCTGTATTAATATGAATTCCTGCTCTGGTGATCAGTTGATTATAGGCGTTTACTCTTTTTTAGTGATAATCCCACCAGATTCTGCCACAACCTTTCTCAACCAATCATACTGCTGCTGTCAAATTTAAAATCTGATCTCTCCGCAGTCAGTTTGTCAATTCGGTGCGATCACTGCAACGCTCCTCCTCCATTCCAGCTCAGCAGAGTTCAGATACAGCCTCAGAAACCCACTCCTCATCACATCCTGCATTCTTCTATCACCACCACCACCACCAGTGTCTGGACTCCATCAGGGCCTCTGAGTGCATGAAGTCATTAATCGCTAAAGACATTGCACATTTATCTTTTCTTAAACTGTTAAATAAATAATTATGAACTCTTACTTAAGTCTCTCCTGATTGAAATACACATGCTGTATATCGATATAAATTAATCACACTGCCAAGATGAACAACTCCCTGAAAAAAAAAAAAAAATCTTCTTTTAAGATTTATACTTTAAGTCCTGCAATAATTTCATAAACTAGCTTGTGCTGTTTTGTGCTACAGATCTTCTCAAGTATGGGCTGCAGCTGTGAGGCTGCCACTCTCATTTCATTTTCAGACTCCAACTTCCACTTGTATTTTGTGTTGACTGAGACAACTGCAGGAAAACCTCCCTCACACAGGTAGGATGTGTCAAAAGGAAGGAGTGTTGCTCTCTTCATTGCTCCATATTGTACAGGTGAGGGCGAGATTTGACTCATCGTTTTTATTTGTTATTATTATTTATACTCATTATTATTTTGATAGGACAGTGGATATAGTCAAAATCAAGGAGAGAGATAGAGAGAGAGTGAGTGGGGAACGATGCGGGAGAGGAGCCACAGGCATTTGAAGACACTCCATGAAAAAACATCATGAGCAAAGTTACCAATGAAAACAGGAAATTAAAACTTAATGAAAAAACATGACAGACTTTGCATGGTTAAATATATGAGGCAGTTATATTACATTTATACATTATGGTTCATTTATGTCCATGAAAACAGTTCAAGCTGAAGTGATTCTTCAGAAATAAATATTTTTTAAATACTGCAAGAAATGATATCACATAAAATAACAGGATACATTGATCCTTTGATGTTGGCTCTTCCTATCACTGTGAAGCAGAATTCACCAAGCGTTGGATTGTTCACCCACTAAATGGGGAACATGAGCTGGGTTTAGACCGTCGTGAGACAGATTAGTTATGCATTAGCTAACTGACATGCTGCCTGCTCCCTTTGGATTTGTTTGCTTCGTGGATTGCCTTACTGTGTACCGACTTGGACTGATATTAAACTCTGCCTTTTTCTGAACTCACCCACGTGTGAGTCTACTTTTGAGTCCCTGTTTCATTGGGTACTTCTCATGTCTCTTAAACTGCATCCACGCTTCCTTCACTTGCTTCCCTCACTTGCGTCTTAGGCCCTCCCACAAGAGATGCATGAAGGGACGTAAGGAAACGAAGCAGAGGAAGGAGGAAATGTGTTTGAAGAGACATTAGGAATCCTTTCCTCTACAGCGTAACATGAAGCGACGTCCGTTTGTGATGATTAGATCAGATGTTATTGCTCAGCTGTCAGTCGGCTTTACTGTAGGCTATTATTTCTAATAAAATACACACGAAAAATAAGAGACATGAGAATTACCCTATCTGGTTCTGATAGCTAACGATTTCTACTTGCAGAATACTAGTATAAAATAAATCATACTTTACAGTGTATAAATAAGATGTACAGTACATGCTTCTGTTTGAAGTCTCTATTTAGGCTGTTTGAAGCATCTTTTGAAATTCTCACTTTGTTTGACCATCAAAGGAAGATCAAAAGGAGATATGAATATCTGGACGGCGTGACGTGAGCATCTTTTGAAACCAAAATCAATTAGACATTTATGCCATCTTTGGACAGATTTCTCTTTTTGATGGAGAAAAAAAAATCAAGATGTTGCAATATAGTTTGGGTCTTTGCCTTTATTTGTTAGAACGGGTTGAGAGAGACAGCGAATGTGGGGCGAGAAAGAGCCAGAGAAGATGTGCACCAAATAGGGACCAGTGGAACCTTAACTGTAGCCTCTGTACATGAGTTGGTCTACCACCTGAGCTAAAACAGTGCCCAGTGAAGATGTATTTAAAGATTCAAAATCTGGAGCAAAAGTCCCACCGGTCTGTTTTGGGGAGTTTCCCAGATAGAAAAAAGGTTAAATCCGTCGACTTGCTTGACGATTTCTATTGTGTTCAGCAAAGTCCATATCAATTAAATCAATCAATTTTTATTTGTATAGCATCAACTCATAACAAGTGTTGTCTCGACACACTTTACAAAAAGCGGGTAAAAGATCTTACTCTTTGTTTTTTAACATTACAAAAGAGCGGGTAAAAAGACCTCATACTGTGTGGTTTCTGTGCAGTTGTGTTGCTCTTTTAGCACCATCTGTTTTTTCTTTGTGGAGTTTGCACCCCTACTAGCTACAGTATGGCAGTTGAGCTCTCAGCCTACAGTATAAGTTGTGAAGTACAGACTCAAAGCTTGCAAGTCGCGCTGCCAGATGCAGCAGAGTCTTTCAATCAAAAGATTGCTCCACATGGTTTAATTATTAGTATACCACCGTTTTCTTTAAAATGCATGATGAGGACCTTGTGAGGAGGAAAAGATGATAGAAAGTAACGCAGCCAGCCGGGTCTGTGTCGCAATGTTTCCCAGCACAGCTTCCAATACACAATGAATGGGGATGATCAATCATGCCAGGTCGCATGCAATGGTTGATGGTTGTGGCTGCACTTGTGTTAATGACGGTGCGTGTCTGCGTTTTATGCTGGTATATTGGTTGCACTGGTGTTTAAAATGCAGTGCCCTTTTTAGATGAAAACATAGGTATTAATTGTGCGTCCTTTACACCAGGTTTTACAGTAAGTATCGTACAAAAGAGAAGTTGGTTTGCTTTTTAGTTGTGTTATATGGCAGGATAGTAAGGACTTCTAGAATCTCATACATGTATGTGACCCTTATAATCAAGTACACTTATGTAACCTGACTTTCCAACATGAAATTACTGAGCATTAAGTCTGATCTTAATAATATTTCTCATGGTGGCTGTGACTCAGTTGGTAGAGTCGTCGCCTCTCATCTGGAAGGTCGAGGGGTTCAATCCCCAGCTGAACAACAGGTCTGATGTGTCCTTGGGCAAGACACTTAACTTCGGTGGTTGAATGGATTAGTGTTGTACTTACTCTCTGATGTACGTCGCTCTGGATTAAAGTGTCTGCAAAGTGAATTGTAGACTTGTAGAATTCTCAACATCAAGACAATGTAAACACTGTGATCGTCTTAACAGCAAGATCATACAGTAAGTAGGTGGTCAGGTTGAACAGTCAGCTCCTCCCTGAACCACTCAAGTCCATGCTTTGTGTCCATACTTAGACCCATGCAGTACCCCAAGTACACACATCACTACGTAGTCAGCAACAGCTTCTCCACTGTTTTAGAGGAAACAGTTATAAAGCCTTTTACAATTCTAAAAATGAATTTAGCAGAGGCTTTTACCTAAAGTGATGAACATCAGAGACAAAGTACAAGACAAACAAGGATCTAGAGAGGAGGAAACAATGTCAGTAAGTGCTAACAAACAGCTTTAAGTCTGTTCTAACACACGGGTGCTGACAGGAAGTGCAGAGGCAGAGAACTGATTTACAATTAAAATTAAAGGTCACAAATGATCCTCCTATTAAAAAAAACTTTAAATAAGTCTCAGAGCTCGCCAACACATGTCTCTGAAGTTCCTTTTTATAAATCCACTATGATCCTGTATTTGATCATGCCTATAAACCCCTCTATTTCAGCCCTGCTCAGAACAGGCTGTTTCTGTGTCTGTACCTTTAAATGTAAATGAGCTGTGTCTGACCACTGTTGGGGGCCGGCCAGACAGACAAAGGACTCGGGCCTGTACCCTCGTTCTATTTAAGCTTTGGCCTTCTATTGTTCTATCTCTTTACATGCTGATCTCAAGCCTCAGAGGACACAAATCAACTACTCTTTGCTTACACGGTTTAACCTGAGGAGCTCAGGTTGCTCCGTAGGTGCTACCTCTCTTCACATTCTTCTAGCATCAGAGGGGACATCCGTCTCACCTTTCCTACTTCCATGGCCTGTTTTAAGAGATTTGGCGCAGTCAGGGAGAAGTTGTTCGAGCAGTTCCTTTCCATTTCTTTCCTTCAGTGTCATTGAATACAACCGGACAGGAGCACTGCAGACAACCCATCGGTACATGAAGAAGATCTCCTATTGCAACTAGAACGACAACAGAGCACTGCTGTTGTCGAGGATCGGACCCCATGCTGCCTTTTCCCTTTCACACCTTTTATTTATATAAATACAGGTATTTATTAAATATGAATAATATTAGCATTTAAGTTAGAAGACTGATATTAGTGTTAAAAACCTAATATTTACATAATATGTGATATTTAATGTATCATCACGAGGGCTGGGTCTTTAGCTTTGTCCTAAAGTTGCAAAGGGACTCTGCAGATCAAATGGCTTGTGATGCCAGAGGGACCTTTTCAAGGTTAAAAAGTTGTCCCCCAAAAAAAAATCTTGGTAAGAGTAGCATTTTTTCTTCCATATATTCTCGTCAAAACCTGGCACTAACATTACCCACAATGCAAATGTGTATGATTCGTCTGCGCTGATTTCTATACCTTTCTTTAAATTGTTCATCGTGAGTCAAAGAATATTAAAGGAGCGCATCTTTAAATCAGCTGAGTACTCTTTTGTGTGTTACTTGGCCACACTGCATCATAAGTCTCAGTCATCATAGCATATAAGACATGGGTAAAACAGTAAGATCAAAACCAAACAGCAACCTTCTGTCTTGAAAAATGAAGTCAATGCGGAAGTGTAAAATCCAGCAGTCCGTCAAGTTTTTACAACTCAAATAAACATGTTTGCAGTCTGGTACAAAAACACAAATAGGTCTTCTTAGTTATTGTCATCACTGGCACACACTGTACGGGTCAAAATGTTGCATATTATGCTTTTAATCATTCCTTATAACTTACAAATTTAAACAAATCAGTAAATGGTAAATGGACTTGAGCTTGTATCTCCCTTTTAGTCTTCTCAAAGCGCTTTTACACCCCATGTCACACCTACCCATTCGCACACTGATGGCAGAGGTTATTATGTAGTGAGACCATCAGAAGTAACTAATCCCATTCATACGCATGTATAAGCTGCCGACAAAGCAGCAGGAGCAATTCAGGACACATCGGACATGTCGCTGCAGGAGCTGGGGATTGAACCCCTTGACCTTCCTGTTGAGAGAAGATGACTCTACCAACTGAGCCACGGCCACCCCTAGTACCATGTGCCTTTATTTTAGCATACATAGCATTTGTTGTAATTAACTACATAAGCACAAAGTCTCGAGTGCTGATCTGCATGTTAAAAGGCAGGGAAGTGAAAATGTGCACAAAGTGCTTGGCCACAGTAACAGCACTCAGAGGAAAACACTTACACCTTTAAAGGAGCAGATGGGTTTCTTTGCATCTCTCCGGCTGTTTAATCAATAGAGCATATATTCCAGAGAGAAGGGCATTTTCTGCCTGGCTAAGGTGGAGACGGCCAGAGAATTAACATGTTTAAAAGTCCTGAGAGGGACCTTAGCCGTGAGGTCAGTGTGGCTAACGAGATTATCATGCTTGGCTTGAGTAGCAGCTGAGCGGTAATATTGTTGTGACATCCTGCATAAAAGATCGGACCACAATTTCACACAAGTCAAGGTGACTGTCCCCAGCACGCTCACACAGAAACTTTAGCGGACACTGTTTGAATACATGAGTCTTTGGTTTATGGCACTGAAATAGTAGTGTTTGTTTATTTACTCCGCTAATTATTTGCTAGACTTAGAGATACCTAGGCGGTGGAGTTTCGGTATGTAGCACGGTGCCGGAACGTCCTCGCTCGCTCTCTCCCCCGTTCACTACTGTATGTCTCTCGCCTGCATGCAGCAATTGTTTGAATAAATCAAAAGATTAAATAAAAACAGGTCGGAACTGGCCCGCCCAGTAATTATCTATGTGTGGGAAACACTGGACTGATACAAACACATGAACTACAAAAAAGGGCTTGTATTGTTATTTTGATTACCGTTTAATTCTAGTGTTGTCAGGTGTCTATTGATTTGAAAGTTTTAGAAATCGCAATAACAATTAACAATCACAGAAAATGAAAATCAAAAAATCAAAAAGAAATTCACAAATGTGACATTAAAAGAAAAAAAAACTTTAAAATACAAAACATCATAATAGCCTCAAATTTCTAATGGTTATGTCATCTGCTTTGCACGCCTTTCAATGTAATATTGCTCCAAAGTCCCAGACTTCAGAGTCTCATCTTCTTGACGGACACAGAATCACTTACTGGTCTTGCCTTATTGAGATTGATTCAGGTTCACAGTTTGCTCCCTCTGTCTCGGGCACACCCTTAAGGTGCCATGAAAACCTTACCCACGGGTGCTGTGGTGGTATAATCCACCTTCAGTTGTTACGGTTCAGAATACACTGTGTTCAGTGACTTTTCAGGAGAAAAAGTACATATTTTTAAAGACAAATGAACAAAAACAGTGTGGTTGTTGCATGCCATAAAACTCTAATGTAGTTCCTGAAAAAAAGGATAAAGTAAACAGATGAGTGCCTGAAGGAGACAACCATCATAAGCTTTCTGCATCAACTATATTTTATTGAAGTTCAAGCCGTGTGACTTTCCTAAAGTCGAGCTAGAGCTTGGCAGGACTGGAAGGTCAGCTGTTTGGGTGTCACACACAAACAGTAGGTGTGAGTTATTTTAGGCTATCATGTTGGTTTGCATTAGAAATGAAAGGTTTTCCAGAATAGATAAAGGGATAATGGATGTTTAGCATCCATGGATTATGCTATTCACGATTAGCGTCATGGGTGGTTCCTCATTATGGAAAAAGAAAAGCTAAATAACTTGTGAACTTAAAAAAAAATGTAGTACTTCGTATTTCTAAATAATAGGGTTGTTTGCATTCACTAAGTAATCAGGATTAATCCATGTCTGAAATTAATGCATCCATTTTTTTTTTTTAAATAGTGATTAAACACTATTTTGACCCTTTAGGCGCACCATAGATAAGCTCCTCAGTGTCTACCTGTAGGCACAGTGCTGGATCAAAATGACACTGTGTTCAGTGTCTGATTTTCCTTTAAAAAACTGTCAGACAGCTCAGATGACGAGTCTAAAGTAATATTCACCTTATTATGAGATCACACATTTCACTATTTCACTGTTCTTTTGATCGGTTTTTCATTTCCTTAACGACCTCCTTTTTCCGTTGTTAAGTTATGTCATAACCTTTGATATACCAGAAAGTCCTTACTTTATTTCAAACTAAAATAATTCAAACTTTAACTCTCAGCTTAGACAGTATCAGAATTTGAAATAAAAGCCAAACAATTTATCTATAAATGCAAATAATTAATATAATTTCAAAAATGCTATTAAAAACTATTAAGCGCTAACTGTTGAAGTTGTGATTAATGACGATTACAAAATGTAATTATTTGACAACCCTTCTAAATAACGATCTATAAAAGGGGTTCCCAAACTTTGTCATACCAAGGACCTCCATAGAGCATTGGCCTCTGGCAAGGACCCTTGTCATGCAACCTTGGATATATACCGTGTACATTCTGGTTGCCTGTTGGTATTCTTTATTTGTATTTTTTATTTTTTATAGATTTTTTTTAAGATCATTTGAAGAGGAAGTAGGTTGCTAGATTTCAGTGATACAGAAACTTTCTGATGTATTCAATTAAATGATTGGCAGAGAAAAAAAACATATTTACTTCGTTATGGAGTTATACATCTAAAAAGACAAATTAAACTGTTTGAGACGTTTGGGTATAAAAACAGCGCACCGCTTTGCACTGCAATAGGAAACAATAGAATCAGGCTGATCTTGTTGCTTACGCTCGCCCGTGTCGCATGCTCTTTGGGCAGGCTGTAAGAGGGATTTTTTTTAAACCATGGAAAATAGGAAGAGATGGTGAACCATTTCTTCAATATAATGTTCTTCCTTTGGAAAAAAAAGTGTTTCTTCTGAAAACTAAAATAACTTGCAAGGTGGAGCAAAACTGTATCATGGTAGAAATAAAAGGTACGGTAAACTTAAAGAGTCTTCTTTTTGATTGCTTTTTAGTCCAAACGTACATTATGTGGCCACCACAAAGACTTGTGTATCAAAGTACATTGAACACTATCTGAGGTGTTTTGTCTGCATAAACCTTGTTCAACGAAACAAAACTAAAAACCTCAAGATTACAATTTGAAGTGTATCTTCTCCATGAGTTTCTTCTTGCAAACATCAGAGCAAGTTGTGACCTCAATATTTTTAATGATGGCCTGTCTTGCAGGCAAAAATCTAATTATTATTCTCTAATGTGAAATGTTCATCTGTTCTGTAAATTGTGCACTCTATCATCAGATAAAAAGCAAAAGCATTAGAGTTGTGTAACATGTTCTGTGATCACAGAGGCTTGTAATGAATTCAGGAAGGGAAGTAGGATTCAAAAGCAATGTCAAGCATTTGCCTTAAAGGCACACCAACTGGGAACCAGTGAGCTCCGTTAATTGAAGTAAGGCTTTGTGCTGCATGGTGCCCACTGAAAAACAAACTTCTTCAGTTGAAAGTAGTTACAGAAGTTGAACAGCAGAGAGATTGGCCAAACTTGCCCAAGTCATAAGCTGTTTTGTTAATGCTGCCCTGAGAAGTCCGGGAAGCAGAGACATCATCATCAGCTTTCACTTTTGGATTGAACATGCTGTGAGAGAGACTGAAGCTATATCTTGAGCAACATCAGACAGACACAAATCAACTGCAAAGCCAAACTAAAAGAATAATTGTCATTCCTGCACTTGAAAAACCTTTCCCAAAAGCATCAGCACTAAATGGGCCATAAGATTTCGCAACATGATATTTGATTCATCTCCAAGCCTTGGAAAACATTTGCTGTTTACCATGTGTTTATTGTGAAGAATTCTTCTTCCTCAATAATCCACAGTCTAGAATCACCAATTAGCCAAGCTAAGCTTGGCAGTGCACTGTGCATGTGTACAGAGTGTACAGTCAGTGCCATGGAGGCGAAACTTTGACAGAAAAAAGACAACATGTTATTTACTCTGTCGACAGACCCAGAATTCTCCCCGTGTACAGAACACACAGAGAGCAGGAGGCTTCGTCTGGCTGACAGCTGGGCTCCAAAACCCTGTTTCTCTCTCCTTTCCAAACATTTCCAGGAGCGAGTGGATCTGCCATTTGGCATGACAGCACAAGGACAGGATATAGTGAAATGTAGCTGTGCGGATTTGGAAAAATTACCTTCTGTAGGGACTAAGGAGCAGGACTAAAATCTAAAGCCCAAAGCTGCTGCAGTGTTCATCATAATGTACAATATGAGAGCTCCCTCTGAAAAAAGTAGTACAGCTGAAACCTGAAGTTTGACCTCGGAATACAGGACAAGGAATATGGGATGTTCCAATACCATTTTCCACTTGTGAATTATTATATAGAAACTTGTTTTCAGCAGATACTGAGTACCTCTCCAATACCACCGCGGTTAACAAGTTCAGGTAACACTAATGTTTTATTAAAATTCTTCATGGGTTTGATGTGAGTCCTGTTATTATTGTAGGACGTGGCTCAGTCCACCACTGTTTAACATTTAACTAGGTCTTGAAATGTTTGAGCGCATATAATAAAGAACAATAATACTACTAATATCCATTGACTGTAAATATTAATGGACTAAGCGTAAGTGTAGTCACCCATTAGTTTCTAAAGGGGTGTTTTGGAAGCTTATTCATGGTGCTTTTTCATATTGGAAAAGCTGACTATCAAACTTTTGGTCAACCTATAGCATCAGGTAATGAGCTGGAGCTGTGGCAGATCTGAAGTCCCCAGACATAGTGCTAGCAACAAGCTTGCAATCAAGTCGTCACGCACTAACTATGCCTAACTTAAATCCTTCTTAAAATCAAAACAGGTGTAAAAGAAAGATCAGCTGACTGTGGCTTTTCTCAAAACTTGGGTTACGGAAAAATGCAACCACTGGTTAAATCATGCAGGAGTCACAGGTTCCAGTTAGAACGATTTAAACTCAATCATTCATTTAAGAATTATTTAACTAAATGACATACGTCTAATAAAAACAGAAGTGTATGAATGTGTCTGTTGCAACCAAAATTCACAAACCAGATATTATGGCTACATTACTAACATGAAGAATACTGAGAGAAAGGTGCACTAAACAAAATAATATTAAACAGAGGCTCATCACAAACTAAGAACCATAGCTGCATCAATTCCCAAAGTCTTAATTGATCCTCATAAGCATCAAAAGGATATGAAATTAACTCTAGAAAGGATAAACCAACACTGATAAACTATTAACAGTACTTACATTTCAATGGATGCACACAATATATGAAATCAAGCACCCTTTTCTTTAAAGGAGACATATTGTGAAAAATCCACTTGTACAGTGTTTTTGAACATATATTTGGGTAACCTGAGTGTCTACTGACCCACAAAATTTGAAATAAACCCATCCAGTCCTTTGTTTGTGGTCTGTCTTACAACACAGAGAAAAATGCTCCGTTTCAAATGTGCTGTCCTTATGATGTCACAGTGGGATTCTAGTAAAAAAAATACCCTCCCCTCTCTTGGTATCTCCACCAAAGGACTCCAACTTTTGCACAGGTCCCCCATTTTTTACTCGCTAGCAAAGGAGTGATGCCTACCGGGAAAACTCAGGGGGGGCTCATTGCATTTAAAGAGACACACACACCAAAACGGAGCGTTCTGAGAGAGCTGGTTTATACAGGGTCACAAACCTCCTCTGGTGCTTGATTCATGTTATATTTTGACCAAAGCACAGCACAGATGTTTCATTTAGACCACAAGGGACTGTTTGAAAAGGTGGAAAAGGGGGATAATATGTCCTCTTTAACTCAAGCACTCTCACAACTTGAACTTTAAAGTCTCTGGTCTCTATCCGTCAAACGCTGTGCTGGTCACTACGGAGCCGGAACCTACCACTGTTAGAGGGGGGATTTTGGAACAGTCCAAGTGGAGCTGGCCTTTTTAACAGGTGAGTCAAAACAATTACCCCCTGCAGAGTGTGTGTAGATAAAGACATCATCAGAGCAAGATCTTTTTTTGTACCAGGCTGTAAACATTTCAATTTCTGCTGTCAAAGCAGATATGTTAATATGTAGTGTGTATGGGACGTCCAGGTCTCTTGAAGCCAGCCTCAAGTGGACACTCTTTTTTTTTTTTTTTTTTTTTGGCACATCCGCTCTGGCTTCTTTTTTCAATTCAGAGTTTGCTGCTTGCTAATGCTTGCTAAAGTGATTTATATAAACAAGATACATGGGTGGCAATACAAGATGAATATAGTTAGATGAGAGTTGTTGTTTTTTTGGTTGAGAGACAAAGTTTTATGCCAGATAGGAATAAATAGTCCTTAATTTGGTGGCCCTAAAACATATTTAAAACATTGACTTCTGCAAGTTAAAGGGAGGAGGAAGATATAAAGCTCAATGGGATGATTTGCTTGGCTTTATTGAAGTCTGAAGTGCTCAGGGACTTCCCCTTCGCTTGATGTCTCGTAAATAAAAACACATTTGAGAAATGATGTCACAAATGTTAAGAGTTAGGATCTTCTGAAACAAGATGGCAAACCAACTTTGGTTGAGTTGCCATCCTAAAAGTGTTCCTGGTGAAGCAGAATTTTATGGAGAGTTGTAGGAAAAGTATTATCCCAAACTATATTATAGGGTATGAAAGATATGGATACATTAGACTATGGCAAATAGTGGAGAGTCAATGTTGACAAGATGACTCTCTCTTCTTACAATACCAAGAGATTGTTCATTTTTCTGCCAACCCAGTCAATGTTCTCTTTCCAACTTAGATTCTCATCGACAATAATTCCTAGATTCTATAAGGGCCATCCATTTAATTCTGTGAGTTATAACAGTATGTCCTGCTGAGCCTGACAATCCCCTCGTGTCTTTGTGCAGAGTCTGACCTTCATCTGGTAGCCATCCAAGCAGATGTCAAGTTATTTTTAATATGAATGTACATTGTACGGGGGATGTTTAACAACTAATGCAGGTGCATATCGAGTGCTATATCCAAGCTCCATTGATCAAATGTTCAATGACAGTTGCACAATTTCAGAGCTGGTTCCACAAAATGTAGATATTTTATCCAGTGGCTGATACAGAAAAATGGGTTTTCCATTTGTTGTAATGTTGTAATGGTTGGTTCGTTCTGGATATCCATGAACAAGACGCTGACTATGAATAATAGAAGCCGTGTGACTAAACAGTCTGTACCTTCTGGAAATCAAAAAATGTCTTTCTAATTGAGTTCTACTGTGCAGACAATGTTATGATTGAAATGTAGCCTAAGACGGTCGGACTTAGCGCCTGACCTGTGATGTCTAACCTGAACCTTTATAACTGCTTGTGTAAAATAAGGACAATAAACATCTTTATATTCAATGATTACAGTTTACATCCTCTTTGAAAGCACAATGATGAGGTTAACCTTCAAAACGTACAACATATCTGATATTGCAGTTCTCTATCGGACAACATATTGTTTTGTTCTCTCCCTCACGATGTCTTGGAGGAACAAAGAAGCCAAGGGTTTCCGCTAAAGTTAATTGGTTGTTTTGTGCTTCGTTTTAAATGCTGCCACATAAACATTCCTTTCTTTACTTGCTCCATCACGCTTTCTTTTCAGTGCCATGGACAAAGAAGGATGACTCACAGCCCTGGTGATGAAAACCAAAGCGAGTTGGAGCTTCGATGATATGTAACAATCTTTGAGCACAAGAGAAAAAAAAACATTGGTACAAGGTTTTGAAAGGTTAGAATCTGGAGTTTAAAAGACTTCAAAGTCGTCAGTGAATAGATTGTACTGTCACATAGTGAAGAAACGTCCCTTCGAAAAGCGACTGTACCTTTGAACTCAATGCTTCATAAAAATGGTTCTATGAAATAGTAAAAGACCTGGGTCAGACTTCTCATTGTCTCTGTTTGAAGCTAGGACTGAGACCTATCTCCTGCAAAGTATGACAAATTGCTTCTGCTTCGGCAAGATGAGCAAACAGAGTACATAGTGGCTCTGTGATTAAATATGGGTGTCTGGTATCCTATGTCTGAGCAAATATGGACTTTTCCCGATCCATGTCTCTTATTAATATAAGAAACATCACAGATCTGGAAAAGTATAAAGTAAAAAATGAAAAAAACAGCAGCCTGTTAAAAGCACACATCTAGTCCTTTAGAAGGTAATTTATGAAAAGCTTTGCCGCTTCTAGTAAAATGTCAGCTTGTGCAGGCACAGATGGAGGGAAAGAAGCGTGATTCAAGGCAAACGAAGGCTAACTCATTCAAGTCTGTGCAGGTTTCACAAAAGTTTTATCAACCATCATTATGTATATTTGATGGGCACAATGCACATTCATCAAGGTTCCTATGCTAGGTCTGAATAAACATCAGGAAGAATGAGTCATTTGACCCTCGGAAGAAGAATGAATAATTGTCATGAGCTTGGTATTTTAAAAGCAGAGTATTTAGAGCAGTGATGACAAACAGAATAACAAAGGAATAAAATGTTATTTAGTGTTTAGGTCAGTGTGCAATTGGTTTCTAAAGTCCGTTTGAAAGCATAAATGGGGCAGATTTGCAATTTGTTGCCAAACGTGAGATCCCATGATACAATGCTTTGGCACAGGAGGCTTTGAGTAAAATGCCAATAGTTGGCCTTCAAACTGACAACATTGTGACATTAGCTCTGTTTATTTTTACTCTGACTGGGGATTCCAATCAGATCATCTCCCTTTAAATGGATGCTAAATGAAGTGATCTGATTATGACATGTATACATGCATTAAGCATTAAATAAGGACAAACCAGTGGGGGCTGGCGCATTGTTCTCTGGGGCGGGCACTATTTCTCACTAAAGGTCACAATGTATATCTTTACATGTTTGTTAGCTTGATGCTAACACATACTGGAGAATATCTATTTCACTTAACCTACTTCACAAACAACACCATCTGCACTCACACTCACACTACAGGTATAAGTTTTCTAAACACTGAGATGACAAACTTAAAAGAAAACTGCTGACTCATGCTAGTCCGGTCTGCTGCTCTGATTCATCTTTATAATAAATCAATGCACTGATCCAGTGACACTGCATGACTCGCTCTTTATTTTTCAATGTATGGGACGTTCCCACGTGTGGTGTGTTGTGAGTTCCTGGATGCATTTTTCCTGCTTCCTCCTAGGTATAGAACACTGAGGAAAAGTCACTTTATTTTGCAGGTCTTATTGTACTCATCATGATTAATTAAACTGAATTTCAATCCTAAATTGTGTGAAATGCTCCTTTAAAGGACTGATCATGTTCTAGACATTTCTTCAATTCGATAAAGGAAAGAAATGTTTTTAAAAGTTCCAGTCTTTATGCAGCATAAAAATGAATTGTATTAAAACAATATTCTCCGTTCATTTAACTTCAGTGGAATAACTTCTATATTTGTATTTGCAAAATTCAATCATCCACTTATTTACCATGAAAGCAATTATTTTTGCAGTATTTGCCTTGGGATGGCACATGTACACAAAAACAAAGCAATAGAAAAGATATGAAGCAAAACTTTAAAAGGAAAATTACATAAATGATGTGAAATGAGTCACTTTGTATGTGTTTCCTGATGAGAGAAAACAAATGAAGCAAAAGGCACTGAACAGAACTTTTTTGTCAGGATTAATGGGGAAAAGTCTACAAGTGCACCGTTTCTTTGATTCAAGGCAATAATAAAAGTTGGAGCTCAACAGGGCATGACACTGTGGTTTTGTTTTAGCGTCCTACTAGCTTCGCCAGTAAAGTCCTGAGTAAAAGGGCAGCAGTGCTTTACTTCTGTGAGGGCTTAGAAGGGACTTAGATTAGAAAACCCACTGCAACAACAAATATTCAGTCCAGGATGTAGAGCCCTCTCTTACCAAATGACAGATCAGCTCCCTCAATGAGATAAGCATAACCAGGAAGCAACTTTCAATGTAGAAAAATGAAGCCGATGCGGAAGTGCAAAATACTTCAGTTCCTCAAGTGTCCACATGGTACCAGCTCAAAAAGACTTGGTAGTCATATACACATATTTTAAAATTACCATTTTGAAAGCAGAAATAAACATGTTCACGTCCTGATAGACAACAGATCTTTGCCTTGATAATGTAGAAGAGCTGAAGAGAGACAGGGAATGTTGGGAGGAGAAAGCGGGGGATGACATGCAGCAAAATTAGCCAAGGTCAGATTCAGCTGGCCTTCCTCACTATCAGCCTATCATCATTCAGCTCCCCTTTTAAATATGATTCTTTCTCTGACTTTAGTTCCCTTGTGCTGACTTTTCCTGAGCCCTGGGTAGCCAGCTTGGACATGGGGCCTCGCACTAACCACAAGGCAACAGACACCCACTACAGAAAACTTTTGAAAGATTCTTCATTGAAAGACTCTGCACTTGAGGACATTTTCAATCGGTCTAAATGTGTTTGTACAACTGTACCTAATGATGCAAAAGAGCTTTGTGGTAATTAGCAGTAAATGGTCATCACTTTTTGTTTCAATGTTCTTCCCGTTAACCACGTTTGGCCTCAGGAATTGCCAATCACTAACTTTTTTAAGTCCCTCCCGAGCTTCCTGCTTTTGGAAACAACTTATAACACATCTGCAGAATCAATCAGCACTCTGCTGGTGGTTTCATGGAAACTTTATATAAATGTAATGCTGAACTTCAGACTGAAATATAGCTCTCCAACATCTCTCATACTTTGCTTTAATTGCTTCCATTTATTCTACTAAATAATTAGACCAAAAACTGATTTGGTTATTAACCAACTAATAACTCTTTTCCCTTTGCATGAGTGTTTAGGAAATATGTGGAAAAAGTCAAACTCTGTAAAGTGCAGCATAACCGTAAAAAGGAAGGCTGCAAAAATTATTGCACACAGACCTAAATGTGTGATGGCTATGTGGGCAGAATAGAGACCGCAACCGACTTGTAACTGTATATTTATACTATGCACACACTGCATGTTATGCAACCGAATACTGGTTACAAAGCACAGTAAAGCTGAGCGGATGCAGGTAGAGCGGAAGTTACATAACCAGCAGGACAAAAAGAGGAACACTTACGTTTTCAAATCATCCTTGAAGTCTGCTATTCAACTCAGTGATGCATGGAAAACATTCAGTCTGTTAGACAAAAAGTGTTATATAAAAATGTCCTCATGCCATTTTATTTATCCGTTATACAAAATGTACATAAGTTTTTGCCTGCTGATGGCTTCATTTAAATAATCCCTGCAGCAGTTTGAGGAGAAAATCAGGAAGATCCTCTTTGTGCAGAGAGCAGTGGGACTTAATATATCTCAATTATCTTGACTGTTTCCATGCACAATATGAGTGCCTGTGTGTGTGTGTGTGTGTGCTGTTGACACAAATTACTTTCCGCAGCAGACTCCTAATGGACACCCTGCTCTTGGTTCTGAGGATGACTCATAGGGCTCATAGTCAACATTAGATATCAGATACAGTTCCCCATTCCCTCTGATGTGTCTTATAGCAACATTCTGCTTCCCGCAAAGCTGCAAAGTCTGACCTTCCTTCAGAGCAGAGAGTGAGGGAGGGAAGAGAAAATCTCCTCCAGCGATAGATATTTTAAGTACAAAAATCACTATTGAACTCTAACACTATAGCTTTAATTTGTGGGTTATCTATAGTGCATTACCGGAATGTCTCTCCAATTCAAAGTTTGGATACAACTCTTTTTAATTTAGTCTCAAGATCAAAATTGGCCATTATTCTCAGCAACACTCTCCTCTCTTGAATCTTGTGATTCTTCTGCTTCTTTGTCCATAATGAGTTTGAGGGGATTTGCATCAGAGTTAAGTCTAACTTTTCACCCCTGGAAGTGAACAATTATAGAGTGTGCTGTTAAGGTATAGAGAGAGCGGTAGAGAAAGTGGAAGAGAGAGAGGGAGTAGAAGCTTATGTGCCACATCAACAGTGTTTTGATGTCTGTTGAAGCTGCTGCCTGTCAATATGCCAGCTACTATAATCCTTTAAAAAGATTAGGATTAATGGCCCATGGGCCTCACTGAATGCTCCACTTGGAGAGATGGATACTTATGAATGAATATACATTAAAATAATCAGCTACTGTGTGTTCTTTCCTCATATTTCAGAGCAGAGGTCGCTATTCGACTCCAACAAAGGCCAGTTTTTCAGCGCAGCCAGCAGTTACACCACTAACAGGGTTGTGTTTTGATCATTTTTCTTAGATTAAATGTTATCTCTTGTTATTAATTTGGGTTTTATCTGATTCATAAAATGTTTGTCATTTTTCTGATTTCTTATCGTTGAAGATTTATTGAATGTTTTTGCCTGTGGAGCAGTTCAGATATTGCCTCTTTCATTATATCATTGGGTGTTCTGTTCAGCCAGTTAGAGTCCTTTGATATGGGCTTTATATTAAAAAAGGTAAATAAAAGAGCATGCACAGCCAAGATAATCTGCTCATACAACAAAGTCTTTCATATTTTTTTTTGTCATACATTTTATCATGATCCCTGATCATTTCATGGTGACCCTTTTAGAGATGCCTTATTCCTATTGGCTGAAAACCAATGGACTTAACTAGCCGACTAAGTTCAAGTAAAAGTATTTAACTTTTCAACCGTCCTTTTTTTTTTCCTTCTTGACCTCATATGACAGTGCACCATGACTTAATGCTAAAAATCTTGTTTCGCTGTATTTTGCTGGAATATTACTGCAAGAATCAGTCATTCGACAGGGTGGAGAGTCCAGTATAATATCATTTCACATCAAACGTAATTCAAATACAATACCACCAGCAGTGCTTGGATTAATAATTTCCCTTTCAGCTCAATATTAAAGCGGGCTTCTTCATACACTTGCCACAGCTGGTGACTGCAAATGGAGTCAGAAGTTCACAGCTTCACAAATGTTTGAAATTCAATGCCCTCTTTTCAAATAAGATGACATCAGCGTTTCAGATATTACCCCATAGCCAGTCCAGTAAGCTTTATACAAAAGGAAAAGTGAAACAAAATATTTCATGCTGGTGGTTCCAGCATCTTAGCAAGGTTTTAAGAGCACTTTTAATTTCTTGTTAATCTATTACATTGGTGCATTCACTGTGCTTGAGAAATGTGATCATTTACCATTTCCTCAGTAACTTTATATCGTCATACCATCATATCATCAACAGACATCTATCTCTTTTCAGGTTTAAGAGTTACACAGGTGGGATTATGAAGAACCACTACTTTATAGGAAAGTACATTTAACGGTTTCCTAATGCTAAAATGTGTGGTAAAGGTTTTAGACAGGGTAATAACTGTTGTAAGACTTGATCCAAACAATACTGGATATCGCTCTTGTTTAATGAGCTACTACAAATTGTGCTGTTCACTGCTGTAAAAGAGTGTTGATACTAAAATTAATGATTTCTGTTTCCATGCAACAGAGCAACTTCCACCGTCCCAAGGTTCTTCAACACTTCATTTTTTTTTTCTCTGTACTGTCGAACTCTGCCATTTTCTTTTTATTTATTGGAGTTCATGCATATGAAATTCTGCTAAATATGGGAACTTTACGCTGTTGTTTTTAATTCAATAGAGTATGACCCAAATGGGGGGGGGGGATTTTGCCTACTAGTGCTGTTTTGACACAGAGAGTTTTTAACCTGGAGCTCATCTATGAATGAAACAAATAGTGGAATAAACACAGTCAATCAATCAATCAATTTTTATTTGTATAGCGTCAACTCATAACAAGGGTTATCTCGAGATACAGCAAAAGTTACAATGATAAGAAAAAACTGCAGAAATCTTCAGCCGGATCCCCGGCTCATGACGAAACAGCCTTCAAAGGCCTAGACTGCGTCGGGCTTGGAAAGGGATAGGGGGAGATATGAGATAAAATGCAGGAAGAGGGATAGGGAGGCCATAGTCCTCCTTATGGGCGGCCCGGGTTCAAGTCCGACCTGCAGCTCCTTTCCCGCTTGTCATTCCACACTCTCTAGCTCTGAATTTCCTCCTCTATCCACTGTCCTGTCTAAATAAAGGCCCCAAAAGAAGTCTAAAAAAAGCAAGGCCACTTATAACAACATATAGGTATGAAGGTTAAAAATGTAAACCCACTTGCAAATTTATGATTCCTTCAAGTTAACCAATTTGTATTGGTCCTTAAAACTTACCACACTGCAAACGTTACCAAACATAAACCAGGTGCAGAAAAGTTTTCTAGCAGAAAGGGGCACAAAACATTTTGGGTCTTTAAGAGACACCTAAGGTTTGGTATAAAGTGTTTCTAATCGTTGACCTTAAATGAAGCTAAACTGCTAGCATCCGGAATTTCATACGTTTTTCAAATAGTGTCAAGGTTGGGTTGGTTGGACAGATTTCCATCAAACCGGATTTAGGTCGGGCCAATGACAGCCGTTCATTAATTTGATGTGAGGGTTTGATGTGATGACAAATGGAGGAACCTTGTTCAGGTAGTTTTCCAAACAAATGCGCCTAACGTGAAATTCAAATCTGAATTTGCAAATCATGCAAAGCTACTCTATAGATGTCACATAAAAAGGTAATAATTAGTATAATTTGAGATCTTTAAACAATCTGGATGGTGGTTCCCATACAATTACTAATTAGTGTTTGTTACTAAATGAAATCTTCCAAACATCTTTCCCTCTCTCTTTTAAATTTGAATTCTCTCAGTTCCTGTCAGAGCGGTCATGACATAGTGACATTATAACCTTGACAGTTGTGCGATTCTGATGAAACACAGTCAGGTCGTAAGCGCCCATGCCAGCAAGATGATCCCAAAACTCAATTTAGCAGACACAACATCCTACTGTGCAGCTGCTTGGACTGCACTGATTGTGGGCTGCACTAACATGATACTGGAGGGCACTGAGAATGTGTTTGCAACCACCCTCAGATAACCAGCTCCCACCTAGCACAGTACTGTTAGGAGCTGGATTTAATTGTGGTGATGACTCAACTTCTACATGCAGGAGAGTGCTGTAGGCTTGAAAATAAACTGGTGTTATTTTACAGATCATTTCTCTATAAAATGGACTGCACCAGACAGCATTTATCATGTGTGACATCATCTTGTTTTATACAATTTACAAAGTCACGGTGTAATTAGCACGCCTGCTGTTCACTTTTGTTAACTTTGAATGCAAAGAGTTATCTAAATACACTTAAGCACACTGTGTTTTGTCTAAACATCCAACAGTTTTTTCCTGTTTGGCAAACTCATTCTTTCTCTTCCAAAAGATGTTTGCATGTATAGACATCTCCTCTAGCACTGCTTCTTGGAAATCTCTTAAGCCCTGCGTTGCCATGGCAATCCAGCTCCACTGGGCTGGTGAAGGGTATATACATTATATGTGTGTGAGGATCTGTGCAGTTGTGCCAAAGCAAAAGGGACAAAAGCATGATTACTGAAATGACTGTGGAGATAATCTGCAAAATGTTGCCAGTTTTGCTAAAGTTCCTGGCACAGTTCATCCTCACTTTGTAGACAGTTGTTTGTGGGTATTTCACAGGTGACTCTTGCAGGTGGATTAATGGAGACCCTTAGACTGCTTGCTGCCCTACAGCAGTGGGGAGGCTGCATTAATCTCTCAGCATTAAAGCCTCTCCAGATGTGGAGGGTAAGATGCAGGTTTGGATTAATGTGAGGAAGAGTGGGAACTTTGGCTTTTGCATTAAACTTTACTGTATGTTTTGATGGCAATTTAGAGAACAAATAACACATCTCCATGATCAAATATGGTCCACTACATTTATAATAACAGGGACTTTGCAGTTAATGGTCAAACCAGCATAACTGCAATCTTCATTAAAGAGGTTTTCAAGCATTTTTCTTCCATTCACCATTCACCAGAATAACAGCAACATAAGCCAATATATCATCATCTTCAAACTTTGCCTTTCAAAATTCCAAACTACGACCTTATACATACTACTGTTTAATTTATTCAAATCAAAGAAAATATATCAAAGACTAAAGCTTATTTCAGCCTTGACCTTGATGGTCAAACTCAGAAATTTCATACAAGGAGTTTCTGTTATGTTCATAAAAAAATAGGTATGTAACAATACCTTGGGATACAACTAAAAAAATCAATAAGGACAACTTAAATTGATGACAAAAATATAACTTGTGACATCCTTCTTTTAACCAGCAGAGGGCACTGTCTGCTTTTGGCCTCTCTTGTTCAATTTATTCACACTTCAATCCGGGTGGTGGTGATGCTCGTACATGTTTGCAAACCCCACAAATCAACAAGCCAAGAAGAAGGAGCAGACACACCAAAACACACAAATAAAAAAAGTAATATGCAGTGGCAAGCAAGCGGCAACCTCCGATGTTGAAAAATGAAGCCAATGCAGAAGTGCAAAATCCTGCAGTTCGTCGAGCGTCAACTTGAGGCCAGAAGTCACATTCACCCCACATTAAAAAAGCCAGGTTTTACAGCCTTGTACAATAAAAACAAATTGGTCTGATTAGTTATTGTCGTCATGTGCATACACTGTACGGTATGAACGATACGTGTTATCCATAGTTAGGCATATAACTGACATGATGGCCAGGTGGGTGTGATTAAAACCCACCTCAGCTCCAGCTCTCAGTCTGTCGTTAGGTTGCCTGAAAGTTAGGCTGACAGGATTACAAACATGGAAACATGGCGACTGCTGCCAATGAACCTGCGGAGCCCCCTGCCATTACAGATTGGTGACATCCCTCAGGTTTTCGTCCATTAATATTTACAGTCTATGATAGCAAGATTACTAAGCCTGGCTAGAAAACCAGCCTGCCTCTTTAAATAAGTTGTGTGGCAAAACTTCAGGGTTGCAATGCTGTCTAACATGTCGAGAATTAATGAATATTATACTGCTTCACTTAGAGAAGCCAATCACTGGCGCGAGACAAAAGGAAACAGGTCTCAAACAACTAGTCCCCATTGTTTTTCCAAGCCTCTGAATGTGAAAGCAGAGTATTTTTTAAGGCTTTATGAGAGCAAATGCAAAAGTACTGTAGAGCACCCCGGCTTCAAGTGTGTATGAAAAGTGCTCAAACCTTGTCACAATGTCCAATCACAAACCAGCCTGTGGTCCTTCTCTGGCATACATAGACAGTGACTGAGATTGAATAATTGCTGCACCCGCTGTTCACTAACAGCGTATGGAAAGACCTAATCAGACTAACACCTACTGTATGTGATAAAACACTTTATCATATGGTTAATAGAACCCAATAATATTGGCCGATGTTAGCATAGCAGTGACTATCGGCATGGGCTAATTCTATCACAGATATGCAACAATATTACTAGATTTAATTACCTGTCAAACGGCATTTCATTTGAGTGGCATTGTATGCAAGCAGTTCTCTTTCACAATCAGAGTGTGCTATATGGATTACAACAAACATTATCACAGAGTATGAAGCAGTGATGAACATGCTCAGTTACTTCCAGCTGAGTGATCATCTTGTTTACGTTACACTGTATGTCTTTTCCAAAAGAAGTAATTAACTGCATTTAAAGGCTCAACGCAATAAATGTGTATATCTTAAATATATCTCTACAGATCAATCATAGATCTAAGAAAGGTCTGACAAATTATCCGTCTCTTTAATGTAGCAACATGCTACAGGGAGCTATAGGCGTACACAACAGATGAGTGGATGTGACCTTAGAAGTGGTTGCTCATTGGAAATGATTCAGCGAGATCGCTCATCCATCCCACAGGCTGCTGTTACACTGCAGAGGTTTGTTATTATCGCAGAACTGTTATTACAGTGAAGATTGGATATCAGAGGACACATGTACAGTGGTTTGATGTCTGAGCAACACTGCTGCAATAGTCAGACAGACATTTCTCTTCACTTCGAACACAGCTCCAGGCTGTGCTTTTGTATGGATCCAACATCTGATAAAGAAAGTTGCCCTCTTATCTGGCACGTTGACATCAGCATGCAGGAAGCATGAAAAACCTGATTTAGAAACACAATCTTTTCTCTGAACGCATCCAATTTCAGAAGTAAGAATGAACAAAATGTATCCATTACACTGATGTACTGTGCTGTAATGAAAACATTAAAGTTACTCTGAAATGAAAAACGTTTTTTTTTTGTTTAACTGTTAGCTAATAAACAGACAAAATGGAAATGCTGGTTCCTGGAGACCTTTAGAAAATGCTTTCATTTCACAAGGTCTTCAAAACAGTCACAGACCAATTTATGCTCAATTAAGTGTTCATCAGGCTGAGCTGAGGACAGGGAACAAGCCACTTTTGATGCTTTACTTCATCACTGTGTGTGTGTGTGTGTGTGTGTGTGTGTGTGTGTGTGTGTGTGTGTGTGTGTGTGTGTGTGTGTGTGTATACACACACACACACACATAAGTTAAATTTGAAATCAAAGAAAATGAAAGTAAGAGAAAAGCCCCCTTAAAGAAACGAGAAATTAGTTACCATTGTTTGACACTGAGTTAAAGCCAATCAGCCAAAACAACCAGTGAAAATACTTTGCTGTTTGCCTCGGAAAAGAAAACTGAGATTTGTTAAATATTTTCGTACAGTTTCACAAGTTCAGCTTCTTGAATGAGAGAGGAGCTGGTTTGATGTAAGGCTGCATGAGCTAAGCATTAAGTCGCTGGATGTGAAAACATGAGATGTGGGTTTCATCCACTAATGAAATAATTCCAGCAGTGCATCAGTGCCAGTGCTGTCTCAGCAAGAAACAAATCAATAATCACTTATGTGTTCAAAATACAATGTTTAGGCTTTTAACCACGGCAGGAAAATATAATCACATTATCATTGTTTAGGCAGTGTGATTTTAAAGATTTATTTTTAGGGCTATGCATGCCTTCATTCTAGAGACAGGACAGTGGATAGAGTCAGTAACTGTGGAGGGAGAGAGAGAGTGGGAAACGTCATGTGGGAAAGGGGGTACAGGTCAGATTTAAACCTGGGCCACCTGCTCTCAAGGATTTAGCCTGTGGACATGGGGCGCACAGAGGCAGTGTGTTCAGAGTGTTTTTAACCTAAAGATTATTTGATATGGTTTGCTGAATGGAACTGTTGTCCATCAATCCAGAGCTACTGTATCACAAAATATTGTTGTGATACAGTGTGCATGTTAATACATGTTAAATTAACAATGGATACATTTATAATGTAGACTGTCAAGCCATATGGGAGTTGACTTGCATAATGTAAACTCTTAAATTGGCTATATTGAAATAAACATCAAAAAGGAGTTCTAGTAGCTGAATTTGGATAGAATGGATCTGATAAAACTTCCAATCATGTTGAATACATTTCTCATTCACTGGTTTGATCTTAGCTAACCAGCTCTGCATGCAATTAACATATGCAGGATCCTTCCTCACTGAAAGCTTTTGTTTTGTTGTCTCCTCTGGTTCTCCTGACATTATCCTGGTTCACATGTCTGCTTACTCACACACGCTTGCTGCAGATTGTCGAGGTTTCCTCTTTTTCAGCATCTGCATTTCCCATCCATATGAAGACCTTTGGACATATCAAACTTAGATATATTTTTTCAAGAAAATCACTTCGCTCTAGGTTCTATGGAGTCATGCCTACTCTGCTCTTACCAGTGCTCTTGTAGAGATGTGAGGACCAAGGATGTATTTTGAGCCAAACTGTGCCAGCCTCCCGTAGACTGAACATAAAAGATGATTTTGTGTTTGACCAAGCAAACACAAAAAAGTAATGCTATTTTTCCCATAAACATTTTACTTGTTGCTTGATTTTCTTATACTAAGACTGATAGCTCCATGAACTGCACCTCAATTGCCCCTCTGCTCTAAAAAGGCCCAATTCACAAAGTACTGTATATTGCGCTGATATTTTTGAACACATAAAATTGTCCCTTATGTGCCAGGTTGAGCTGTTGGTGGGGCTTCAGACAGCCTGTGACGGATTCGACACTAGGTAAATATGTTGTAGTAAATACATTGTAATATTTCCAGACTCTATTTACAGATTGTAGGCCATACAAAGGTGGATTTATGCTCCTGATCTCGTCAATTTTTTAGCGTGACCAGTGTTGTGTGTTACTAAATAACCTGTTACTGTAATGCCACTACTATTTTCGATAACTAGTAGAAAGTAAGTTGCTTTCCAGATTCATTAATGCCGCAACAATTATTGACATTTAAAGCACTCGTTACTTTATGTAAAACAGTCAACAACAAGCAGGCGGAGTTACGCTAATGTACATCGCCTAAATTTTCCCTGCTCCAGTGAAACAACTAGAATATAGCAGTGAGTTGTTGTCTGTGTGCAGGAAGGAAAGCATCTCTCACAAGAACGAAGCACCGAGCTAAACAACAAAATGCTTCTATTAAACAAGCTGTCAGAGAGCCCTGCAGACCAAGGAGGAGACGCTCTATAGCTTGATTAAAAACACAGCATGCTCCATGGTCTGTAAGCCGGGCTATAGACTGATAGACAGGTACGTTGATGTCGACGCGCTTCATATCAACTGTTGAGTCTGTTGCCTTTAAGGAAGAGGTAAAATACCTACACCTTGAAAATGTCTACAGTGTTATCACAGCAACACTGAAATATTATGAACACTAAATAATGTGAACATTAATATGAGGATTCAAGCAAAAAAGGTAATGCTGAAGTATCTTTCCCAAGTAACTTTTATAACGCAGTTACTCTGCTAGTTACTTTTTGACATTAGTAACTAGTAACTGTAACTAGTTACTAATTTTTAGTAACGTTCCTAACACTGATCGTGAAATCTAATACAAATACTGGCCAGCTATCTTGCTACTGCACTGCTGCACAGAGATGCTGTTTGCATTAAATGCTAGGTTTCTGCAGCTGCGCTGTTATGAAGCTCCACCATCACTACCCTTTTTTATTTAAAAATTGCATCCATAACAGCGTTATAATGGTGTCACAGTGTGTGGTTTCATATTGCATTATGGCATTTTCATATAAACATATACAGAGTGCAAAGTCAGCATGACCATAATAGAAACAATATTTACATCTAAGGGAAAACACCTGGTTTGATTATTTCAGAAGTTTCCTTTTAACACCATTAGTGTCATTTGCTTCTGCTTAATGGCCACTACTGTGAAAACATAATCATTTAACTAAAGCTTACAATAATGTCATAAAATCTGTAAGTAAGTTCAGTAAGGAATATACCCCATGAACTCCTGTTTCCAACATGCAGACAAACCAACAAAGATATAAAACGCTGGCTCACAGACTGATGTCTGCAAGAATACCAGAGGTGGTTTATTTTTTTCTAACTTTAATGCAGCTTTGTTGTTCTTTAATATACAATACAGTCAAAGCCAACAGAAGGCAGACTGTTGTTTATTTTCAGGTAAGAGAAGACACCCTCAGGGGACTTAAAAAAGTCAATAGAAATAATTTTAGAAGCGATTGTTCTAACCTCATCTACAGTGACATTTCCGAAGAGAATGTATGAGCCTTTAATTTAAACAGTATTAATATTCAACAATTGTGGAGAGCTCACATACAGCAGTGTGTTTTTTTTTTTTATAGCTCTGCTTTGGTTGGAACAAAGGATGAAGTTGGTATGTGTTCATCAGACTGTACTTTTTCTTCAATCCTTATTAACTCACTGTATATATAGATATCAACAGCCAAAAGGGGCGGTCTTTTAAAGCTGGAATTCACTGTTTAATCA
Source organism: Labrus bergylta (assembly GCF_963930695.1). Taxonomy (NCBI): domain Eukaryota; kingdom Metazoa; phylum Chordata; class Actinopteri; order Labriformes; family Labridae; genus Labrus; species Labrus bergylta. The sequence continues at coordinate 14,485,308 of NC_089214.1, forward strand.
CCATACATAAATGGGAGCGTTCACCTTCACACCATTCAAAATCCCATCATTACAAAGCTCTCAGGATTTATTCAAAATGAAGACCGACTCCTTTTTAATTTGCTTGAACCTATTGCATTACTTTGCAACAATACCGACTATATAATAAAAATGATTGACTTTCAGGTACAGCAAGCGTTGGTCATTTACCTCTGTAATGAGTATGCTTTTATTTAAAATACATGGTAAATAGACTGCACTTATGTAACGCCACTTGAAGCGTTCCACTACATGTCAGCATCTACCGTGTTCACATCCACATTCACACACACTGATGAAAGACACTGCCATGCTCATCAAGCTCTAATCTAATGTGCATTCACACACAGTAACACACTAATGGCACAGCCTCCGGGAGCAATTCAGGGTTAAGTATCTCGCCCAAGGATAATTTGACCTTGTGACTGGAGAAGCTGAGGATCGAACCATTGAACTTCCATTTTGTTGCACCATCCAATTTACCCCTTAAGCCACAGCCAGTTATATTTGTGACATGGCATTGTTAATCAAAAAGGGATTCCAGCCTCCTTAAAAGCTCTCAAAATTTAAGACAGAGGCGCTGTTGCAAGGCAGGTAGCAGCTTGGGCCTCATGCAACTAAGGGGCCCCTGGCAGCAAACAAAGATTAAAGCACACTAGTGACTCAAAATGTGCAAAGTTTGCAATGACAGTAGGAAACCACCCTAAGGGGGCCCCAACTGAAAGCACTCATGCTGCCTAAGCGACGCACCATCCAGGAGAGACTGTCAGGACTGACTCTTATTTCAAAGAAGTGCAGCTGGAGGACATAGTATTAGCTTAGCACAATATGTAGAAACAATGCTCAAAGACTGTTAAACAGCATTGGTTTCATATTGTGGGTTTTGTTCCCCAAAGGCCTCGTGTCCACCTAGTGTTTTTTCTGGGTTTTATTTTTATTCTTCATATTTACATTTTAAAAATGTAAAGTTTGTATTGTATTTTACATTACCATTTTTAGATATAAAAAATAAATTTCTACAGTTTTGTTGGTGTCAGATTATTTTACACAATGGTGATAACCGCAGGTTTGAGGGGCCCCCTATTCATTTTTGCTTAGGGCCACAGCTGACATTAGGATCACCACTGTTTGGTGGTGTCAGTTTGCTATTAATCTATTTCCCTTTTTGCAATATTCTTTAATGACCTGGCTGGAAAGCAATACCGTTTGAGATTATTGCTTTGGTTATTGGAAGTCTCTGAGTCTATTGGTGCTGGTTCAAATTATGTTTGCGTATTGACGCTGTAAGAAAGGGCAATCATTCACAATACTAAACTTCATTAACTGGCATTTGCTCACTCTAAGATGACCGGCTCTTGCTCTTTCTCTAGAGTCAATAAGCAGACATATTGTTAGACTCTTAAGTGTTGTAGTGTTGTTATTTCACATTTGCAAAGTTGGACATAATGACTGCAGAAGTTATTAGAGAAGACTAAGTGACAAATGTTGAGGTCAATGTCGAGGTGAAAGATACAAAACCATAATTATTGAGTTTGTGGATCCATACTATTGGTTACTGGTACATGTGCAAAACACTCCCATAGGGGTTAATCGAAATGAAAGAGCACATCATTTACTGCAACAATGTGTCTCATTGCTGTGTTTTAAATAGTATTTTGGGAACAATTGAGCTTCAAGGCACAAAGGACTAATATCTACCAAGCTGTGGATTCACACACAATTAGCTATGGGAATAAAAGCTATTTTAGTGAACTATGAATGAACTATACTAGGCTCTGCTTGGACAATGACATTAATATTTCTGCTCTAAAACATTTTTAGTGCCATTTTTTTGTTCTATTTAAGCTGAAGCGATCAATTGTTTGGTGTAGCCTCTTCATGTCCTTAGCATGACACATAAGAACATTTCTCTGCCGTCCTCATTTTTCCCCACATTGTTCTCAGATGACAATTCCAATAAGGTTTGTGTTTCGTAACAACAAGTAACCAATGTTTCCTGATGAAGTATGGGCTTTTACAAGCTTCCATAACATTACAGATACATTTACTGAATTTGTTTTGATGTTACACATAAGTAAGATTACCATCAAGTTCCATAAAGCTATCTGGCATTCTTGGGAGGAGAAGAGATGAGGATGGGAAGTTTCTGATGTTACTTGAAATTCTTTAAATTGGCCATTATCAAAAAGCATACAATCTGCAGTGGAGCCCCCTCCTGCTTTATAGGTAAAAACCAACATAGAGAGATCAGGTGCTTTACATTGATCTCCTAGCTGGTAAAGACAGCTAGAGGTCCCCCTGTCAATTAACTAATTTGGACCATGAATATTCATCCCAACACAATTATTCAAACAGTCCTGGGAAGTAATTATATAGGTGTTTCCTTTTGCAGATATAGAGGTAAACACAGCATTTAGAATCTTTCAGAAATTGCAGGAACATTTCACCCTGTTTATTTACAACACAATCCGAACTCCCCATCAGTATCACGAATACAATCTTCAAGCTACCCAATTCTACTGATCAGGTCCCCATAAACATGGCCAGCATCAGCTTCTGACAAACTATAATACTGAATCAACAGGTGGTTATACAAACTCTGAAGGTCAGCCCACACAGATCCTTTAGTGGGAAGAAAATTATAAAACAATCATTGGAAATCAAATCAAACTGTAAATCTATTGTGCCTTCTACTGCTTTGTCAATTAAATAAAGCTCATGCGACCTGAAGATTTAATTTTTCTCCAAAATTTACCACACCAACGGAGCCTTTTCTGGTGTTATTGTGAGTCTTTCTGTTGTGGCCAAACCAAGTATAACCATGTATGTCTATTGTCTTTAGTCCCATTAAATGCGTTTCATTAAGGGATAGGATGTCTGGGTTGAAACTCTGTAATGTTAAGAGCCTAAACTCATAGTTCATATCAGTCCATCCATTTATATTCCAGTGTACAAGAGTAAATTATTCAGGACTTACAGGCTGGGAATACACTGTTCAGGTGTCGGTCCTCCGTCACCGCCGTTTTCCACACCTGTCAGCCGTCTTCTAACTCTGCTGCTCCCGGTGATGTAAAACTAACGACCTTATTTCATTGCATTTCATCCAATCAAGTTATGAAATTCAGTTCTATGCGATTCTTGGAAGACCGAATATAAACTTTTCTGAACTTCTCATTTCTATTCAGCCCTTTTTTCTTTCTTAGCACATCCACCTTGTCCTGTACGGATCCAAATTCCACCTTTATCACTGGGTCGTTCTCATCTCTCTCTCAGCAGCCACCACTCCGTCAGGGACTCTCCCATTGTAGCCCCTCGATGAGCAGGTTCTTCAACAGGGCCATGATGTGACACCGGAGATGATCACCGACACATCGGGGTCAAAATGAGTGCTTGCCCTTAGCTCGATCGATCTTGGCTTCCAGTTGTTCAATTCTTATCATGAAAAGGCTCAACTCTCAATATTAATCCATATGAAGAGAACCAAGAGTCACATGGAAACACGAGGAACATGCAGGTAGACGTATCACAGGAGCAGTGAAACAAAATGAAGTGAAACAAGCAACACTAGAGTAGAAGGTCGTCTGTCTGTCTGGCTTAGATGCCCTTCCACTCAGGTGAAGCCCGTCTGCAATCACAGGTAGGTGGGCGGGGTCTCACAAGCAACCAGCAGGCATGCCACCACCCACCACCAGAGGGAGCCAAAACTCTGAAACACAAAAGAACAACAACAGCACCAAGCAAAAAACCATGGCCAGGGCAGTCACAAGTAAATGAGGTTGTTAACAAAAACACCAAGATCGAGATGCTTTTGCAAACCATGTAACTACTAACCCCCAATATCCACATACTCATGCGTGCCGCTGTCCTTCAGCGCTACAAACTACGCCGTAGTTCGCTGCCACTCTAGTCAATCATTGTGTTTCCATAGTCAGCGCCATGGTTCGTATCTGGATCGTACCACCAGCGCCACTACACTCTGCTTCGTTTCAAACACTCTGCAAGTCTATATTCGACGGAGTACGTTAATTGCATGCGTCAAGCTGGCCACACAGAAACAACATTAAATCTGGTAACTTTCACAATATAACACTCAGTTTTGATACTAGAACGTATTTCCCTGTACTACATCAATAAAACAACATAATACTTATATACCCACTGTAGAAGCACAAATTATTCAAATCCAGTCCATTCTTCATTAGCTCCCTTTGTTGGGAACAATGACTTTATATGTGTTTGTTGTTCTTTTCATACCGGATGTATACCACATACATCGTATAAACCTGCGCTGTCACATGATCTCCTTGGTCTACAGCTGCCCGGTAGTGCTGCTCCATGCTGCACTCTGAGAATGCAGCCCGTGGTTGATGACGGATGAGGCAGCACGGAGCCATACCAGAGTGGAGCTGACACACAAGCATAAGTATCTGGAGGACATTCTGGGTTAAATTATAACTAAAGTAAGACATTTCCAGATGGTAATTAAGATATGATCATTCTATTGTGCTGTCTGGAGTTAATTTTAAACACAAGAAAAAAAATCTTTCCCTGATGTTAGAATACTGACAAGTAAATAATTTAGAAGTCTTATTTGTGTTGAACAGCAGTCCTGAGCAATTAAGCTCTGGGGAACACTTGTGACCTTGAACAGCAGCATCAACTGAATAAAAAGGATTTCTTATTAACATGCAGACAGAACCTTATAACAAACATTGCACATTTTCTGTCCTGTTTGCTTCTTTTCCCTTTCATATTTACCTGATAATAATTAGTCTATAAGAGCTATTTGGATTGAACTCAAGGTTAGATTCAACTGCAGGAACCACGTTACCATAGCAACTTTACTATATCCCATCTGGACTTATGGAAATCTCACAGTATTTAACCTCAGAATTTATCAGGGATTCTTCTTTTAGAAGTTCAGGGCCGCCGAAGGTAAAAACTAAAGAAGATACATAATTCTGAGCATGTTTTAGTTTAAAAAAAACATGAAAGAAACAACATAAGTGTTGCTACAGGGAGTTAGGACAGTATAGCATTGACAGGGTTTAGATAAAAAGGATGAGAGAGTTTGAACTGATGTCGAACCAACACAGGCATGTGTGAAACAGTGTTCTTCACAGAGACAGCCTAAAGGAAATGTATTCAGTTGGCTGCGGAAAAATCAGTTCGAGGATGAAATAGTGCTGCAGTATCTGGCTGCATGAGCTGATAGGAGTCTTGTTTGGAAGTGAGCAGCGGGTTCACGAATCCCTCCTGCTGAGGGTTTAATAGTTAGAGTGTGGAGAAGACTGGCAGTATCCAGCGCTCTACGACGTGAGGAATCGCAGGCCTTTTCTTCTGCTGTCTGAAAATCTCTTATGAAATGCCTGGCAGCTTTTCAGCTGTTGTTAAATGCCTGTGGCTTGGAAGACTGTTATGTTATCACACCGATCTGATAGAGAAATGGGGAATTTGGAGACAAAGGAACTTACACAAAGACTGAACCAGTCTGGGTTCACGGGAAAGTTCAGCCTCCTGACTGAAGCTTAATAGAGACATATTTTGTTCTAGCTACGCTGAGAGATTGATACAAATGGTTTTGAGGCATTTCCAGTCCACAGCAGCACATGCAATAGTCCAATGAATGTAGACATGGTTCATATCTTGCTATGGTATGTATCTCACTATTAAGATATAACATACAGATGTGTGCTTAACAGTTAAAGGTAGGTACACACTGGGCCGACCATTAGGGGTCAGGGCTTGGCGGGGCTTTCAGAGAGAGTTGGTGGTTATGGTCGGTGTTGTGTGAACAGCATGCGTCGGTGCTGCTTGAGGCTGCTACCAGTCAGGGAAAGAAATCACTGTGATTGACTCAGCCACCGTTTCGATGCACGAGAAGAGACACAGAAGTTACAAAGGAAAACAAACGACAAGTCAAGAGGGCACACACAGAAGTCCCCTCTAATGGAACGCCAGTACCATCTCCCTAACTTTGGATGCTTTCTTAAGTCAAGGTAATTACAAACACATTCAGCAGAAAAATTATGAAAGTGTGAAAATGTTGCAATTTGTATATCCTCAGTCTGGTTTTCCACTTTCTGTGACACATATCCGACTGCCACCGCTTGCTGATATGGAGTGGTATTGCCAACTAATTGGCAGTAGACTGCTATCAGTTTGGGGTAAACAGCATGACTTGTTGACCCAACGGCGGCAGCCAGAACACATACTACATTGTTGTCGAGTCTGGCTTAGTTTGAATAACAGTAAGATCATTCCTATCAACCAAAATCAGCTAATCAAGAATCATTTTTTCTTCTTTGAAAAAAATAATTCTAACCTCCTGAATTCAGACAATAATGATTGTTGGGGACACATGCAGTGTGGCACAGGAGTTATATAAAAAGAAAGGTGAGTTTTTATATTCCTCAACAAAGAAAACCAAGCTTAGAAACCAAATAAAAACCAAATAAACCTATAAAAGAGGTCAACTTAATATAACTCTAAATAAACAAAATGAAAAATAAGGTGTGAACTCAAAACAAAAAAATGGACGCCAAGTTAACTAAATACAAGGAACCCAGTGACAACAGAGCACATGGTCTGCTCCAAGGAGCTGCCTCCAGCATAAGAGCTTTGTCTGCCCTTGGCCACACATTTGCGGGTTTTGGAGATCTTGGGCATCACTGGATGCTAGATAGATATAACCCTGAGGGACTGGCGCAAACCCAAACAATTGTGTCTGGGTCATGGAGCGGGAAAAAAAGGGAAAATGGAACACTGTGGGTGGACACTGTATATATTTGCACCAATGAAACTAACAGAATCCAGACTGTGGCGGTAATGCAACATATATGAATGCCAACCGCCCTAATAATGCTACAGAAGAAGAAGATGAAGGCCACATCTTTTGCCCAGATCAGAAAGTTCCCACCCCCAACATCCAGGTTACTCAGGAGAAAGAAAATAATAATGTTTTAATACAACAGAAATTAGTGTTTAATCTTACAGTGTATAAGGTGGGTGCACTAAAACAGTGCAAGGCTAATGTATAAATAAACTAATAACAAATCAAAATACTTGTGTAGATTGTTTGTGTGGTTGACACACATGTAATAAACATGTGTTGGAGGACAACTAATGAGGTGAGAGTTTGGGTGAGTGTGAGATCACCCCGTGTGGCTTTAGCCATCACAATAATCTGTAGGCATTGTTGCCTGTACACTTTTACTATGGACTGTTGGTTTTTGTGTCCCTTCTTTCACTCATGTCCAACATGATGATTTCCATGGGAGTTATATTTTATACCTAGGCTTTGTATTTATGTCATTGTGTTGTTTTTAATGGATGTATTGCCTGTATGGACTTCTGTTACAAACCAAATTGCCCCTAGGGAACAACAAATCCAAATTATGTTAATTTGCATCTTCATTCAACTGGAAACGTATGAAGCAAAACTGGTTCTTGTTGGTGAAGGTGTCAGAAGAGGTGTTTTAATGTGGCTTGTATAACAGAAGACAAAACAGTATATGACAAGAACACCTGGACAAACTGTTTGTACTCAAAACAAGTCCATGTAAGGATTCAGCAACAGGCAGTTTATAGAGAATATAACGATGAAGACTGACAGAATTCTTTAAAAAGTATTTTGCAGAGCTTTCAATTTCCAACTCTAATTTAACAAAACCCTGCTCATCAGTACACATGAGATATTCAGAATATGCATTCTTTTTACATAATTGCTGAATTAACAGCTGTAAGCTCACTAGCTATTAGTCCTGAGTGTCCTGAGTGCCTGTACAGACATTTAGCTCAATATGCACGGAAATACACTCATTAAAATAACATTGTATGTGCACAGCAGTTTCGGAACATTAAGGTGTGCGAAGTGATTAAAAAAGAATAGCAGAGGAGTTCTAGGCAGACACTCTGCAACCTGGACATTCAAACACAGAAAATCAAAAGTACAATCAATCGACAAGTATATTAAAAGGTAACACATGATGCAAATTTTGTCCCTAGCCAGTCTACAAACCAATTATGAGAAAAGTCCATCCTCTCCTTCTTCTGCCTGCTCCACTTTTTAGAAAATGTGTGCTCAAACAGGCCGTTTGGAGGTTTTCCCTTCATGACTGTTCCGCCCTCGTGAAAGAGTCCCCTTCCTCAACTAGACAGACAGATAACTCCTTCCACATTCCGTAGTCAATAAATGTTGATTTATTTGCGTGCCACCGTTATTCATTGACAGAATGCAAAATGGAGTAAAACTGTAATAAAGTAAAAAGAAACAATCAGTTATGATACACATGATCAATAAACATCTGTGTAGTATAACATGCTTGTCAAGTCAATCAAATTAACAGTACGTGACTGAAAATATATCTGACCGAAAACTATCACCTAGCGAACAAGGTATGCTGCAGAACATAAAAATCATGGTCTAACATAGCCATCTGCATAAAATGAAAGCATGGTTGTGAAAAGAAACATCTTAATCACACTTTACTCACAGACAATGATTATACAGTTCATTCCTAGTCCAGCATGGCTTTAGATCCTTCATAAGGCAAGTGTCCACAACATGCTCTTATCAATGAATGAGAAACCCAAAATGGCCTCCTACAGTGAGCCATGAGGTCCAAAAAACTCAACAACAAATGTAGCACCCCCTAGTGGCTGCAAGGTGACCTACAGCTCCTTGCTTAGGCCAGAACAATGACATCACAAAGGGCAGTAACCCCTCCCCCAGGTGGGAGACACTCCCACATCTAGGTGTTTGTTCTGCCCTCTGAATCTGCCTTTGCACTGTAAACAATTGGGCATAGGGGTAAGAAAGCCCAAGCCACCTGAACCCTTCCAGACGGGCGTCATCAAACACAGCCCACATGCATTTAAAGGTACAGACACAGAAACAGCCTGTTCTTAGCAGGGCTGAAATAGAGGGGTTTAGAGACTTGATCAAATACAGGATCAGAGTGGATTTAGAACAAGAAACTTCACACACATGTTTTGGGGAGCTCTGTGACTATATTATGATTAATATGAATATGAATATATGAATAATATAAAATTTCCTTTTTAATTTCCATGCTTGATTTGTTTAAAGGGGATGCTACGATTGCATTAAGAGTTACTTAAAATATCAGTTTCCACTACACACCTCTTGCAACTCTGATCGCTGTGACACTTCAATATCCCTGTGTGGGATTAATACAGTTTCAAATATCCTATCTTCTCTTACAAATTAGTTTTTGATGAGATTTGACTAACATGAAATGATTCATTGTTCCAGATATGACTGGATTATTAAAATGGGCTGAAAATGAAGCTTGTGAGTCTCCTTTTAACCCCTATTCCCCTACTTGCTGAGAAATGTGCGGTCCGTCCTGGTTTCATGCTGGTGCTCAAGGGCGACATCTGCTGGATCAAAAAATCATATATTCTTCCCTTCATTTTTTCATTTATTTACATAAAAAGGGGCGTGGCTGACAGGTGGGAGGGTTTTAGTTGTTTACATGAGTCAGCTTTTCCATGGTTTGGCTTCAAAAGTCTATTTGAAAACAATGATAAATGTTAAACGGACTTGAGCTTATAGCGTATACGTATAGCACTTTTCCAGTCTTCTGACTACTCAAAGAGCTTTTACACCGCATGTCACACACTTTCACACCCATTCACACTATGATGGCAAAAGTTTCTATGTAGTGAGACCATCAGAGGTAACTAATCCCATTCATACGCCACCCACGAAGCAGCGGGAATTGTCTTGCCCAAGGAGACATCAGACATGTTGCTGCAGGAGCTGGGGATCCAACCTTCGAACTTCCAGTTGAGACGACGACTCTACCAACTGAGCCACTGCTGATGGTGATGCCACAGACTAAGCCCATGTTTCATACAGTCTATATGGTTTTAACTTATAGCTGCAGTGCAATTCATTGAGTGCTCTGGCTCATGTATGGAAAATAACAAACAGTGTGAAAAAAAGAAAAGTCAGCACACTGTTCAGCTCTCAATGGGAAATATTGATTAACCAGGGCAATGTTTTAATCTTTAAGATCTTGGCCTGAGGATATTCAACCAAACTAATTTACTTTAATTTATTAATTGTCAATGCAGATTTGTTGATTATGACACATGACATGAGATTAGTGAAGTTTATTGTAAAGGCAAAGTAAGATTGGGTGTTTTGGGATATGCTCCAAGACGCTTCCCTGCCTTTCATGTCTCTGTTCCAGAGCAAGAAACTTTATATTGTAAATTATTTTGGAAAATCCCAGTACCTGCATCATGGTAACCACTGCATGGTAAAGGTAAGACAACTAAATCACATAGGGAGCAGGGATTGATACACAATACATACAGGGTTGCTACAAAAGGGCACACAATTTCCTGCATTGACACTGAATCCTGGCACAGGACATCAATCCTGAGGTCAAAAATATTTCAAAATGAACATAATTCCTCGGGATACTGGGCTGTTAAATTAAAAAAGGTACTGCTCTGATGATTGCAGACATTAAAAAGGATACTTTGGTCTTAAGGGCTCAGCGAGGTACTCTGGACGTTTGCCTTTGTTATTCAAATCATTTTATAAATCAATTCTAAAACAAATTGGTTGGCAGTGTCATGACGCTACAATGATTCTTTTTCCTTCCAGTGAGAGGCTTTGTTAAAAACCGTCAGTTTAGTCTCCCATAGTATTTTTGGCTGAGTATCATTAGTGAGAGAATGTGTTGCGAGTTTGCTGGCATGCAGAAAGGTGCACTCATTTGAGTTTAATGGTGCAAATCTGTGCAGCTCTCCCATTTCTCAGCTAAACTGACTTGGCTTCTTTTCAGTGTGCACTTTTTGACAGACGTTGACAGGTCCCGTTGGGCTCTTTTACAGTGCTGACTGCTGACAGGAACATGCTGGAAACAAAACAAAAAGGGTTTCCAGCGGCTCCCCATGTGATTTCTATTCTGCCTGTATCCATACCTGGCCAGGGAGCGACGTGCACCCCTATCAAACAGGCTTCTGCTGACTGACTGATCTGTGCTGTCAGAGGGGGATTTATTTCTGCACCACAATGAGGGTACTTTTTACAATCTCATACTGATACTAATCTTATGTTGCTTAGGAAATCTGCCATTATTTTGTCATCTCAACCAAAATAATGATTTCTCATGGCAATTACAAAAAATATATAATTCTTATACAACTTTTAGATATTAAATAACAATATAAATGAGTTTGCAATCCAAGTAGGATATCTTCCAAGGACTTGGCTCTACATCCAGATAGGTTTCTTCCATTGGGGAAATAGCACTCATATTTTCACCATTTATTTTCATAGGTTCCCTTATTTGAAATTGAAAAGCCTCTCTTCCAGGAATCACAAATTCACATTTCTTGAGGCTGAGGTCTCAAACATGTCAATCATGAGCTACCAGTAGTTCACTTCTGGGTTTTCAGTTGCCCAATTTCTAAACGTCGAAATATAGCCAATACATATATGTAGGAAACAACTTTGGGTCGGTAAGGCTGTACGCTAGTGGAGCCGAAGTCAGGAGTTTGGTGCTGTTAACAAGCCAATTGAGTCAGAATTATCATAGACATATCAGGTGACCATGCCACACACACTTTTTCCATGGGGATTTTTTTACCCACAAACGTGAAGGACAAGTGTGCTCCATTATCACCAGCATTACAGTTGACAAAAGAAGCAACTAGGAGCCTCACCACACTCAAGTCCACAGTAACTTTGCACGGGATGTACCTTAGGGCTCTAGAAGCTAAAAAGATGAACGGTCTGAAAGCAAGAAAACAATCTCTATTCACTAATCGCCAACGAAAATGAAACATGGCGATGGAGGTGTGACATAAAGTGGCGCACATCCTAACAAAGCAGACATATGACGGGATGGTGACGATTATGGACCATGTCCTAGATGATGGCAATACTGTCATCAAAAATCCTTTCATTTCCTAAAATTCATCAATATTTAATTTTAAATTTAGAAAAATTCTTCAAAGATTGTTGATTTATTTTAGGACTTTTTATTTTTTAATTGACTCAATCAAAAGATGTGTAAGAAGTTATAAAACTGAGTAAAGTATGTAAGTCAATTCTGTAACCTATAGAAATGTAAAAACACCTCTACCTGTCATGGTTCTTCATAAAACAATGAGGAGGACCCATGTGCAGAAAACAAAACTATTTATGTTAAACAAAAAGGCAGAAGGCAACAAATAACTTACTTTTTAACAAAAGGAGCCACAAGGGAAAAAGTGGTAAGCAAGCACAGGAAGTAGACACTGGTAGAGACTGGTAGACACTGACATCCAACCATCCAACAACTAACAACTAAGAAATGACAATAACACACAAGGGAAACAAGCAACACTAGAATAGACAGTAGAACTTAAAACATGGAAACCTAAACTCTGAAATACACAAAAATACAAAACTAAATAAGACCAAATCATGACACTACCCACATGAGCCATTTGTTCATTGAAATATACAATCCTCACTATCACAAGCCTAATCTGCTTATGCAAACACTGTTTTCAACAACTTCACATAAAGCTAAAAAAATGATGTTTGATATGTGCCTCGACAATTGCCCAGTTTGATGACTTGTTGGGTAGGATCGGTGGCAGGATTTCTCGGCCAAACTGACACCAACTACAGACATTCCGCCCTGGCTGCAGAGCGCCTATGCATCTGTTTCCGGGAAGTGGCACGTCGTGTTGCTCCCCAATTACGCACACTACACCATCGGAGCAGCCCCAAAATACACCATTGTTTTTTCATTTCTGTCTGCAAGAAGATTACTGCTATTTTATGAAATGTGTGTTTATTTGAATTAAGTTCAGATATGTCGGGTCTTTCTTTACATAGGCTTACTGCCCCATTAACACTCAAATTAACTCAGCTAAAGCGTCATTACATTTATGAGCAGGCTTATTAGATACAAATTGTGTCATTTTGAGTAAGTTTATACTGCTATATGCAGATAAATATGTAAATGTAAAATGTTATACTTCCACTATGAATTGATTTTTTGTACTAGCAACTTCTCTTAATTCATGTGTTTCCTGACTGGGGTACAAGGTACTGCAGGTACCTTGCCATGGCTGGGGTCTCCACCGTGGCAGACATTGTCCCTGATGTTGCGTCTGCCATCTGGGACAGCCTTGTGGATTAATTTATGGCTGTGCTCAACACAGAGGAGTAGAGGTCCATAGCCCTGAAGTTCAAGGAGCGGTAGAACTTTCCTCTCTGCTGTGGAGCAGTGGATGGGAAGCATGTTGTGGTTAGAGCCCCTGTGAATACGGGGTCTCAGTTCTACAATTTCAAGGGAACCATTTCTTTGGTTCTCTTGGCTGTTGTAGATGCTGAGTACTGTTTTCGCGTCATCGATGTTGGTGGCTATGGCCAAACATGTGATGGTGGGATCTTGGCGACTTCAGCATTTGGTCAAGCGTAATAGCATAATAAAGAAATGTGATGCCATCTAGTATTGTTGTGTCTATGGTAATTATATGTTAAGCATTTTATATTATAATTTAGACATCTATTAAACTGTGCCTGGTGCAACTGGAATGTTGCCATAGCAGTGTAGTCTGCAAATCCTATGTACTGTTTTTTACGCTACATCATTCAGTTTATAGGTGTGACTACAAGTATGAACACTTATTTTATTTTAGCTTAAAATTACTGGCTGTCATCCCATTTTTTAAGGTGGAACAAGAAACTTTAATTGGGACAACCTTATCAAATTAAATATTTATTTTGAACTATTTTAAAAACTCTTTATAAAAAATAAATAAAACTTCAACATTATTAACAAAATAAAATATTTACAAAACAAAAGGGAAACCTAGTTTGTTCCCTGAAAAGATTGACACCCCAATTTATTCAATGATTGCTTCCACATTAGGCTCAAAAGTCATGGCTTCAAATATTAATTTATGGATGTGAAATTTAACATATTCCTTCTGCTGGGGTGTCAATCTTCCCAGGGAAGGAACAAGGCTCTTGAGGAATATTTCATCCTCAGTCAGGGGTGGGGGAGAGGTGGGGCAGCTTGTTGTTGCTGCTGTTGCCTGGAGGAGCAGTGCCTTGATTTCGCTGTCCTGGTCCTTTGAGAAAAACTATGCTAAAAAGGAATTTATGTGAAACCACTGCATAACATCAACTTGATTGTACTGACATAATTAGTTCAAAGGTTAATATTACTGAAGCACCCACTACACAGAATTGACCAGTGGGTGGTTGCTCAGTTGGAGCAGGGGTGGCTGTCTCCTGCTTACTGGCGTCTGATGGACCAGCGTCTGATGGATCAGCCTCTGGTTCTGTAACTTTAGAAGTAAAATGTCATGACTTGGTCTTTTCTGTTAGATAAATGCTTATTAGATAGATAGATAGATAGATAGATAGATAGATAGATAGATAGATAGATAGATAGATACTTTATTGATCCCGAGGGAAATTAAAAATATTATATTGTAGCTATTCTTTTCTAGCTGTCTGCTTCAATAAATTAAAAAAATCAGCATCTATAGAACATATTTATCCATCTCTATTAAAAAATCATTCACATGTGGGTTCGATATGACTTATGTGTCTCCACTTGTCATCCCACCTGTGACTGCCGAGGGTCCAGCTGCCTCCTCTCCCTCGTCCATCACTGCACCCTGGTCCTCCATCCTGGTCCTGATCCTCTACGATCTTGTCCTCCTGTCCCGCAGACCCTTCCACCTTTTTCTGCAAGTGTCCTCTGACAAAGAAAAATACAAATGAAATCCCCGCCTAGCGCAACAGATTAAATTTGTGTTTGTTGTGTACACAGTGTAAGTGTCCCCTGCCTTTGCTCTCATACATTCTGTTGAAAAACAATGGTGGAAATTACAAAGAACATAATGCGGCCACTAATAGCTACATGAATTGCACATTGGTTGCTACTGCTATCTGCTCCTTCTCAAGGTCCAACTCACAAAGCATGTTGTGCTAATGATATACATGCAGAAACACACCCACAAAGTTGTTCTGCTCTGTGCAATCTACTCTTGTTTTGTGTCCCATTGTGCATTTGAGCCTTCAGCATATCATCTCTCAACTGCATGGAGCTCCTCTGTGCGCCCTTCATCTTGTCCATCCTTAATTTTATCGACATGTAGATGATGAACACGAGCTGAATAAGTAGGGGAACAGTTTTCCAGTTTAATGTAGAGTCGAGTCTTTATAGATGTGATACAAGTTTCACATCTTAAGGTATAAGGTTTGTTCTTCGGGCAACGACATAACGAACCCTTAACAAGCCCGAGAGAAGTTAACAGTCTGCTGAGAGTCAGACAGAGCGGAGCTCAGACAGAAAGTCTGTGATGGGAAATGTAGTTCAAGTTTATTAAAGCCATTTCAACAACAGGTGATAGGAATTTGTCTTGTAATCCCGTTATTTAAACTGATGCTGCCGGTATTTTCTGCTCTCTCTTAGTTTTTAAAGTTATTAACAAGCCTCTCCACTCGAAGCTCACTGTTGTGATAACCGAAAGGAGAATGAAACGGAGGGAGGCGATGATATCAGCGAGGTCTGGACCTCATTTGTTAAAAAAAAAAATGTTGAACAGTCACCTACAAACATTTATTTCCATGCATTAGTATCTATGCATGCTGCTTGAAGTGATGTCAGTCAGCAGCTCTTTCTGATCTCGTTCAGTGTGCAGCAAAAAGGTGAGAGTGAGTAACTATGGTGACTGTCTGTCCGTCAATCAACGATGTCCCGCCCCCTCCGTGAATAAAACTCTTATTTCAGTAAAACTTACTTTGACCATGTGTCACAGAATAATCACATTATGGATTATGTTTGAAGTGTACATGTTTTTAAATGAATGCATCACTGTATAAAAAAGGTACATGTTGAACCCTAACATAGATTTAAAGACACAAAAGAGCACACAATACTTAATCATTAATTTAAAGTGGTGCATAAAACCCTACAATTGTACATACAGATTGGTCAGAATGCAGGGAAATACATTTCTGATGTAAAAATGTTCTGGGGAGATGTCCAGCCCCCCCAACAAAGACCATTTTAAATAGACTAAACTTATAAGCATAGTATTTGTGCAATTAAAAACATTATACAGGGAAATAAGTTTGGTTAAACTGGTTGGTAACTTGCAATTTTTTTCTCTAAGATCAGTATGGAAAGAAATCGTGATAAAATTGTGATTGTGATTGATATTTTTTTCCATATCGCCCACCACTAACACATTTTTATGGGATTTACCTCCACGTATTCTGTTCCTCCCAAAGCACTGTTTGTCTTTTGCGGGGTGACATAAGACAACAGTTTTATGAAGACCACATACATTTGTTTAGTAATGTTCTTTCTCTTCATGTAACCATTGGAACTGTCTTTTCGGTCTTATTTAAACAGGTTTAGAGGGCACAAAAGCCGCACAATCCTTTGTTTAATCAGACCCTTCATAAATACCAACACTATTATGCTTTCATTTAAATGCACAGTAAATGTATGTGCTACACATATTAATGTATGTGTGCAATAAGTGTTGATTGCTCCTCCTAGCTAAAAAGTCTCATTGCTGTATAACCGTTTGCTGCAAATATTAAATGCTCAATAAAACGTCCATAACCGAACCCATTTAATGACATTCTCAGGCAATAATTGTAATGTAGAAATAATAGGATGATATGAGGTCATGATCACAACATAACTGCCCTCATCACAACACGATCAGTTGTGAGTAATCTTCATGGAACCATGTCTAAATAAATATGATTAACCCCAACGCATCATCTACTTCTCTCCCTGTGGCTCTGACATCCTTATAGGAGCAATTAAGATGAAGGAATACAACCATTGTATAGCTAAAACTCAAGTGGAAGCTCTTACCTTTTGCATATTAAGATATGTTCTGTGCTCTCTGTGCTTACTGTGATTTATTTACAAATAATGCACAACTATGGCCTTATGCAAGACAGTCCTTGAAGCTATAAAAAGAGTACGATAAATAACATTATGCAAATGTATTTGCCCCGACTGTACTTACTTTTTAGTTCAAAATAAATCTAGATATTGTAGCAACAAATAAAACAGGCATGAACATGCTACGGCCTTGTGGAGGCTTTCCCCAGCACATTTCATTGCACAAATTGCTTGATAGCTCAAATTGCTGTTTAACAGTCTGCCTTGAACAGTGGGCAACATCACTCTGGGCTTTGATAGAGGGAGAAGATGACACATTTACTTGCCGTTTAATTTGGATTCACACTACCATTTCACAGAGTGCAATTTCAAAATGACAATCTTGTGGCATGAAGGACTGTACTGTGTGAGCAGTAAAAACAACACATGGACTCAATGTGCCGCCTTCTTTTCCTACTGCTTACCCTCTCCTCCCTTTAGGTTTCCTTAAGTGGAACTCAGTATCCACTGAGGACTTTCATTTGCTCTTGAAAATATAAAGTTTGCTCCAAATTTATTTTTGATCTAATAGCCAAGCTGTGCTGGCAGTGACGTGGAAGGTTTAGCAGGCAGGCAGGGCTGAAAACATTTTCAGAAATGTCTGCTTATACCTTAGGACATCCAGGAAAACCAGTCAGCTTATAAGTGAAAGGTTTAAGAGGACAGCATTTTGCTGATGGACGTGCTAGCTAAATGAAATCTCAGTCCTCTGAATAAGGAAAAAGATGGAGGGCTAAGCTAACTGACAGACGGCTCAGGAGTGTCTGTAACCCAAAACACATTACAGAGCCATCAGACTGAGTGACAACCCCCAACCCGTCCCCCTCTCCCGTTCCTTTTACTGGTGCCACGATGAATGGCAACCACTTGTTCTCCCTCTCGAAATGACAACCTCAGAATATCAAACGCCAATTAAATAGGAGACAGGCACGGCTGGAGGAGTGGCATCTAATTCTCATCAACGTGATAGGTAGAGGGGGGGGAACTGCAGAGAGAGGGGTCACTTTGAGAGGGCTATCTGGCCATTGTGCCGCACTGAGATATTAAAAGGGAAAGGCAGTGCACAGCTGCTAATAGAAGCCATATCAGAGCCGCTGGGTCCAAATCACAAGTGAAAAGTGTAGCAAATCTGGTGGCACAAACAGGTGAGCAGCAGTGTGTGTTTGTTTGTGGCGGAAAGCTGTTGTTTAGCTGGCTCTGTTGAAGACAGTTACATTTTCAGAGTGAAGACATTATGGCTTTGCCTCTGCTCTACAAAGGAGATTTAGAAATTGGTTTCACATTTACTTGCCTTGATTAATGTTAAGGTGTGGATAAAGTGACAGAACATTTGGGAAAATAAGGTTGTTTGCCATCAAACTGGGTAGGATACAATGGTTGTAGTTCATTTTTGTGAAACAAATAGCCGCTGAGTTACAAAGAGCCTGCAGCTACTTTAAATATGTTACTTACATGTTGTATCTTATAATCTAGCAATCTAGAGGGAAAACATCCAAGAGGTATCTGATTTTTGTTAAGTGTTGACTTTGATCAAAAGAGGTGATAGCTACTGCAAACCAAGTGGCAACCTCCCGTGTTCAAAGATAAAGCCAATGCGTAAGTGCAAAAAAGTGCAGTTCTTTGAATGTCCACCTGAGGCCGGCACCAAACCCAAGGAAGCCGCATGAACAAACAAGTTAAATCCCAATTTTTTACATCAAAGCTAAACATGTTAACAGCATGGTACAAGACCAGTTCTGGTTTGGACAGCTCATTCCTTTACCCATACATACTCTACAGGGGGTGCATTCTGTTTAAAGCTAATCTGTTAGGATAATATTAAGGCTTAGAGTTGTGTTCACATTTACATGGTAAGGGGTGTGTCTTCTCTCCCTCTCTCTCTGTCTCTCTCTCTCTCTCTCTCTCTCTCTGTCTCTCTCTCTCTTCAGCCGCCGAAGCCGACGACGTCGCCCCCGCCGCGGCTGCTGCACAATTCGCACCCCCTGCACCGGTTGTAGCTGTAGCTGTAGCTGTACAACATGTAGCTGTAGCTGTACAGCATGTAGCTGTTCGTAGCTTTGCTCGCCCACAACCCTACCCTACCCTACCCTAATTTCCAGAATGATCACCCAACATCGACTTGTCCCAAGGCGTCGGAACAGTGCAACGTACAAGGCACGCTGCTCGGAGACAACACCAGCGGTGCTGGAGGTGCCGCGTCTGCTTGGATTGCTGCAGCTTCTACACGGATGACACCCAGCTCTATCTGTATTCCGAGACTTACTCCGCCCTCCCACCTTCATCCCTCTCCGACTGTCCCCTTGAAGTTAAATCCTGGTTCTCTTATAATTTTCTCAAAGTCTCAATAGCAACAAAACTGAAGATTTCCTTGGAAGCTCCAAATCCAATCTGGCCATGTCTGATATTTTTTCAATAAAAATCAACAACTCCACAGTCCCTCCCTCCCCGCAAGTAAAGAGCCTTGGTGTCATCCTCAACAGCACTCTATCCTGTGAAGCTCACATCACACATTATTTATTTTATTTATTCTATTCTATTTTATTTTGTTATTTGTGGATGTTGTGATCTCCTGTAAATTGTTTCTTTAATGAATTGTACAGCACTTTGGTCAGCTGATGCTGTTTTAAATGTGCTTTATAAATAAATGTGACGTGACTTGACGTGACATCAATAATCACTGGTCAGCATATTTCCGTCTCCGCCTGTCTGTGACACCTAACAGCACCACCATCCTTGCTATTACCCTGGTCACCTCCCATATAGGCTATTGCAACTCTCTCCTCTATGGTCTACCTCTCAAGCTTCTTCATAAACTCCAACTGGTCCAGAACTAAGCTGCCCGGATCATCAGCAGAACCCCCTCCAT
The DNA here is from genome assembly GCF_963930695.1 of Labrus bergylta. Taxonomy (NCBI): domain Eukaryota; kingdom Metazoa; phylum Chordata; class Actinopteri; order Labriformes; family Labridae; genus Labrus; species Labrus bergylta. The sequence goes on from NC_089214.1 coordinate 14,505,159, forward strand.
TGAACACATCACTCCTGTCCTTCAACAACTCCACTGGCTCCCTGTGAAATATCAAATTGACTATGAGATTCTCCTTCTCACTTTCAAGGCTTTCCATAATCTCCCACCTCCGTACCTTTCTGATCTTCTCCACACGTACACACCCTCCCGGACCCTCCATACCACACCTCCTGCCCCCTATCATTAATGGGGTCTCAAGCCTTTAGCTGTGCAGCTCCCATCTACTCTCTCCTAAAAACCATCTGTGACATTTACTATCTCCTCACCTTCAAATCACAGCTCAAAAGACTCCTTTTGTGGATTAGCTTATTCTGTCTGACCACACCCTTCTTACTAAAGAAGTTTTGTTTTTATGTTGTAGCTGTCATGCTCGGAGGCACTCAGTGACTTTGATTAAAGATAACTTAAACGTAATTTCTTAAATCTTCTTTTAATAATTAATACACATTTTGCTGTTAAATCATTTTAGAGCTTGTTATTTCTTGATCTAAGTTTGAGGCAACCTCAATTGTTGAAATAAATGAATTCAATGTAGAAATGAAAAAAACCTCTGTCCCACGAGGGTCCGCTTGATGCTTGCTCCAAAAGACCCTTAAGTCACATACAAACCCAAACCAAAAATTCCAAATTTTACAGCAGAAATTAACTGTTTCTGACTATTCGTTTTGTGAGAGCCTCTGTCGACTGCCAGTCTCATAGTCAAACACAAGGATCATTCCATTCCGGCTAAATTGGGGGTGTTTAATGTCTAATTGTATATGAATTTGTCTGTTTTCTCCAAATAATTAATGGCTCATACTTTAAATCAATCTCCTATAGTATGTGCATGGAGATATCACTCAAAAATATTGATTGAAGTCACACATTAATGTTTAGATAATTTCATTGGCTGCAAGACCAGTCAGTCATCAGCAGAGTTGCCTGCAATTGGCTGTCAGAACAGGGGGCGGCACCTCCTATAAAAACGGCTCTCATTGGCTGTTTTAGGCTGAAATCAAGTGTCACAAAAAGGTCAGCCGAATAGCAGAGTTTTTGTAACAGATGGGTGTCATCATTCAGGATATTTCCAATCGGTTTTTTTCAAGCAAAAAGTTAATGAAAATAAAATGTGATAATACTTTTATATCCAATACTACTTTGGGATACATTCTCATTGGCTTTTGCTTTATTAACAAGGGGTTTGAAAGATAACAGATTATTTAAGGAGTTGTAATAATGACCAGTACATTTAGATTGCCATGTTATCAATCGACTTATGATAACCATTGTGCAAAGTGCTGAAACATCCATGACGCTGATCAGAATACAGAGTGCTCAATTGAAAGTCAAGCAGACATTTTTTGGAGTTGAGCACATGAACTCATTGAAACATTTATGATGACACATTGCAGAATGGTTGCAGGGCTGTTTGCTGTTAATCATCGACCTGATTATCTGCTGGCCGTAAGGTCTATAGCTCATCTCGTTAAAATTAGAACATAATAGAATATGAATGTGGACGCACACTGAGGCAATTTCCTTTCCTTCCATACAGAGCTGTGAAAGTAGCATGAATCATTAGTGGATTGAAAGCCTAGAGGTGTGAAGCAGCCCAAGGCCAGTGCTGTGGTTTGGACTAATCTTTAGACCAGAGGCTGTACTAAAAGTCCTACAACTGCTACACATTGGTCTTAAGCTATCGAATACCTGCAGTCAGGTGGGGACAAGGTAAGTGCTGCTTGACCTTTGTAAAAACAGAAAACCAACACCTCGGCTTTCTCTGGAAATATCATACTCACACATGGGTATTTTGTTTTAGTTGTTCTCTAAAAGGATGAATGTACGAGGATGTAATGTGTTTCTGTTGTAAGTAAATGCAGCTACCCTACATTTGTATATAGTTTTAGGCTCTTATCTAATCTTTGCTTTCTCCTTGTGAGACATTTTACAAAACAGGAAAATCACTTCTCTGTTGAACTGCTGACAAGTCACAGATGCACAACCTGTGACAAGGGATCATGGGCAGATAATGGTGTTTTTATCCGATAAGCTGCATAATATTCTTTATTTTTCACATTGTCAATTCAGTCTACTGTCAAAAGTAACCCAACAAAGCACTCTCTCAGTCCCTTAATACATTCTGACTTCACCTCTAGTAACTTGTAGCATCAAGCAAACAATGGTTTATGCTCCTATAGAAGACACAAGTTTTTATGATATCAACCTTTCTTTTAAGAATAACAGTTTATTCGCAATACTGGGTAAAATAATTACATTACCTATGACCATAAAGTGTCACAGCAATGTCTCTGAATAATGGAGCACGCCATTACCGTAGCACTGTTTCCCACACCTCTGCGCCAATGCAAAGGGATGGTTTCGCTAGCAGCCTAGCTTGTTAGACTTAGACTTAGACTTTCTTTATTGTCATTCAAACTTGTACTTTACAGTGCAGATAAGAACGAAATTTCGTTGCATTTGGCTCATTGTAGTGCAGGATAAAAACAGCAGCATGTATTTACATATAAAAAAAAAAAATATATAAATAAAAAAGTTAGCTAACACAAAATGTACTAATAACCTTGTTATGCTGAAGTGAATGTAATTTATATATTCACACAACACAAACTACAACACTTGAATTAACAGTAGAAATACTTGAACAACTACATAAGTCACACTTGAGAATAAGTGGTGTCTGTGGTGATTGGACATTTATATAACTCTCCCAAACTGCCAGATTATTTCCGCCAACACCGTGTGCCTCCAACCAACGAGCTCCATCACCTTACCACCCAGCGTCTCATTCAAGCCTCACCAGCCTTCACCAGCCTCACTTCAATAACTACCCCTTTACCCACCACCCTGTTTTCCGGTCTTGCTTTTGGGCCCACTTAAAAACCTTTAAGATCTTAACAGGTATCATTCGCAATGGATTGTGGGACGGGTAGTTCCTTGACTCTGGATGAAAATTATGAAAACAGTCTTGTACCATTTCCTTTTCCTCAATTTTTCAATGCTGTTTTGGCGCTGAATTAAATGTACTATTATACAGTCACAAGTATTGGGGTAGCTGGTTATCTTGGTTCCAGGGGTCAATCTCTTGATACAAGGATTTTGTGAAAGTCAATGAAGGATTTTAATTTGGAAAATGTACTTCTGGAACCAGTGACACTGAAGAAGTGTGCAGTCACTGTTGAGCTCTATGCTGTAATCAAGTAATCATTATTTGGTCTTTTCACATCAAAATCCCTTCTTACTTTTACCATTCTTGGTCCATCGCTCTGACACCTGCATGAAGAAATTGAGGGACAACATTTTGAGAGAACCAGTAGCGCAATAGGTTTCATTGTGAACAAATAAACTCTTGACGAACACAGTTGTATTAATTATGCCATCAACCATTTCTGAAGATGCTTAAACTTAAGTTTATTTCCACTCAGGTGCCCCATGTACAGGGCTACAGCACATTTTGCATTGGTTGCAGCCTCCACTCCCAATACTGAAGCTGTTTGGTGCATGTCATACCCCTCTCCACATTTCCTGTCAAAAAGAGTACTTTTTGGTCACACAGCTTAACCCACATGGGGTATGAAACTGGATCTTTAAGGCAACATTATATTTATTTAGGATTGTCTGGATGCACTACAATGTTAATATTCTTGCTCATGTATTCAGGGTTTTGAACTAGGGCTTGCATATTTGTCAAGCCTTGGAAACATGAAGAGGTTCAGTGTTGACTGCTCTATGTTGCTTTGTTTTTTCATTGGTATGTGCTCTCTAATATCATGGGTTGTTGTTTGCTTGACTACTGTAGAGGCAGATCTATAGCATACAGTACTTGGAGAGTACTTACAATACACATTGGTTTGTTTCATTTCATATCATATGCATCCCATTGCATGGCATATCATCACATTACTTTTTGAATACAGTCTGAACCTTTGGGTTGTAACTGTTAACCTGAAATTGGCTACCAAATTGCCTCCATTTTTAAAACATTTACTAATTCAAGCAGCATTGTTGTGCTTAGAGACAAGACTCCATTTATACAACATATCCATATGATCCAGATCACAGTTAAGAATAAAAACTGCTCATGGCCTCCTTTACAGATCAGATTGATTAGGGAACATCATGTCGGTATCACGTGTGAGGCATTAGAAACAAGATCTGGGACACTTGAAGCAGCAGTATTGCCAGATTGAGACTGATTGAGTTGCAACTCTCCAGGCAGAAGTTATTGCCTCGGCAGACTAATTTATGGAATCTTGTTAAATTATCCTCATTGCCACTCAGCTGCGTGATTCAGACAGAGAGATAGCTTGCATAACTGAAGGTCAATTATAGAGAAAGTACTCCACTTAAGCCAGTAATTAGACTTTTGGTCATAACGCTTGACAGGAGATGGCCGTGTTTACTTCCAGCTCTACGGTGACGGTGAAGGATTTCTTTTTGCAAAGTTCTAGATCATTATTTCATTTAATGTTTCTGCAATGCATAAAGATGTCGTCTGTTTTTCATATAAATGTTAACATCCTCATACCTCTGAACTCCTGACTTTCACATCTTAGAATCTGAACACGCTGTTTCATTCACTGCAAGTTTGAAAGACCTTCAGGCAAATAGAGGGAAAGATCATTTTTGCCCTTTCAACAGAATTGTATTGGATTTTTTCAAATGAATTGTATTCACAGATTACAAGCAAGAAAACCTCCTAAATGTGTCCTTTTGACTGACTCTTGTTTATGTTGCTACCTCACTCATGCAGATCGATGCTCTCTCAGCCACACAGATTAGTGAGTGGTTAACCGTATCAGATAAACAGTAATGCAGCTCTGCAAAACATCTGTGTCACTTTAATGTTGCGTTTCCACAGGCTTTTATGCAGAATGGCTGCTTCTCCAATGTAGCTCCAGCTGCCGTTAATCACTACAGACCCTGCAACAGTTAAAGCACAGTGCACTTACTGATGTAGATACTGATGCACCAAAGCAAACGTGTGTCTTTGGGTGGCAGACAAATTTGTCTCACCTTTATACATGGCTTTACCTTCAGCTACCTCTGCCACCAGATGTTTCAATTATCCAAGTGTTTCTAAGGGTTTTTTTTTTCTTCACATTTGTCCCTTTTTTAAATAGAGCACATAGTTGGCTGATAAAGAATCAAAAACAAGCTCCTAAACTAGCGATCAGACCCCTCTCTCAAATGAGTCTTGGATGCATTTAAAGATATGCTGTATAGGTCAAATTTGCCAAAGATTCACGTTGGGAATTGAAACTATAAAAAATAAACATGGAAAATCTGTTAGCTTCAAGTGACAAGTAGGGATATGACATTATCTTGGAATACAATTAAAAATCCATATGGACCGAGCGCCGATGGCCAAGTGGCAGGCAGCCCTGGTTCTAATCCGACCTGTTGCAAATTTCCCGCATGTCATTCCCCACGCTCTCGCTCCCTGATTTCTGCCTTTATCCACTGCCGTGTCTCTCCAATAAAAGGAACAAAAGCCCCAAAAAATCCTTTAAATGAAAATAAAAACAGACAATTTAAATCAATTTTACAAAAATATATTTCAATACTAATTTTTACCAACAGAGGGCACAGTATTGTAATATCAATTAAAAACTAAGCTGAAGGGATTTTCTAAATTGTTATTATCATAGGTAAAAACAAAGTAATCATATAAAATGTCTTTATACAATAACTTATTGTATCGTTAATTGAGTATATTGTTAATCTATACGATGCTTCACCTTAAATTTGATTTGATAAATTAAATGAAAACATCAACAATAATTTGTGAATGTGTTCATTGTTTATGAAGTGTTTTTATCTGATTCTCTCAATTATCATTTCTCTCAAATTATTATGGTCGATTGAACATGCGTGTCAAAGGATTAGAGGGTGATATCAACTGGAATGTGTGCAGTTTCCTCCTCTTTGTGTTAAGTAAGAAGCCCTGCCTATCTAGTGTCTATTGTCTGCTGATGAAAAGGTCCAGGACATAAGTTCCATTAAATACTTTGATTCAATTATATCTTAATGAATTCATGACTCATCATTGATCAAGTTTTTATTTATTTACCAAAATGTGTGATTTTGCTTCTCTAGTCTTGTGACTACTCAAAGTGCTTTCACACCACAGGTCACACCTACACATTCATACCACATGTACACACTGATGGCAGAGGTTGCTATGTTAAATTTCCATCAAAGGTTACTAATTCTATTCATATGCCAGCGACAAAGCAATGGGAGCAACTTGGGCTTAAGAGTCTCGCCCAAGGACACATCAGACATGTGGATGGAGGAGTTGGGGATCGAACCCCCGACCTACCGGTTGAGAGACGACAGACTCTACCAACTGTGAATGAAGTCATTCTGGGCATTTATTTTATTTTGTGAATCCTATAGTTAAGAATCATTTTTAGAGTCGCACCCTGCATAATATTACCATGTCCTTGAAAAGCTCCTTTTGATCGTGCGAAAGTGCATCTTGCGCAAACCCAGCATTACACTTCGGTACAGGGAGGCTGCCTCACAAATGATTGCACGCTGTTTTAAAAGGAAAAGATGAGCTGTTTGTAAAGACTTGGTCACCTTTTCTAGATTATTATTAGTGGGGGGGGGGGGGGGGGGGTGGCTTTCAAGACTTTGACATGTTTGTCCAGTTTATCTGACTGAGTGCACATACACGTACACCATGAATGAAGCAGATTATTTTTGGAAAGCCATTATCAGTAATGACTCACACCAAATGAACAACTTGAAAAAGCTGCAGATTTTCAGAAAGTTTTGGCGAGCAGAATGACGGCAAATAATTGGACAAGACATAAAACACACAGAAACGAAAACCACGAAGAGCTTCATTACCACCGCAGACAAGAAGAGATGACCAGTCTGTGAAAATAATTGAACCAAGCAAAAGTCAAACTAGTGGACAAGAAAAAAAGAGAGAGAGAGAGAAAAAAAAACGAAATGCAAAATATGATTGCATTAGCTGCAGGGCTGAATATCAATTGCCTTAGACTATAATTTAATAAGTCACTAATTAAGTTACTGTCCAACTTTTTGGAGCCCGCTTTGTCCGACTGACTCACTGTGGAAATTTTCCGAGCTCTCTCCTCCCCACCTCCTGATGACAGCAGCACAAGCAGAGATAAGAGGAGTACGGGAGTTGGACCAGACTGCCCGTCATTTCCGCGAGCTGCATGCTGCAGGGGGAGGCCACATCAGAAGACGGTTTACTCTGTGTTGGGACGCATCGAGCCTAATGAGCCACATCCAGATGGGAACAGATCATTAATACTGAGCTGGTGTTGGGAGTCTCTGGGGATTAGAAATGGTGTGAGATACTATATGGTTGCTGATGGGTGCATGATGAAGTACTACATGTCTACAGACTGGGGTCATGTGTTTGTGTTTTCTCCCCTGAAAACATGAATCCAGTGAACTGACAGATGTTGTAAGAAATCTGTTGCACAGAAGGACTAGCATACGTTGTGGTATTAAAATAATTTACTGAAGTGCGGCGTTTTGTCCTAGTTCAGTTGAATTATTTATAAATCTGTGGATTTTAAAGAATCCAAGTGGAGAGGATTGAGGATGATGAGAAATCTTACATCTGCATTCTTTGGGCACTTACAAACAACAATTTGTAATTGCTATGTTTCCAAATTGATTTGAGTTCAGGGATGATTGTAGTCAGTGGTGCCTAAAGAAGTGGGTATCCCCTAAGTTTTTCCCCCAAAATGCTTTTTTGAAGTGAGCCGACCAGCAGAGTATAAACAGTGACATGTAATATCCCCTCTTGCATATTTAGTCAGTGCAAAAAGTGAAAGGTCATGCCTCCACTATCCTCGGAAAAATATTAAAGTATGCTACTTAATATTGTCAATCGATCATTTGTTTGAATCAGAGGAGATTTAGGTAGGTAAGTAGGCATATCCTATGGAGACGGAAAAATAAGTTGGTACTCTGTATATCCTGTACTGCACACCACTGGTTGTAAACAGTCGGTTTGAAATTTGGTTATTGATATACCCCATTATGACTTCTTCATGCTTTGCCTGCTATGTGATGGTTTTCTTAATGCTTTGCCTACAAATCAACAAGTTGGACCTGAATTCATGACATCCATCTGACTTCATGCTTCGTGTTTGCTGATGTCGCCATGGTAATGTTTGTTGTGCTTCCTGCTTCAGTTAGCTTGCCTCCCCTATTGGCTATTGTTCTGTTCCACGTGCCTATTTACAGAGTTCGTGCTCGACTGTCCTGTGTTCTCCCCACACAATAATCTTTGGATCCATCAGATATTTGGGCCTTTGCTGACTTTGGTCGGAAGAGGGGAATCGGGGCCGATTATCTTGTACCTGTAGACTATTGGTGTTGCTGTAAATAGTTCAGGCTACCATTCCTCTTGAGGATGCAGGTTGTTCATTTTTGTCATTATTAATACCATTATCAAGACTCCTTTACAATCAGAGTCTTTATTTAAACAACAATTTTTTTACTATTTTTTAACTAAGGGGACTTGATATAAAGTTTGGGTGGGCTTGCCAAGGCTGCTTTGTGTGGAGAAGGACGAGGATAACTTCCCTCCACAACAACAACATAAACAGTAGTAGTAGTAGTAGTAGCAGCAGCAGCTGTTGGCATTTTTTTGATTGACAGGCAAAGGTACTGCATTTTTATTTAATTTGTTTCACAACACTGAAGTGCTGTTGGCTGGCAATTCAATTAACTTTGACAACTGATTTATGTTTGTGCACCAGTGGTTGGATTTCAAAGAAAGCTTCACACACACACTCAGACATGCACATAAACAAAGCGCTGTTCTGCCATGCCGGCTTCAACGTTACACTTCGCCAGCGCTTTACAACCGCCAATGGTGGATCAGTGTGGGAATGACTTTGCCACACCATTCCACCACTGTGTGTTATGCATTCTGAAAGAGGCGTAAAAGGAGAGTAAATATCCTGCCCTCAAATGGCAATCTGTAAGCGTCAATTGACACATTTCTCTGCAGCTAATTGCATAGTATTGCCTAGAATAACCAAACTGTAGTTACTTTGTACATTTTGTTGCTTTTGCTAAATTGTTGCCCCAGCAGTGCAAAACAGGACCTTCTGAAAGAAATGATAAACTAAGGGGATTGAAGCATAGTGTGACACATTTTAACACCGATTTTATCGAGAAATATGCTAAATATGTTCTGATTTGTTTTTGTGTAAAAAATCTGGCAAGTCAGACATGTTCACATTTGTTTAGTATAGTTTCAACTTATTATCACAGGGTATTGTAGTGATTGGGGGTGAGTCGTGATTTGGTGCATCTTTCAACAGAATACTGTACACAATCCTAAGAAAAGGACACTTGCTGAAGGAGCGGTTGGCTTATCTTTTATTCATGTATTTACAGCGGCCTGCAGCAGGTGTGTATAATGGAGGAGCGAGCTGCACAGACAGGAGTTTTATGCTTCCAGTATTTTCTGTAGTGGCATCTGATGCCCTCGGAGAGCGGACTGTTTCCTGCAGCGCACTCCGACTCCTGTGCACAGTGATGTACAATGCTCCCAAAAATCGACTGATTTCTCATTCTGCCTTCAGGCCATCCATCTATTTTCCATACCAACTTAACTTATGGAGAGTTGTATCCCCGCTGCAGTAGGTGAGAGGTGGGGTACACCACGAACAAGTCACCAGCTTACTACAGGGCTTTGAAAACTTATTTAAAGAAAAAAAATCAGCGCCAGAGTGATGAAATTCCACACCAATGCAAAGTAAGTGTACCCTGAGTATTCTTCTAGTAAAACTGTCCCTGCAGTTCAACAACAATGTCTTTTTTTGCTGAATTTTCTGCATTCCACCGTGATTTAGCAGGAAAACAAACAAAAGGTAATCTAAAGTGTAAACCCTTACCCGCAATTCACACATACTCCGTGCGCGCCGCGGTCCATTCACACTGGATCACACTGGATCCGTTTCTGGGACGTCAGCGCAGCGGAGCGCACCCATGACACATCACAGGAGAACTCCAAGATCCCGCGATAGTAAAGACAAAAACATGCTTTGTCTTTCTGAGGATGCATTGTTGTTAATTCGGTTCCTGTTTTGACGTAACGTTGATAAAGTGATGAAAAATATGATCGCGAGTCCGTATATTGTGTTTTATTTTGAAATTGACCGGATGCTCTGAGCGTTTCCTTGTCTGACTTCTTGTCCGGGCTGTCATCTTCTCTCCAGCTTGACGCAAACTTGCAGTGTACTCCGGTGAAAATAGACTCGCTGCGTATTTGAAACGGGGCAGAGCGCAGTGCCGTCGGTGGCTCGTGCCGGAGACGGACCGCAGCGCGCCCTGTGTGAACACAATGATTGACTAGAGTGGAAGCTAAGTACAACGTAGTGCGCAGCGCTGACGGACCGCGGCGTGCACGGAGTATGTGTGGATTGGGCTTTACCAACAAGTATCGGCACAGGGAAACTCCATTGTAAACTACCATTAACTGCCAGGAATCATGGAAATTCCTGGGCATTTACAGAGTTGATAATCTGTTTTTTCATGCAGTGAATGGATGTCATTGGTAAGGGTGGACATGCACAGATTAGGTGCCAAATACAAATCGGGACTGTTATCTTGATAGACCAAGACCGGAGGAGCTATGTAAAATTACTCTGCTAACACCCTGTCGAGAAGGGAAGACTTATATAACCACCTAAAATTCATTTCTAGAAAAATTTGATTAAAGTATAATCCTTGATTCAGGACCCTGAATTAGCCCCCGGAGGCTCGCACCCCTGGAGAGGGATTAACTGCAACTCTCCTCACTCGGATGCTAGGTGTGTATGACGTGTGAAGTAAAAGTCAGTAGAAGTGTGCCGTGGTGTGTCTGTTCATGCGGCTTCCTTAAGAGAGGCTCAGGTCTTTGTGGTGTGAATGACTTTGGTCAGAAAATGGTTTCAAAAAGTTTCAGAAAATTTATTGAAAAAACTTCAAAAGATATTAAAAATTCAAATACAAATCAGTAAAAATAAAAAAAATGCAAAAAGTAAAATACAAATTCAAAAGTTTAAACCTGAGCGTGTAGACACTTGAGGTTTTAAAAGATCTCAGTGACTACGTCCCAAAACAGGGATTTAAAAGTCAGTGACGTGGAGCCCCCGATCAACTTTTCCACAGCATTTTTTTTAGCCAAACTGTCTCTTTTTTCCAAGATTCTGTAAAACCTCAACAATGCAGATATTGGGAATTTCCACATCTAACTCGCCAAGATGTTGTCCAACAGTGGCTAGGCTAACCGCGTTGATGGAGGATAGATCTAAAAAGAGAGCCAACGGATGCGGCTGCAGCCAGAAATGCTCCAATAAACCTTTTGATCTTTTATTGTGTCCCCCCGGTTCTTCTTGGGAGACAGTGAACTTTTGTAGCTGCTCTACATTGTGAGTCACGTCTGCCTCCGCTTGGCTGACTATGTCCCTGGTCCAGCTGACTCCAGCACAACTGGTGAGGCGGCCGGTCACTGGGGTTTTTATTTTTGCATGCCTGAAGGGGATTAAACACTTTCTGTGTGTGCATGCGACAATTGGTGATCAGTAGTCTGGGATTGGGTGTTTCCCAATTCCAGACTTAGGTCCCAATAGTACAATCTCTGGAAAGGCCTGGGCACATATCACCCAGAGGGTCACAAGGTCGAGCAGCAAACTCAACTTAGAGACTGGCTGCTGGACAGAGGTCTGGTAGTCTGCAATTTGACACTAGAGGAAAGAAGAGAAAATAACAGTGTTTCACTGAACTATTTTGAGTAGTGAAACCTAACTCTACTTTTCTCTAACACTGGACACTTCCTAGCTTTATGACCTAACTGGGACATTGGCGTACCTTTCAGTCCCATGGGGGTTTTGTGTGGTTTGAATTGATTGCGGTATATCCATTTGAAGGTAGGCTCTTTCTGCCCTCGAGTGATCTGGGTTTGGTAAACCACAGGTGAAGTTTCTCTGTGCACGTTTCCCAGTATTTTGGTTTTTGTTGTCTGTTGGTTGGATCAAAATGTAGGATCACACCTCATCTCCCACTTCAGAGTTCATCCTGAGAAGCTTTTTGTTGTTTGTAGGCTTTGCGTCCTTCAACACTTTGATCTAGGTTCTTCTAGGCGAAATCGAAGGTGGCTTGAAGGTGTTTGTTCAAGTCGGTAATGTACTGGTGTGTGGTGTAGGCCGTTGCAATGTTGGCCTCACCTGGCTGACAGAGCAAGTGAAGAGGTAGCGTCATCTGCCTCCAGGTCATCAGCTCAAAGGGAGAGAGTCCAGTTGACCCATGAGGCATTGCTCTGACAGCCATCAAGACCAGAGGGAGTTTGACGACACATATTCTCTTAGTATACCCACCACGGTTCAGTTAGCCCGTTCCACCCGACCCAACGATTGAGGGCAGTACCTGCCATAGCTGTTGCATAACCTCGGCCGTGAAGTGTGTGCTTCTGTCAGGGTTGACTCTGCTCAGTAGATTGAACCTCAAGAAGATATGTGAGTCAGTATGTAAAAAAATCGTGATAAAATAGTGATCGTGATTTTGCCATAATAAAATTGTGAGATGATAGTTTTTCCATATTGCCCACTTCTGTCAAAGACTAGCTAAAGCTGCTTAATACAGTATTAGTCTTAAACATCTCATTTAAACTTTATGCTGGGGTTTTCTGGACGAGAATTGTCCCCTGTTACACACCTCCCAGAATACAAAACCTGAATGTCAGAAGTCGCAGGCTGGCGAACTCACAAAACACTGCACTTTTAACGAAAGGGAACCCAATAATGGGCCTAAAGTTTTTCAAAGGGTGTGTACCTCCAAAACCAACCACTGACTATCAAAATGATAGACAAGCATCAATCGGAGCCAAAACAAAAGAGAAGTGGGAGTCAAAGAACAAAGAGGTAATAAGAGCAGTCATAAAATGGTTGAATTAAATTTATTTTTTTAAAACAGAAACACACACAACTAAGATTTCATTCAAACAGAAAACACAGAAAGCCAATTGATGGTTTTGACTCTCTGCTGACACACAACCAACTGAGCAAGGAAACTTCAACCTCCCTATAAAACCTCCCAGCCCAGCTGATCGTCATCAGCCATCAGCTGAGGGAGACCATCACAGGTGCAGTCAATAGCTTCTGACAAGAAAGGAAACCTGTTACCTAGTTCATTGGGAATCTATCAGTGTTGCCAGGTCCGCTTGTTATAAGCGACTTGGGCTTGTTTTTCTGTAAAGTCGCTTGCAAATATTGTCAGTCGCGGGTTGCGGGTTTTTGGGCTTGTTTTCTAAAGTGCAGTTGCTTGTTTGGGTTTGCTTTGCTCCCTGTATGAACCTCTACTGATTCTCTCCCAACTCTCCACAATAAAGCGAAAAATGATCGCGATAGTTTGTCCTTTTCCAGGATTTCATCCACAACCCCGTTTACCCTATGCGTTTAGCCCGTGGTAGGCTAGGTCACCTGTTGGGCTTCATTTAATTTTTATGAGGTGCCAGGTCGCTTGTTTTGGGTTTGTTTCCATAGAGCTGCTTGCTTGTTTCTCTCGCGAGATCTGGCAACACTGGAATCTATCCATTAATCACTACCATTCTGCTGGTTAAAATGTTTATATTATTTAAAGCTCAATCAAGAACAAATCTGAATCCAAGTTCAAAATAAATTGCAATGTCACTTTTTTTGAGGGAAAAAATACAAATTCTAATAAAGTAGCATAACGATATTCAAAATTGAGATAAATAATTGTTTCTAGTAAAAAAACAGGATTAAATAGGACCCTATAGAGACCGTTCTTGTTTGATATAGAGAACATTCTGTATTGGTTACTTTTTTTCAACTTATGGATTTACTGAGGGGAACCTATGGATTTAATTGTGTCTTATATTTGTTTGACTCAACACTGTCTGTTGTTAAGTAAGTTATTCCAGTGCCATGTTACTGTCACTGCAGTTTTGAGTCATTTTTCCAACTGTACAAAATAGAAAATTCAAATGATTCCTCTAAAATAAAATTATTGACATCTTTCGTGGGTTACTTTAGTTTCTGACCTGCATTGTGAGTGGGCTTTAACCAGCCTCCTCAAACATTGCTTTAGTCAAAGGGCAGGGTTGAAATTGAAAAAAACAAACAAAAAAAAAAAAAAACTGGTTAACCAATGAAATCTACTTTTTTCTTTACAAAAGAAGCTTTGTTCAGTTGTTCAAGAAGAGTTCTCATGACTGTCTGGAAGCTTGACCTGTGGAACTCAAGGCATGGTCGTGAAAATTGAAGTATTTTCTCAAGGATTTAATAGGATTAAAACAGAACCAATTTGAAGGATCTGCTCCTTCCTCATTAAGAACTGAACCTGCTGACACAGAGCTGGATCCAATTGCAGTTAAAACTATTTTAAAGGTCCCAAATTATATCATTTTCACTTTAATGTTCAACACTGCAGGTCTGCCAATGGGGATTGCTCTCCAGTGGGGATGTTATAGGTTCCAATCACTTACGTAGAGGCTTGACGTTGTCTTTTGAAATTTGAAGTTTCATATTGCGGGAACAACTATGATTTGCAGATCAAGTAGTTTAGCGCCTTCTGCAGACTTATCCTGAGATTACTCCAATATACGTTGAACTTCATGAGCTCAAACTTTACCCACGTTTTGTACGGGCATCCAGCAGTGTAACACTATGTCAGATTTAAAGTGGGGATCAGTATAATCAACTTTAATAATTTTCTTTTGTAGCAAGTGAAGTAGCTAAAGTTGCTTGCTGACATATAGTGTTCGTTCCATCCCAGGCAGAGTTGACAAACAGCGTTGCTTCTGTTAGAGTAGCTATTCTACCCTTGATTTGTCATTTATCAAGTATTTGTCCTTCCTCCTTGTTTCATAAAAAAAAAAAAAAATCACTGGACTCATGCATGAAAAGTTTTATTTTCACGAGGTCCAGTTTAACCGCCAACAAATTTAGAGGACACTTTTGTGCCCTTGGAATGGAACAAATTGACACAAATGTGCAAATTTAGCTTATTAAATTAAATTAAACCTTAAATTAAATTTAAGTTTTCATGTTAAAAAAAAGAAAAAAAAAGAAAAACTACAGCAGAATGATCCAACTCTCTGGCTCAAATTTCAGCGATGGCAGTCCTTCCAGTCACAGTGGGGATGCAAAACAAATCACATCCATTGGCAGTTGTCCTTGAATCCCAGTTTGGAAACATTGTTGGTGCCCAGTCCTGCGTGTAAACACCATAATCTGTGGAAGCAAACAGTCTGCTGCTTAACATGCGCAGCACCGTTTCCTGATCTGGCAACCACACATGGACAATGTGAATGACCTCTGATCATATAAAACCGGCTGCCTCTGTAAGACAACGCCTTGAGACGACGTGTTATCACCTGGACCCTCGCCATCTAACAAGACCTTTTAATAGAGATTGGTTTATCTATTTATGAGGATTTATTGGAAGGGAAGATATTTCCGTCAGTCTTGATAACAAGCCTTAAGGGAGGTGCAGAGGTGCTGCTGTGTGTGTGTGTGTGAGTGAGAGTGAGTGAGAGTGTGTGTGTGTATAAGTGAGTTTCTGTCACCCCAAGACTTAAATGTATGTGAGGGACTGTTTGCTTGAACGTGAAAAGCATCTTTTAGATGCAGTTTTCAAGGACACACTCACAAAAGGCTTGGCAAGTGGACTCCCAAATACCCATACAAATGAGAGCTGCACTCACATTTGTTAAACTCTTAATTTGATACCTCCCAGTTCTGCATTTATTCCATAACCCAATATGACCTTAAACCCATAACCCTTTATTGAAATGATACACTTGAAAAAGCCTACATTTTGCTGTAGTTCCAAGTTGAAAGGGTCAGTTTACACTGTGGCAATCCAGTCTCATTTGTGTTAATTCTGTTTCAGCCTTTTTTTTGTAAAACAAGCTCCTGTTCAGTTTGGCAGTTACGCTCAATCCACACCTTGGATAAATTCATTCACGAGCCAATGGGCTCCCTGGTGGTGAAGTGTCAGTTAGGAATGCGTGTGCTCTATGTGCAGGCTCTTTAATGTTTACAATGGGAGCTGGCTTTTTTTGTATTTTCGTGTTATTAATATTCAACAGGCCATCCATTCATCCATCCATCCATCCCCCCTTTCATCCATCAATCCATCTGTCCACCCACCCATCCATCCATCGATCCAGAAAATATTGTAATTCCATTTAATTGGCATTTTAAGATTTGAACAGCTGAAAAAAATGTAATCACAGCAAACAACTCCAATAAATTACTTTGTGTATTATTTATGATCTAATTTGTCCAGATTTTCACATCCACATCTCTGAAATTTTGCCTGAAGGCGCAATAACAACTACAAAGAAATACATTCTGTTTTTTAGCTTAATTAATTTGGTCCCTAAAAAAAAAAGACCAAAATAAATTGCCTCTGGGTTCCTGTAATCTGTAATCCATCTTTAATTAATCGCCAAAAAACAAATTAGATTTTTTTGGGCCTTTGGACTTCAACTTGCTGAAAATAAGTAAAATCTAGCAACAGATTCTACTACATCTGTAATCTCATAAAACACATCAAGAGCAGTTGTTCCAAGGACTCCTGTTCAAAGTGAAACAGTTGTACTTTTGACTAAAGTGACTATACTACACTAAAGTGTGTCGAAGAATAATAGGCAGGAATTCTTCCACATATTTGGCTTTTGTGTTTCATGGTGCTTACGGCATCACCATCATTTAGCAGATCCCTGCACTTTTTGAATATGTGAGCAAGATTGAAACGGAGAGAGAGTAACACAAAAAAACATCACACACACACACACACACACACACACACACACACACACACACACGGACATACAGTGTTTCAAAGCAGGGGAAGAATATGTGTTTTTACGCAGAAAACTGATAATCAGCATTTACACCTCCCAGGGGCAGCTATGCTGAAAATGATCTGTTGGGCAATGTGATGTCTTTTTAATTGTGCCTGAGAGAAAACCGATGAAACCCACGCCCCTATACCAGACAATAAAACAGTCTATTATATTCCTTATCAAAGCGTTTAATACAGTCAGCAGTGTGCAGACCTCCTGAGTTACAGTTGCAGAAGTGAATGTTTTTGTAATCTTTCTTTTAATTCTGCTTTTTGCCTCGACACCTTCTGCATCAGCACACTGCTGCATGCACCCAAGGACAGCAGCAAAACCTCAAATGTTCAAGCTTTTATTACCTTCGGGGCTGAAATGAAAAGCAATTTAATGGATGTATTTCCGAAATCAAAGTCATGTTTTTAAAATGAAAGTAATTTCAAATGTTATAATAAAAACGAAAAGCTTAAATACCTTCACTGCAGAAAGGGCCACACTATGAATTTGAATTAAAGGTTTAACCAATCAAGTCCCAAGGCAAATTTACTTTTAGCAAACTTAAACTGAAGTTGTTAAATTAAACAAATTTAAAGCAAAGACAATGCATCTGAATTCACTGAAGCGAATGTAAATTGGTATATTTAGTCAGAAATGACCATAGTCCAGCCCCTATGCTTATCCCTGAGCAGATCCTGTGAAAGAGGAGATATCTGTGATCATTCTAATTGTTGTCACAAACAGCCTCCTAACAACTGCATGGACTGTCTAAGAGTCCAGGAGGTCTGAGTAGAAAAGCGTTATAAGAAAAGTAAAAGTTTGGGTCACAGATGACAACAAAATTAGAGCTAATTATTAGAGTGTGAGTAGTGATTGCAGGTAGAGCAGAAAACAAGTCATCAAAAGAACCATCACATTAAAGTATTTTAAAAAAAAAAGATAATTCCAGTATTTCAGCAGAAACACTATTTTATTTTGGCAGTACTTGACTAAATCAACATAAAAGAATAGCAGAAAGACATTTTTGGTAAAGCCTCACTTCCACTATGTCGAGATATAGAAGTAACACTTAAACACACTATACGGCAACAGCAGGCTGCCAACTGGGTGTAACTCTCTCTACCAGCAGGAACCTCGATCAGTATTTGTCATCCAAATAGATAAACTAAGAACAAGGCCAGCCGGTTATTATGATAGACGTGTTTCGTAATCATTACACATCACATTCCCTCACTACTCCACAGTTTTGCAATCAGCTTGTTCTATTCATGTCTGATAAAGTTTGCACATGTGACTGACAGGTTTCGTGTTTATTTCAAACTCCAGCTTCTTTTCCAAAACACTGATTCACATACAGTATAAATAACTTGTTTAGCTGTCACAATGCACTGTAAAGACATGGATGTAGATTCAGTGATGTCACCCATGTGGTGTTATGAAGCCCAATTATTATTTTTTTAACCAGGCTGGAAACCTATTTATTTCTGCTGTAGAAATTGGTGTTTTAAAATGGAATCTTGTAAGGATGCCATGTCTTTGGCAGCCAAAGGTGGACACTCGAGGAACTGCAGCCTTTTGTACTTCTGCATTGGCTACATTTTTCAACACTGGATGAGGCTGCATGGCTGTCACCAATGGGCCCCAACACAAGAGTATTGATGCCAGTTGGCTGAAAGACCACCAAGAATGGAAGACTAGTGCCAACTGTCCCAAATAAGCCACCAAAAACAGAAAACTGTGGCAACAACACTGACTGATAATCTAGTTGACCGCTGGATTATGGACACATGGACAAACAGCCTGGTGTGCCAGAGCCTGAAATTCAGATCTTGCTGCACTGATGTCATAGTGTACTTTAGTGTGTTAACAAACCATAACATCACTGTTGGGCATGGCAATCCACTGATAAGATATCTACTGTCATGTTCGGATACTTAAATGGAAAATAGTCAATGGACTGCAGTCATGTAGCACTTTTATAGTCTTCAGACAACCCTTTTTAGACTATATGTCACATTCAATCTTTCACGTATTGATAGCAGAGGCTGCTATGGAAAGTGCTAGACTTCGCCAGTACCAATATCAGCAGTAACTCGGGGTTCTGTCTCCCAACTGGCCCAAGGAATAATCCACTCTACCAAATGACCACAGCCGCCGCATTTAAAAAAACACAACTCCTAATTTTATTGAGGTTCTTAATCGAACACTGGCACATTCACTGCACTACTCTGCAAACAATGCAGAATTGATATACTATCTAATAAGCAACTTAACACCTTCTTCTAGCTTGGACAGGCAATCTTCAAATGCTTCTCAATTCATACACTCCCACAGCCACGTTAGAACACATTTCAATCTGTCGCCAATGTTTCTTCGAGATCCATAGACGCATAAGCTAACAAATACTGATGGCATCCTTATACCTTTGAAGGGCAGAGCAAACACTTGCACAGCAAACACTTCTCTCTGCGTTTGCTCTGTGAATTACGTAAGGGCACACCCTGCAAAGTGCAACATGTGCAAATTAAAATCAGTGCCTCTGACTTGCTTTAACTGGCATCTTAAATTGGCTGCAATCTTCATTTACATGCTCTAATTGATATAATTGGCAATTAATTATCCTTACATGCATTTCAGGACGCCCTAACAAGTTGAATAGGAGTAGTGTAAGCATACTCAAAACACCCAGATGAACAGAAATGTTGATCATTTGTTGTATTCTGTTTCTCTATAGGTGGCCTTAATGTCTGTTTATGTGGTCCATTGTATGAGCATTATTCTTTATTCATGGGGATATCAGGATTGTTCCCCTTAAACAGCATTGACAACCACTATAACCAATGTCCTAATATAGTACAAATAATTCCCTTTTGAAGAGCAATAAACAATCTCATCAGGAAGCTGCTCTGAGGTCTTGATGGCGGTGAGAGGATACTATGCATAGAAAATATTTTTCCACGTATCTTGCTCCACACATGCAGAGCTCTCCCTCTTAAGTATCAACTCATCATCACAAGCCTCATATTACCTGTAACCAAGCAACCACATGTAACAATGCTTTCCAGTGCTGCTAGACAAAGCAACCGTCATGTCTGGTTTTCCTTCTCGGCTTAAATTAACCTTTTGAAAATGGGGGGAAATTTCAGAGTCAGATATCTAAATGAGACTGCAGTTAATTGAAGATAATGAGTAATTAAATATATTGCATGGCACAACAGAGAGAATGAAAGGAAACGGACACAGGTGATGAATAGTTTATCAGAAAGAGCTCTAGACAAAGAAGAGGAGGAGAGGCAGGAGTTTTATGGTCCATGGTAGCATTGTTACTTTGGTAATTGATTTATAGTGATTAGTATGTTTGCAGAATACACTCAATAATGGCAGATCACCTGAAATAAACTCCAGGTTGTCTTAAATCTGTTACTGGTATCGGTGTGATCTTAAAAAGAACTTATCTTAACTAGCTTTCAAAAGTAATTTGAAAAAGTAGTTTTACAGAAAGTGGCTTTAATGGACTCAGGCCACTGCAAGAAATCTAATATCATGACCCACCTTTTACTCAACGTGCTCCCGGTCTAAAACATCCTACCCCGCAAAAGTTAAATGTGAGTACTGTTCCCCATATGGCTTGTTTACTCCTCTGTAACTTTAAGACTTCACTATTTCAAGGAGAATTGTAATACTCATGGAATAAAGGGATGATCTTTTCTCCACACCACTTGCTCACAGGCGCACCTAGTGCCCGGTGGTATAACATGTTTGTATACCAAACATCATGTCAAATAGTGTTATTCTAGGAGTTATACAGTTTAGTATACTTTAAATGAATAATTAGGCACAATGTTATTTGAAAACTGTAAATGTTAAATACATACACATGTATCAATCATAGGTCATAATTATTACATTTGGTTGATACGTAGAATATGAGTTGTCTGGCCTAAACTATATCTGAAACACTGAAAAAAGTTTTTTTAGGTAGTACCCCAATCACCCCTATATTACCAGTACACACATAATTAAATACAGCTGAATATCAACAAAAACGGTCATATATATATATTTTTTTTTTATTCCTGACAGCACCTTTTATTTTCTTTTTTTTTTAAAAGACTATTTCTTGGTTTGAGTATTAGATATTTTTTTGTGTTTCTGTTTTTGATTTTGTTTTGGTGGCATAAACAAACAAACAAACAAACAAACAAACAAACATAAAATCTAAAGTCAAATTTACACAAGCAAAAGTCACATGTTTCATCTCAGGCCTTGAAGTGATAAAAAAGATTTGAAATGTTTCAAGCACGTAGACTTTGGGTACCCGTTTCTTAACAGCCTCCAGCTCTGTAGGCTCCATAATCCAACGTGCGTGAAAGCTTTGGATCATCAATTTCCCCTCACTTTAGCTTCCAAATGCGTTGATAAATAATTTATCCACGAGAAGATGATGAATAATATAAGAGTCCAAATATTATAACATTTATTACAGTGTCCTGTAGACATTCGGTGGTGCAGGGGTGGAGACATTAGCCATGCTCTGTGGCCTTTTCTCATCTTCCCGGCTGCATTTCATACATACACAGTTGCTTGTCTTCTGTATCAGTTCACCTCCAGGCAAAAGCTCTGCATTTCTCAGTCAATTTTTCCTGCAAAGTCAGTCCTTCCAATCCCATCATGATGGTGTCTGTCCTCCAGCAGCCACTGCACACAATAAACAGCCCAACCCCCCCCCCCGTAACACTTTCCAATTAAATCTCTTCCATTTATCGACTTGGAGATGCCACCTTTAAGTGAATTATGGTGGAAAATGGAGACGGATACGAGGGGAGGGTTATGGAGAGGAGGCTCCTGTGTGCCATGTGTGAACTTAAAGACAATGTATCCTCTCAGCACTGAAAGGAGCAGAAATGATAGATGGATAGAGGGAGAAACAATGGAGGAGATAGGTGGAAAGAGAGGCGAAAGGGAGGGAGAGTGATGCATGACCCCCAATTTCTCAAGGCTTTGTAATAAAAGGCTGCTGTGTGGTGTTCTCTGTCTCTGTCACATTAAAAGTAAATAAGACTAATAGCATGATGCCGAAAACTCCACAGGGCTGGACTGCCCTAAAGTGAAATGTGTGTGTGTTGCAAGGGAGTGTATATCTCGCCTGTCACAAACACTGCCTGCTTATGTTGCTGTGCAATTCCTCCCACCCAAACAGCACCAGCCTCATTACGGATTCATGTGCTGGCAGGATTATGAACCACTCGAACGTCCTCCCAAGGATGGCCACTAAAGTCTGGGACATTGAGGATTTTAGGGGAAATGAGCAAACTGTGACACAATTCCATCAGATTGGCCTGTTGATGGTGAAACTTTTTTTGTGCATAATTTATTGAAAGTCTTCAACTTAGGATAAGGACACCCTACTCAGTCTGTTTTAAAGTTTGACTGTTGACTTTGATAGAGAAATTGGATTTTTTTAGCAACTATTGTTTTCTTTGATTGCAGTTTATAATACTGTATAATGGTTATTATTTTTGTTTATTATCCTTTTTTCAACAAAAGTTGTGTTATCAGGCAAGTGAGAAATATTTATTTCAGTAGCAGAGAGTAGTAATTGTGAGAATCCCCAGACTTGAATCTTTTACCTAAACTGTGTAGCAGAGAGATTGTCCAGTTAATCAGCAGTTAGTGCTAAGAGTCAGCATGACACCAAGCTGGCATCACCTTTTTTAACAAAGAGACATTGATGATTTCCACTGGACTTTTTTTTACATTGTGACGGCTTAGTGGAAAAGACTTTAAAAATATTTTTTATTTTATTTGTTGGGTGCCAGCCAGGGCTGTCCCTGGCAAAAGTCATTTTGTTTGATTTCTTTGTCAACAAGTCACCACACTTAATGAAAAATCACCACAAATGATGTAAAAGTATTAAACCCAACAACCTTATAATAATATTTAATAATAATAATAATAAATTAATTTAATAATTAAATATTTCTGTGTCATAATAATAATAATTATTATTATTATGACACAGAAATCTTCCACAAATGTTTGTTTAAATAAATTGTTCTTGTATTAATGTCATAAAACACAACAACCACCAAAATATATCACTAGCAATTTTGAATGGCGAAAAAAATTGAGTCTATTTTTTTCCAAGGCAGGAAAAAAAATCTTCTTCAGGTTTTTATCTTTCTTTTTATCTCTTCTGAAATTTTCTATTCAAAACAAATTGCAGTCTTAGAGGGTGAAAAAGAAAAAAAAACAGTCCAAAGTTTTAAAAAAATGACTGGACTGTTATACATACATATCACAGTCAAAGTCTTTCAAGTCACGTCATGGAGCAGCAGCCAGCGGGATATGGACCGACCCGCTGTCACCATTTTTTCCTCCTGAGTGAAATGCTGGCAAGCAGGCGTCAAACATCCCAGCTCTTTGAACCGGCTCGTTCGTGAACGACACATCACTAAGTTGCACCACAAACTGCTGTAACAACTTTCTTTTTTGGTACAATGTACAGAGGCATAGAAGGATTGGAAACAATACTAATATGGGTGATTTCAGATCAGCATAGTCAAAATGTAATGCATTGGCCTATGCTACAATGTGTTTTTTAAAGTTTTCAAAAACTTGAACTGTTAACAGCTATGCTTACTTTGCTTCCTTGAGAGATTCCATTTGGGCAAGGTTAATCAAAATGTGACCCTCATGTGGTGCTTAGGGTGATCATAAGGGAGCCAAGGCTAAATCATCAGCCAAAATGGACCCTCCACACATAACCAACCTAAACCATTGCTGTGCTGTGTATGTGTGTGTCAGATAAGTGTTATTCATGCATAGGCAGTGCTTTCTTTATTTTAACTTGTACTATTCAAGGCTGCAGGCCACAAAAGTCATATGTTGTAGGCCTACATTTGGTTGTAGGTGCTATAATGGTTTTGATTCATTGGGCACAACCCCCCAAAATAATGCCAACCACCCATTCACATTAATCCTGATGCTGGGCCAGTGACTGGGGGATTCACGTGTAGCTCACAATAGTTGGCATCCCTCTTTCCCCATTGAAATCCTTTGTCATTGCTCTCCATAATAACCCAGTGACATGATAGACATGAATACAATTCATATAAGTGTTTTTGTATCCTCCTACACCTTTTCTTTCACCCAGTTGCCTTAACTCAACTAAACCTTCATTTTGAGAAAAAGAATCACCACATCAGTCAAATCGTACAAGTTGCTTTATTTCTAATAAAGCTAGGAGAACACTACGCTCACTGGAGAGAAGCGCTGCCAAAACTTTTGACTTTTTATCAAGTTTGAACTACCTCCTCGGTTATACTTGTGTTTTTAAGTTTTAAGTATTTATTCAACATAGATGAACATTTTTAGCCTTTGGGTGTTTGGATATTACTTTTAAAGTGTGATAATCACTGAAGCCTGCCACTGGAAGACTGCTGCTAGCTTAAAACTGTTTGTAAACATCTGGAGCTAGCCATGTCTGTGTGTACGAACTGCGAACATCAGTACTCACAGTTAAAGGACGATATCCAACGACTTAAGTCCGAACTTTGGAACAAGGACCATCTGATTGAAGGCTTTGTTTCCGTGGCTGCTGCACAGTCAAAACACATATCCTATATGCAGTCCTCGAGCCTGGCGGTCCGATCGCCATCCGCATCATCCTCGCCGGCATCAAAGCTGGTGTCTGCCTCGGCCGCCACTCTTCCCTGGCTAACCTCCAATCACCTCGGCCTCGCGCGGGCCTACCCGGAGGAACCGGTAGCCGAAACGACCGGGCACCGCTCTATGGGAGACCTCAGTACAGGGGCCTCGGGCACCGATGGCGTTGGGATAGAGGGTCTGGCCAGCGCCCTCACTGCGCTGGACCAGGATGCCACAACACCGGCCCCGTCACCAGACGCTCTGGGAGTCTTCCTCCGGCTGAGCCACCGCAGCGGTCCGCTTCACTGCAGTCACCTCAACATGACCCGCCCGCTTTACCGCAGGTGGTAACGGCCGAGCGCCCGCAGGCCGATCCAGGTAGCACACACTCATCACCTCCTTGTCCTCTTTTTCCCCCGACAACTCTTATCATTGGAGATTCAATCACCAGGAATGTCCGCTTCTTTAATGCCACCACACACTGTCTTCCCGGCGCCACTGTTCCCGTAGTCCTAGACAAACTCCTCAGTCTTCTGCCTTCACTCCCAGTCTCAATTAAGAGAGTCGTTGTACACGTGGGCACAAACGACTCTTCCCGGCGGCAATCTGAGTGCACCAAAAAGGATTTTAATCTCCTTTTTAACGTTTTAAAGAACTGTGGAAAATCAGTTTTTATCTCTGGACCCATTCCAACCTTTGATCGTGGTCCTGAGCGTTTTAGCCGTATCCTCTCCCTGCACACCTGGCTCCAGCACGCTTGCAAATCACACAACCCAGATTTTATTGACAATTTTAACCTGTTCTGGAACCATGCTACACTTTTTAAAAGCGACGGGATTCATCCAAATCCGTTGGGCAGTCAAATGTTGTCCGCTAATATCCAGCACGCTGTCCAGTCCTCAACACCTGTATGACATCCATCTGAACACACACCCACTTCCAATCCCCTCTCACCTGTTTCACCTCAGAACAATCTACTCACAGCAAGCCCCTCCCCTACTCCTCACACCTGGTGTCACTCTTTTTCTCCTTCTTCTCTGTCCTCCAATAACTATCATACACTCTCTACTGTCACAGACCACAGCACTGAATTCACTATCCCTGTACACGTCACCTGTAGACTGTCTCATCAACATCTGTCACCTGTCAATTACTGTAACCACTCCAATCTCACCCAAGTACGCCTCCAACCTCTCCCACAACCAACCTTTAATTGCACTTCAGCTAACTTTGGTCTTTTAAATATCAGATCCCTTAATAATAAACCTTTTATCTGCCTTGATTTTATAAATCATAATAATCTGGACTTTTTTATTGTCACTGATTTTAAATGCTCTCCAATTATACACACTCATTTTACATCATTTGAGCATCTTGGTTTTATTGTTAACTTAAAAGATCCTGTGCTAATTTGAATCATCTACAGACCACCCAGACCTAACAATGTTTTTATTGCAGAGTTTTCAGAGTTTTTATCACATTTTATTTTTAAGTATGATAAAATCATTGTTTTAGGTGATTTTAACATACATGTCTGTTGCCCCTCTCAGTCCCTCGCGGGTGATTTTATGGATATTCTAGAATCTTTTAACCTTACTCAGGTTAAAAGATTAACAACTTTAAAACAAAGGATATCTGTGTGTCAGACCACAAACTGGTTTTATTCTTTATGGTTCTATCTCAGCCACCTTTTATTAGCAAGGCACCTGTCCGCAGCAGGGTTTTTAACTCTACGTCTGCTAGCAAGTTTAAGGAGCTTTTTATTTTGTCTCTTGAACTGCCTTTTACCAAAATTTTAACACAGAGGAGCTGGTCTCCTCTTTTAATCTCACCTGTCAAACTGTGCTGGACTCTGTTGCTCCCTATAAAGACAAAAAAACTAACAGAGTTCCACAGCCTTGGCTAAACGAACTGACTCAGGATCTAAAAAGAGACTGCAGAAGGAAAGAACGAAAATGGAAAAAAACAGGCTTGCATGTATTTTATGAAATATGAAGAGATTCAATGAAACAATACCAAAAGGAAGTTAAAGACGCAAGAGCAGCATTTTATTCTAATCTGATTTTAGTCAATCATTCTAACCCCAGAATTTTATTTAAGGTTTTAGAATCAATCACCACCCCCTCCCCTTCTTATTTTACTGATCCTTCTCAGGATCTATGTGAGAAGTTTGTAACTTATTTTACTAATAAAGTCAAGGAAATTAGGCAACAAATCATCCCCCCAGATGGTATTTTAGACACCAGCAGGGAACTTAACAGTTATTTTAGCAGTTTTGAGCCGGTGTCCTTGACCTTTTTATCTGAAATTTTAACCCATATGAAATCAGCTACGTGCAGCCTTGATTTTATTCCCACAACATTTCTCAAAGAGGTTTTTAACACAGTTGGACCCAGTATTTTATCCATTATTAATAGTTCCTTGGCGGAAGGTGTAGTCCCCTCTGCTTTTAAACATGCTGTAGTACAACCACTTTTAAAGAAACCCAACCTTGATCCCACTGATTTTAACAATTTTAGACCAATCTCAAAACTTCCATTTTTATCAAAAGTTTTAGAAAAGGTGGTTTCAACACAACTTTTATCTTTTATGACTGAAAATAACCTCTTTGAGAAATTCCAATCCGGTTTTAGAGCTTGTCACAGCACAGAGACTGCCCTCCTCAAGGTAACCAATGACCTTCTTCTAGCAACAGATAGAGGGGAGGGCACAATTTTAAATCATTTAGATCTTATCGCAGCTTTTGATACTGTTGAGCACACAATTTTAACTGATCGTCTCAGACATTGGGTTGGTTTAAAAGATACTGCGCTTAGCTGGTTTTACTCTTATCTTTTAGAAAGAACCTTCGCGGTCACCATCGGTAACTACTCCTCCTCTACCTCTAACATTACCTGTGGTGTACCGCAAGGTTCGGTTTTAGGTCCCATTTTATTCTCCATTTATATGCTGCCTCTTGGCCAAATAATTGAACGCCACAATGTCTCCTTTCACTTCTACGCAGACGACACACCGATATACCTTCCTTTGAGACCTGAGGACCCTAGGAGCCTAGCTGCTGTCAGAAACTGCCTAAACGATATCAACTGCTGGATGGCACAAAACTTTCTCCAACTGAACAATTGTAAATCTGAAATCATAGTATTCAACCCGCCAAACACCACTCATATCTCAAAGAGCAGCCTTGGTCCCTTATTCGCCAATGTCCAACCCACCGCCAGAAATCTAGGAATAACATTCGATTGCAATCTCACCTTTGAATCCCATATCAAAACAGTTGTCCGATCAAGCTTCTTCCATCTACGCATCATCTCCAAAATTAAAACAATTCTAACCCAACGAGACCTTGAAAAGATCATCCACGCCCTCATTTTCTCCCGACTTGACTACTCTAACTCCCTCTTTTCCGGAATCACAAATAAGTCACTGTCTCGCCTCCAGCTGGTCCAAAATGCAGCAGCTAGGCTTCTTACTGGTTGTAACACACGACATCACATCACTCCAATTTTAGCTTCATTACACTGGCTTCCTGTACGTTTTAGAATCGATTTTAAGATTTTACTCATTACTGTTAAAGCACGGACGGGGCTGGCTCCAAGCTATATAACAGAGTTACTGACACCATATGAGGCAGCCCGCAGTCTTAGATCCAGGTCGTTCCAAAGTCGAGACTTAAAACTAAAGGTGACCGGGCCTTTTCAGTCAGGGCCCCTCGACTTTGGAACGACCTCCCTGAGGAGATAAGACTTGCAGATTCCCTCAATTCTTTTAAATCCCTTCTTAAAACATACTTTTACAGACTTGCTTTTATGTGATGTCGTCTTCTTAATGTCTTCTCTTACTGGTTTTACTATTTTTATCTTCTTTTACTTCTTACTGTCCTTTTATTTATGGTCTTATCTCGTATTTATGCTCATATCTTAATCTTAGCCTTTGGGTGTTTGGATATTACTTTTAAAGTGTGATAATCACTGAAGCCTGCCACTGGAAGACTGCTGCTAGCTTAAAACTGTTTGTAAACATCTGGAGCTAGCCATGTCTGTGTGTACGAACTGCGAACATCAGTACTCACAGTTAAAGGACGATATCCAACGACTTAAGTCCGAACTTTGGAACAAGGACCATCTGATTGAAGGCTTTGTTTCCGTGGCTGCTGCACAGTCAAAACACATATCCTATATGCAGTCCTCGAGCCTGGCGGTCCGATCGCCATCCGCATCATCCTCGCCGGCATCAAAGCTGGTGGCGGCCGAGGCAGACACCAGCTTTGATGCCGGCGGTGTTTTAACTTGGTAATTTCTTGTCTTACTTACTATGTCTATTTATGTTTCATATTTATATTTACTTTTTATTTTTATTAATATTATAGTTTTGGGTTTTTTGATCCTTTAACCACTTGTTTTTATTTCTTTTACTGCTCTTACCTTCTTATTGCTTTTTATTTGCTTTTATCTCTTAGTTTCTTACATCTTTTTAAATCTTTGGTCCTCTTGGTCTCAGCTCGTGTTGTTGGGTTCTTGTGTTGCCTGGGTTCTTATGATGGTTCTTGTGATGGTCGGGTTATACATGTCTGGTTGTGTATCGTGCACTTTGGGTTCTTTTCTGTTGAATTGTATTTAATTATTCTTAGTATTTTGCATCTGTTATATTCTTACTGTTGTCAATGTTCTTCTGTGTTTGGTTTAGTTTGCTGTTCTTGCTGTTTGTCAAAGCACTTTGTAAACCTGTGTTTTTAAAAGGTGCTATATAAATAAAGTTATTATTATTATTATCTACACATTCCCATTCTGACATTGTTAATTCTCAGTTGGACCAATTTTAGGGCTCATTTCATCAAAGCAACATTATTTAGTTATTCATATTGACAGCTCTGGGATTTCTCTTTGGCTGCTCTTATGGTTGTGCTTCTTTTAACCTGGGTCTTTCCTTTGGGCTTCACTTTCTGATTGAGGCCGGGCTGAGTGGCAGTGTAATCACACTGCTCCATGTGAAAATGCTGTGGCTAATTGGACTCCTGGGACTCAAGCAAGTGGTCTGAATTTGGAAGGTGGGTTAGAATGAGTTGTTAGAGTTTAGATTTTTTTTCTTTGAGTCTTTCCTTTTCCCTGTCAGTGACAATTGAGTTCTTTGTAAGTGAGCTGAATCTTCTAGTTTTTTTTCTTTTTTTATTAATTAAGGGGTTTAACATTGGCATTTAGCTAAAATGTGTTTAATGATTTGTATTTGCCTTCCTTTTAGTGTGAAACCCATTTAACCTGTGCAGAAATACTGACTCTGGGCCTCTCTGGGCCTGATTCACAAAAGGATTGTGCAGCTTTAGCGCCCTATATACCGGCAAAAAGATGTAATCTAATACACAAAGGGAAAACACAGGGTTAAATGCACCCCTAAATTTGCTACAGAGCAAATAGCATGCTATGCAGTTAAAGTAAACATTTAAGCGCCTGATGAGAGTTGGTGGTAACTACGCCACAGTTTTTAAAAGGGATGTCACACATAAACTTTCCAGTTGTCAGGACAACAATTCCACTTCGGCATCACTTAAAAATAATTGCCTGCAATTACATCTGAATATATGACTTTGAAATCATTATTATAATCAGAATCATGGCGTATCATGGCTTCTATTCTATTCTATCAAATCAGCCGGGGGCTGTCAGAGGCTGACATTGGCCCATTCACACACACTTATAGTCCACGTTTGAGACGATCTGGGCCTTTTTTCATCCAGACAAGTTGCTCTCCCTGATCTGTCCAGGCAGGAAGCTTTGTTGTTATTGAAAACTGTCTTATCTGTAAAGCCTCATCTACATGTGGACAGAATTGAGCTCCGTCACTAAGAGAGCATACAGCGCAGCTCTAAGGAGGTCTGTGCAGGTGAGAGAGGAGATGCTGACAGCTCAACCCCACAATCAGATGCTGAATAGGAGCAAATATAATTGGTGCCATGCCTTGTGAATTGCACCTTGAGTCGGAGCAGTGGGTGCAATTGATGTGCAATACATGTAGCCAGAAGCAGCTGGCTACATTCTTAGTGTCTTCACCCTCCAGTGTCTTAAGAAGATGATCCCATAAAGTTACACTTCTTTTTGTACTTTTACTGCATTTCCCATTTGAAAGTGATGTCAAACTGCAGACCTTCTCCCTGGATTTCCATACATATTTTAATTTTAAACCCTAACAGCAAATAAAGTATTTCTCATGGCTGAACCTAACCAAATGCTGCCTCTTTTTCTAAACTGTTACAGAGAGCAGTAACATGTGGATACAGAGAAGATTTATAGTATGAAGTTCTTGTAAACACTAAATGTTAGCTTGTCTGTGCGAGATGTTAAGGGGTGGCGTTTGGTGGTGTAGGTTTGAATAATCAAAAGTACTGGACCCAATTGTAGATAACAAAATAGGATTTAGTTGAACAAGGAGGCTTCATAAGGCTTAATTCTTAAAAGTCCGACATCCAAATCCAAAAGGAGAAACGAGGGCACTACAAGAGGGAAGGTACACAAAAACTCAATACAAAGGAGCTAATCAAAACCAGGTGTGAGAGACAAGACACAGGTGAGAACAATGAAAGCAATCCGAATGGAGGGAAACACAATGGCAGGAAATACAACTAGACATCAAACACAGGAGCTGTGTCTAAAACCACATACATACTGCCTACTACATACTAAAAATATACTGCATACTAACCCGACTGTTAGTATGCCGTTATCAACATACTAAAATACGGGTCACGCTACATACTTCTGGTCCGAGCTCCGTTTGATAAGCGAGCATTAAGCATAGAATTTTTTGTTTGTTTGCCGTTAGTTGCCTGGCTTGCATTGTCGGGCGGTTTGACACCAGTATGCTCCCGTTTTATACTTATCTAGTATACATCCTGGTAGTTCGAAATTGCATACAATGATTTCGGATTATACTATACTCAATGTGGCATCAATGTATAGTATGGAAGTATGCGGTTCTGGACACAGCCTGGGACATGGAAATAAAGCAGGAAACACTTGAGACTAAACGCAGGAATAGGGAAACGCAAGGAATACAAGAATTGTTTTTCATTGCCAAGTAGGTTTACACATACAAAGAATTTGACTTGGGGTTTTGGCTCCAAACAATAAACAGAGAAATAGAGTGATACCCGTAAGAAGCTATGATAGTGCTGACAAGGAACTTAAGCAGAATAAGATAATATAAAAACAATATAAAAATATATAATAGAGTGTAAAGCACTCAAGGAAACAATGAAATAAAATACAAAACATCTCATGACAGGTGGGACAATTGGTTGTTATTTCACACCTGACAATGAGAACACATGCTTCACATAGACAAACTCTGAACTTTGACCTCAGTCTGAGTTCCATTCTGCTTTTGACTCTTGTTTCATACTAATGGTCAACTCAACATTTCCCTTGGCACTTATCTGGTGTGAATATGACTGTGTTCACACATTCGTCTGGCAGATCGAGAGTGTAATGTGTGTGTCTGTGGAAAGTTGGCACTAACAAGTTCCCATCTGAGCAGTATGTTTTATTTAACAAACAGTCGACCACAGTCCCGTTGACACCTGCAGCCATAAACAACCATGGAACAAAAGTGCAAGCCTCAGCCAGAGTTGCATTAGACGTGACTGGTAGCATACAGATGTAAGGCAGAGAACTAATTTAAAGTATCCGTTCTACCAGAAGCTCACCTCTACCTGCATGGATTACAGTTAAACCCATTACACTGAAGGTCCCCGTACAAATGGACCATATAAGAGAAAAATAGAATATTATTTTGGTGCAGCTGCACTGGCCATCTGGAGTAGTAGCAGAGTCTTCCCTGGGGACAGGTCGAGCTGTAAGCAGTGAGACCAGAGGCATCGATACCAAAAACAGGCTTCTTTTCTCCAGCAGCAGCAGTACAGCTTTATCGCTACTATTGGAGAAGAGTGAACAGGTGAGAGTGAGTTCAACATTTAGGACAAACACACAGAACAGCACAGAGAAGCATCTTCACAATTATTAAATAAAATATTCATTCTAATTTACAAACAGTACTTATTAACATGTCAACATTAAATGTTAAAGATCGTATGAGACTGTAAACGTTGTATGAACACAGAAGAGTATTTCAATTAACCTTAGAGTAGGGTAACACTGTGAGCTCATATTTCATTTGCTCTTTTAGATATACCTGAGCCCCCTCTGGATAAGATTTTTATTTGACCAGGGTCAGGTCATGACAATTACAGACATTATTTATATAGTGCGGGCTTGATATGATAACTGATAGACTGATAGTCCATTAGAATATTTATTTTATTTGAAAGTGCAAAAACAAGACTGCTGAAGCAGTGACATAGACATACAAAAAGGAAACTAAAAAAAAACATTTGCAAGCGAATAAAGGAACAATAAAGTAATTTATTAATTATTAATTAATTAATTAATCTCTCAATTTACCGGACAATCTTTGTCCCAACCATCACCTATGGCTATGAGCTATGTGGAGAGACCGAAAGAATAAGATAGCCAGCCTGGCATTGCTAGAGAATTTACTAATGATATGTTTATTATTTTAATTCTGTCATGTTATAAGCTCTGTTCCTGGTGGCAGGAACATAGAAGATGGTAAGTAGCCAGGATAGCCAGAGGTTAAAGTGCAGTGTGCACTACCTGTTGCTAATAAATCCACTTTATTTGTTGCCCATTTACAAAGCAATGGCGCTCTTCAAACACAATATATATTTATTCCAGTTAACTGTAATGTGAGATTTGCTGTATTTGATTTGTGTAACAATAGCATGACTTACTTTAAGGACAATCATTCAGCTGCTAAGCATTAGATCTCCTTCAACAAGGCAGGTAGGATGATATCATCTCCATCTACATGTATGACCCCTTTAAGGGCTTGCAAGTGCAAGATGCACTGTCATCTTAGTGTGCAATGTAAGCTTTCCTTTGCTGTTGCTTATCTGTGTTCTATGGGATTGCAGGTGTCTGTGCCTTTTGGTATAGCTCAAACAGTGTGAGAACTGCAGCAATTAGCAGTGCATCAGTAGTTGTTGTTCCTGCACCTCTGAAAGTCTCTGATGTTGTTTGAGTTTTGGTGGATTCTTACAGACTGACTCATGTTACTTACGTAATCACAAAAGTGTTAGAAGTTTTTCTGAGCAGTCAAAACACATTTTATTCTGCAGTATACAGAGAGGTTTCTGTTGTTTTGCCAACTCTCTTCGACATAAATGGTGTTAGTACAGTAAAGACCATTCACTATGATGAAATACAATTCAATAGCACCACTAACTACGGCATCAACAATAATCATGCAGATTAAATAACAGCTTAATTGTAGAATTCCTAAAAAGAGGATTAATTGAAGTACTGTTGTGTTTGATTGCACAAGTTTAAGCTACTGTAAAGTGGGATCATAAAAAACTTGGCAATTCCGTATATTTTCTACACATCAAGCTCTCCTGCCAGTGGCAGATGGTGCAATATTCTCCAGGTGTGGAGCAGTGTTAATTGCAGCTATTTTAGCTGTAGTCTTTAAATGAAAACATTTATTAATTTGAGTAAAGTTTTAGCCATTTTTACCCTTGTAAGTTATGTCTAGTTTTAGTTAACGATAACTAAAAAAGTCCAGTTTAAGTCTATAAAAGTGGACTTAAATGGACAGCTCATGACCATAGGTAAAGAGAGAGCTGAGCCTGAAGGCAAAGCTCTCGATTTTCAGGTCAATCTTAGTTCCAATCCTTACCTACGGTCATGAGCTTTGGCTAGTGACCGAAAGAATAGATTGCAGATGAAAGTTACTGAAATGAGTTTCCTTCAAAAGGGTGGCTGGGCTCAGCCTTAGACATAAGAAGAATGCAGACGCCCTTGGCAACAAACTCTTTCTGTCTGTGAATGGCTCAGTGAGTCAGTGCGCATGTGGGTTGTGGAGCGAGTGAGGAGAGGGAGAACGGAAGTGAGTGGGTGAGTTCGGTAATTTGCGATAAAATCCATTGGGGGTCAGTCCCAAACCTTGACAACATTTGCTCAGAATCTTTTCAATTCAAATGCTTTTTTGTTTAACTGGTACCACAGCCAATTAGAAAACTTTAGTTCTCTTTGCAACTGTTCTGCTTTGCAAATCAAACCCATCTGAATATTCCAACAAAAAGGGCCTTAGGCTTTGTCCACATTCAACCAACGCACCTGCTAGTTTATTCTACTTATTCCATTGTACAATTTATGAAGGCACTGTACAGATGTTGTAATATAATACAGAATTCTCTCTTGAAACCACCCAGAGGGATTTGCTTCCACTGAGAAATTCAAACTTGAAATTCATCCTCATGCCCTATGCTGTACCAGGTGGTTAGGATAATGAGCTATTAACATTTCATTTTCATTACTTTCATGCAGTAAGAGGCTCAGTCACTGTATCGGTTAATTCTCCACAAAAACCCTCTACAATGTATTTTTAGTCTGCTACATGGCTGTTAACAAGCTGCAAAGGGAGGAAAGCACACTAGCTTGAGTACCATCCACAGGGAGTGTGGAGAGGAAGTGGTCGAGGGAAAAATGACAATGTAGACTGAGTAAGAGAATACACAACAGGCTGAGAAAGTCTGTTTAGCATAATGTGCATTTCAAGAAGTGTACACAGTTCAATCAGCATCTGGCGGAGATGTGCGATGGGGTTTTAGCTGTGTGTGGATAATGATATAGGTACTGTTTCTCTGAGCATGCCTGCGCATTCTAATGTCCTCCACTAACTTGGAGTCTACCCACTATGTAAGTGTTAACAACCAGCCCTGCAGTCTATGCTTATTTCAATACAAAAATGATGACTGATAGTGTTTACTTCAGGGATTTGGTGCAGATACAGATGCCTCTTCAACAACTCGTCTTCCACAGCTTCATTTTCAAAATAAAGACAGGATGTAAAAGCTGACAAAGCTCTTTGTTTTATAAATGTGCCCGAGGACAGACACTGCGTTTGACTAGAATTGCTCACATCACTTCCAAATGGTCCATTAGGTAAGACTGATCACCTTTATTAAGTTTCCTCAGGGAGTGAAACAACCGAGAGGTGAGACAAGTGAGCGTCTGATTGGGAAAAATGTCCTCTGCATTCATGATCAAGAACTGAGTTTTACTTTAAGTGCTTTTTGACGGTATTCTCTTTGGCTTAAAGTGTATACATCCAAGGCTATAGCTTAATGACGGTTACGTCAGAGTTATCCTTGGACTCAACAGAAGTCAATGTGCCTTCATTCAATAATTATTGTTGAATGGTTTTATAAGAAACACATTCAGTGATTGTCTAGAGTGTCTTGAAGTGCCATTGAACTGTAGAACAGTGTGTCCATGAGGAAAATCCTCTACTAACTATCCCATAAGTGGAAAATGACAGTAAGATCACAAGGAAAGGTATGCATGAAGAGTGAAAGTCTTAAAAATTAAATGATTAAAGCACAGGTGATGAAAACACGTGTGTTGAAAAAGAAAGTGATAAATGATTCCGTGATGGTGGAGGTCAACTTGATGAAAATGGTTGCGATGAACTTAATCATTTTGACGGTTATTCAGCCATCATTTATCATTCTTAACACAAACAGCTTTTATTTATCATTTCCAGGAAGGGGCCTCGAGGGTGGCTGTAACAAAAAGTGATGATAAAAATGCATGGGAATTGAAAATAAAAGAGATAATCAAGTTATTTAGTGAATAATCATTTATTGCATCCAACAGACATTTATCTTTTACAACAAGCATTTTTTGTGACTTTGACTTTTATCGTTTACATCAACGCAACTTTTGTCACTTGTAAAAGAAACGGCCCGCACAAGGAACCACTCGACTCTCGACCTTTATTGTCTGCGCAGCCAGAAGAGGACGAGGCGAGCCAGAAGAGGTTTTTCTTTTCTTTCACTATTTCTCACTTAATTCTTTTCAGGACGTTTTCAAGGTGAGAAATGGATGTTCGAGATTATTAAAAATGTACCCCTTAATTTCGGCCAAATGTGTGTTTGGTCCGTCTCCGCTCCGCCACGGCAGAGGAGCTGTTTTTATGTATTCAATGTGTGTGCTTCCACTGGCTGTGCTGCGTCTCAGCTCCATCCCAGCTCTGTCAGTCCTGAGCTCTCTGCAGCAAAAGGAGCAGGAAAACGGAAAGTTTGGCATAATCCCTTCCACTGTTACCAAAGATGCCAACCTCCCATACTACGTCCATCCCTCCATCCAGTGAGAGATTTCTACCTTGGTCTACCTGACTCGGGTATCTCAGCTGTGGTTCAGTTTGAGCCAAAATGACTGAATAATCCTGTTTGATGATTTCTGTCTCATTATACCAAAACGATGAGCAGTTTGCAGCAAATACTAGTTGTAGTTATGTGGTTTTAAAGACTGACATTTAACCATACATTATATTTCTGTATGGTCCAAACATTATCTATGAATTTTGTAAAATCACACTTACTGTATGATCCTTATTTTTCCTCTTTCATTTACCTTTTGTTTTTCTGATCTGTCTGTGATTGTTTTTGCGGTGAGTGTGGGTATGTCTCTGAAATGCAATGAGCATGTAAGGATGTATCAGAGCACACCATCACTGTGGCCCTGTGATAACACATCTCTGTGTCCCAAATTGCCTGTCTAGAAGTCAAGGAGATTAGACGCAAACAGGCCCTCCTGAATTCAGCAGCCATTACTCTCAAAATCGAAACAGTCCATACAGTCCTGTGTGTGCACACTACACTACACTACACTACACTACACACACACACACACACACACAACTGTGAAAGTGCTTAACCTGTCCAAACAATCTATCAGGAGAGATTCTGGAGATAATAATGTCCTGTTTTCTCCCTCACCTTTTAAACCCTGCTCATTCTTTTGGTTCTTTAGTTCAACATGAAACACGTATCATTGAAAACATTGCTGCATTTAATATCTGT
Source organism: Labrus bergylta (assembly GCF_963930695.1). Lineage (NCBI taxonomy): Eukaryota > Metazoa > Chordata > Actinopteri > Labriformes > Labridae > Labrus > Labrus bergylta. The sequence continues at coordinate 14,542,604 of NC_089214.1, forward strand.
TCCCCTCCACAACATGTCTTCACCATGGGTTTGGTATTCTAAGGCTGCACCAGATAATTCTTCACCTCTTGTGCTTCCAATGGCTCCAAGAGATCACAGTTTGAGAAATGTGAACTTTAATACTCAAGAATCCTGAAAGGTGATGTAAGTGTGCTGCCAGAGCCGTGACAGCTGTGTGATTGCTTTATACCAAAGGATACCAAAGGGATGAGGGAGGGAAATGATTGAATGTTGGTTGATTGTGTTTTATTTTTCTTCACCCTGCATAGAAAGCTTCCTTGCTCTTGGTGTTGAGGAAACGCTGTTGAATTTGCTTCTTCAGACTCAATGTGTCCTCCTATGCAAGACATTTTCCACCAGTGACCGAGCTGACACAATAATTTAATTCGAGCAAATAAGTTAGCTCTTGCAGCAGCTTAATTAGTGTGCCAGGGTTCTCCTCTTTGTGCGTTGTGGGCGTATTAAAGCTGACATTGAGATTTAGCCAGAAGAATTTTGGAGGATAATTTCCTCCCCAAATACTTCTTGCAGAGAGCCTTAAAAAGGTAAAGCATCAAGGACAAAAAAAAGGAAAAATTCAATTAAATAATGATTTGAAGACATTAAGGTTGTCAAAACATTTCAGTACTTTGACACTTTTTAATCCCAAGTGCTTTAAAACAGTAAAATCTCTGTTATGTGTACATTTCAATTGTATTTAAAAGGACAGAGGATATGAAGGAAAATACAGACAGTTGTCATATTTTCAACGAACAGCTGCCGCTAGTGAAAGAGAGACAGCTGCAGTGGTCAGTCGATATAGAGGTTAGGTAGAGAGAGCAAGCGCCACTAATGACAACAAAATGGTGATACAGAGAAGTAAGATGATATTTTTGACAAAGAACTTAAAACACATGGACACACCTCGGCACAAACATGCAGAAAGGTGCATGATTTTTTTTTTTGATTGCTGCTGATGTTTCACTCCTTACTGCTCGCCCTTAGTGTCCCTCAAGCATTGGATTTTGGATCATTGCAGAAATAAGTTCTGTGGCAAACGCACGTTTTTGAAGCGAAGGCGTTTTGTTCAACAAGATAACCTTCACAGATGAACACAATTTTTATTTTTTTTTAAGCGTTAATACGGCAGACAGAAGTAAAAAGCTAACGTTATGCTACAAGTGAACTACACCACGGTCGGATGGTATTGACGTCACTACCGCTATGCTTCAGATGATCTCCGATAAACTAATCCATGTAGCTTAATAAATTGCTTATTAACCTAATATTTGCCTTAACCCAAAGATTAAACCTACAGGAGACATCACAGACTAGTGAGAGAGTTCCCGGCCTTTGTGTCCGGCGTGATGACGTTTAATGTCCCCGACAACCACCGTAGTTACATTTAGCCACTTGTTCGCAACTCCGCTTTGACTGATTGTTCCCTTTGTCAATTAAACATTAGTCATGTCAACCTGCATGCCTTTTCTAAAATAACCTCATTCATCAGTTTATCACAACATCATGGAACAATGAACTTTTTATAGCTAAACCATTTCATGGTCTTCAATTCACAGTTTTGGATGATAAAATCGACCTGTATTAAGTGTTTCAGACAGAAAAGTTTATTACGTTACCAGCAACCCAGCTTGCAGCTCTCCAGGAAAATGAGACAGAATTACTTTTCATTTGAAACTTTGGTGTTCTTTTATCCTTTCTGTTGTGCTTCTTTAAAGGAGGTGAACTCTGTGGATGATTTGGCTTCTTCTGTATTAAGAACAAATTTAAAAATCAAAGTAAAAACCTTATACCTTTTACAAAAAAAGCTAGCATTGGCTCCGCTTGCCCCTCCTGGCTCCAGTGTCTGCTAAAACACATCAGGGACTGACGTATTCAGGGACGGCTGGTATAAAGTTGTTGTACATATTGTTTTACATTTTGAGTGACAACCAAGCTAGCTCTGTAGCACCCTGTCCCATTTTCTTCCTTGTTGTAAATGAATGACAGGTGTCATGGCCCGACCTCTTGATTGTTGATCATTTGGGCTGAATTCATTCAGCCAACTGGCCACAATGATCTAACAGTATAACACTATGATACGGTACGATGAGATACACTTTGTCCCGTTGGGAAAATGTGTCTTGGACTCAAAATGCTGCCAAACATTTTGCTGTGTTCACTGTAATGCAAAAACAACAACACATTTTTACATTTTACATTTTGCCATAAACGTACCTGCCTTTGCCTCTTTGAAAAATGAAATGTATCAACATGTGATACATTTGGCTGTGGAATGAGTTCGGCAGCTCGTTTTTTACCTCTTCTTCTGTCACTGACCCTGCAGCAGTAAAAAAAAATAATAAAATACTGAAATAATCTTGCTGATGCTCCTCCTTTGCTTGAGTTTGTCACATAGAGGTGTTTGTAATACTTCCAGACTGCTTTCTAACAAATAAACTTGACATTGTGGAGTAAAACCGCTTGTTTCTTGAGTTTAAATTATTACTATCACAATGCAAATTCTGTTAGCCCCTGAAAGGCAATTTCCATTCTGCGATAGCATCAAGCTAACAAACTGAGATGTACATCTCACGTGCACCATCCCCCACTGGCTCCATGTGTTAATTTCTTACATACTGTTCACATTAGAAAGATATTACTTTCCAATGTGACTCCAATGTCAGCGATGGGGGTCATATCTTCAGTCCTCGCTCTCTGCAAAAACACATTACAAAAACACACATAAACCGTTAGTTGTAGTATCTCTCCAGTGCAGCTCTGCAAGGACATCTATCTATGGAAAACAATAGAGATTTGTACTTGAAATTCTAATTATACGAACATTTGACTACTGAAGCCACATTGCAGGTGATCGAGCACTCCTGCAGGAAAAACAAGACAGTAGATATTTTTTCCCCACATCAGTCATTGATGCACCTATCAAGAGAAAACAGTGTAGAAAGATACTGCAGCGTCAAACAACAAAGGTGGTATTTGGGAAGAGGCTAACTCACAGGGAGTTTTACATTCAAATCAAAGCTCTGCACTGAGTCCACATGAATAAAGGACGCTGGGTGTGCATTCAGGCCTAGTGAGTTTAGGGGGAAACATGCAGCAAAACAAAACAGAAGGGTGAACAAAAAAGACTGGGCAAGCAGACAGCAAGCACTGTGCTCCCAGATATGATAGCACCTCGAGCTAACCTGTCTGCATGTGATAAGCGTCAAACGCCTATAGCGGTGGCTTCTGGTTTGTATAAGAGCACACAGGATTCAAGTTTAGCTCAACACATTTATCTGATTCTCTCCCTAAATGTCCATTCCATAACCATCCATCATTTTGGAGTTGGGTGTTTCGTTTGGTTGTTCTAAAGTAGTTAAAGCTCAAAATATGTGCACATGAAAAATATTATGCATAAAGGAGGAAATTAAATGTTTACAAATCCCAAATATTTTGACTGCTTTTGGGCATTTTTGTTAAGAGGATAGATTTTAGACAAACACTGATCGACTAGAATCGTCTAACTCCTTCGTTAAGGCTGCAAACGTTTTCTTTGCCTTGCTATTGGGTAAAAAAAACTAATTATGGTGTGTGAATCATAAAATCAGATCATGGTTGCTCACGGCATTAAAGGCTTAATAAGCGTTTTTTCACACTTAAATGTAGCAGAAATCAAATATATCCTCTGAAAATAACTCTGTGAGTCATGACTTTCTACAATGGGTGTAACACCAGAGTCCCACTGTCTGTGATGCTCTCCGAGCTTTCCGAGTCCTATCTTCACTTTGTTTACCTCGCCGGGACGGCAGGGGCCCGTTTCTGAAAGAAGGTTCAACAAACCCTCAGTCTAACCCTGAGCTCTGAGTTGATTTACTCACAGATGGGAAACTCTGAGTTTTCGGTTCCAGATCAGCTGATTTGAATTTGTTAAATCAACTCTGAGTAGGTTCACTTGGTGTTCAGCGCGTGCACCACAACGATTAAAAGCTAACATGAATGGAGCCCCAATTCTACGATTCACCATGGCAACAGGGGACAAAAAAAAAAAGAGATCCTCGTACTTTAACCATCTCGAAATATATCAATATATTCATGTGGCCATAGGCTACGGCAAATATGAACAGGTTTTAAGAAGGAAAAAAAGTGACACTGCTGCAGCGCACCGGCAAAGGAGAGAAAAGTGGTAGAAAACAGCTGCTCGTGTCAGCGCGTAAAGTCTATTAATTTAATATTTAATCAGAATCATTATAGGCCTATTGCAGGTCAAATCTGGTGGAATGGTATTAAACTTTACAATTTATTGTCATTAAGATGCAATCCAGTAGAAGAAAAGCGACTTCTAAACAGCTCAAAATGAAATAAGAACATAATAGGCTCATATTGATTTAAAGTGAACTTCATTCAGAGTTTATTTGAATGTGCATTAACTTTATCCCCAACATAATGCTGTATTCACACATATAGGCTAAATATCCTCTCATCTTTATCCCGTTTAGTTTATTAATTAACCCTAATTAAATTAACATCTCCCGACGTTAATGTAGGCTCTAATTCCCTGCGGAGTAATGCAGTCCCTTCATATCGAGGCTCGACTAAAAGACATGTCATGTTCGATAAAATAGATTGTCTTATACGCTGTAGTAGGCTATTGCCACCCTAACATATCATATGAGAACAAACTGGACTCAGAGGTAAAGTAACCTCTTACTCTGAAACAGGCTGGAGTTACCCCTCTTTCTCGGGTTTGAGTGACCTCCTCTTCTGAAACGGAATACCCAGAGTTTCCCTCATTTCAGGGTTAACTGACTCACAAAACCTTCTTTCAGAAACGGGCTCCAGGTCGGCTCATCCCCTTGCATATAAAAGTTGTTTAATCGAGGGACTAGAGAAAAGAAGAATAACATACTGTACTCACTGATTAACTGAATGTCATGTCACGTAAGTGTTTCTAGATCACGGTCATTCCGTGTAAATTTACATGCAGTGTGAAGATACAAGGATAATAAGCATTAGCATTGTTTTGGTTTCATGCTGGTGCTCAAGGGTGACATCTGTTGGATCAAAAAAATCGCATATAAAGCCTTTAAGGAAAAGGGCAGATTATTGACTGAGTTATGGATATAGCAGTCAAACAAACTCACTTTGCTTTAATAAACAGGTGCAGTCAAAGCTTACACATTTAGTATTTAATTTATTAGAAAACAAGAAAAGAATGTTGGAAAAAAAAAAATACATTCCACATTTCAAAGTAATCTAATGCAAACAATGATTCAAAATGATCTGTTACCCCCAAAGGCATGCCAACAAATAAGGTGGGAGGAGATAGGATGGGGCTATTCCCCGATGTGAGCGGCTCGCTCCTGCAACACATGAAAGACAAACAGTGCACACAGTGCAGAAATTGGAAGCGCAGTGCGAGGTGTTGGATGAGATAGTTTTGACAAACAGGCTTGCAGTGTCAGGGGAATAAGCCCCTGAAGTGCGACCCTGAGCAGCACATATACTCTTGGTTTGTTTGAATTATATAAAATACTTCAGCGGTCTAGTAGCACAGACGACAGGTTGTTCTGATAGGGCAGATGTGATTCAGCTGAAGCTGCTGATACAGAGGATGTTTTTTTAAAGGTCAAAATATTTTTTTGAGAGTCATAAAAGGTCTGGGAAAAACATTTTAAGCATGCAAATAAACATGCTCATTGCTCATTTGGTTTTATTTTTGCTCACCTTGATAGTGCTGCAGAATAGTTTAAAGTGGGGGTCTGATACAACAACAAATAACACTCCACCAGTAATAAATGTGACAGCACATTCAAACTTGAACAAAATAAACCAACAGAATAACCTTCAAGTTTGCGTTTACACAGCCAACCTTACCCGCACACATCACTAAATCACAGCGGCGCAGCAAAGTGTAAAGCAGCAAATAAAACCAACAAAGTAGAATAACATGACATAGTAAACAAAGATCAACGATTCTAAGGAAGGTCTGCATCGCCGAGGTTGGCCATATGGCGATGCTACAAGCTGACAAAAGTTGCAAAAAACAAAAATATGCTCTCCAAATCCTCAGGCTATTTAAACATGCAGTGTGTGTCTAGCTCCACCCTTTAGGGTATCATCGGTACCCTTGGCACCCCAACAGAAAGGTACCAAAAAAGTAGGACGGTAGGGTTCAGTTATTTTGGTACCCTTCCTAACTTTTGACAGTGAAAATGCCAATAATTGTGTACCGTCTACTGGTGTGTGAGAGAATATAAGCAGTCTCCCTGCGTCAACTTAAGCTGAGCTCCACATAACCTCGTAATACACTTTGTTCACAAGTGGTCAGTCGATGGAATTTACTTCAAAGTAAATGAAAACATATGGATGATTTTGTTTTTTCATTCAAATAATCGTGAGACTTTACATGACACATGGTGATAAGACATGAAAATGGAGGCTTTTGGCATCCATGTTCTGAAACAAATTAACTTTCAAGAACACTCAACGTGATTTTCACAGAAGCACAATATAAAGCTGCCAAGATACACAAGACATATTAAAAGGAATAAAGAACAGCAACAAAGTAAACTGCTGTATTGTTGAAGTAGAAAACTGTAGTTGTCAACTGCACACCAATTACAGAGTAATCATGAAATGCAGCACAAAAGTATCCTGTTAGCGGAGATGAAAAGAGGACCGTCTGTGACTGAGTGATGAAGGCTGTTTGAAATCAGGGATGGAGGGATTTTTTTTTTTCAAATGTTACCTTGACATCGCAGCTTTGTTACATGTTATGTTGCATTGTTACTAAAGACACTGCAACCTTCTGACCTGTAAACAGAGAGAGTTCTGAAATAGCCAAAATGTGCTGTTATTGATAAATGTAAAAAAGAACCCAAAAAAAGGAAGTGGAAAAATGTGTTTTTGTTATCTTACCAAGGCCAAAGCTTGTATAAGGAGCTGCAGAGTCCCTGCTGAGGTGGAGGCTGATAACATTGCTGTTTACAGAGCAAACCTGCAGGATCAAGTCTGCCTCAACGACAGTCTGTTTCTCAGAGTATCTTCAGAATTTTCAGCTAGCTACGCAGGAGCAGCCATGCTGTGGTCAACACTGATTAAAATGGTCTTGTAGAAGAGTTCAGCGCAGAGCCGAGCAGAGTGGATTAGAGAAAGTGGGGGAGGTGGATTCAGACCGGACCCTGGGGGAACCTGGTGGAGACGGTGCAACGTGGAGAGCTCCCCTCAATTACATGTGATAAGTGCGGCGCGATAGGCGGGAGGTAATCCCTGTGAGATCCCAGGTCGGCTTGGATGACGAGGAGCATCGGCTGGTCGACAGTATCAAAAAGGCAGCAGACAGGTGGAGGATGAAACGGATAAGACGCAGGAACAGTTCCAGCAGAGAGCAGCTCTTCTGTCTCGCTTGAATTGGCCTTAAAGGCAAACAGAACTGTTTGAGAAAGGGATCATTTTGTTGGTACATTAAAGCTTTTTATTGCGTTTTACGCCAGAAACGGCTTGTAAAATAGAAATGGAAACTATTGCATAAAGAAATATAGAAACCTGTTCATGCTTTTAACAAAAGGTAATTGTTCAGTTCAGTTCAGACCCTTACTTTCCCAGTAAGGGAAATTTGATTTACAGCAGTGGACAAAAAACTCAACAGATAAAAAGACATACAACCTGATGTAATACAACCAAGAAAAATTAAAGAAAAAGTCACTGTTCCTTAAAAGTTACACTGGAATGGTATCAAAATGAAAAGGTGCAGTCAAGGATTAAAGAAGATTAATTGCCCGAGGAACATATGAGAGTTTGTATCTGTTGCTCTTGGCCCTGGGCAGCCTGTACCACTGACCAAAGGGGAGAAGAACAAATTCCTCCAAGAGAGGATGGTCAGAGCTGGACAAGATCAACTTTGTTTTCCTCACAATTTGTCTGCTCCAGATATCTAACAAGGAAAGCTACTGGCTGTATTAACTATACTGGACATACTGGAAAGACGATTCTTGTTGTGCACTGAAAGGTTACCATTCCATGAGATACAAACAAAAGGTTAAAATGGACTGAAAAGATCGGTAGAATAAAACCATTAGTCTTGTCCACATTAAAAATAATCATTCTGTACAGAAAGTAGAGTCTCTGAAGGTCCTTTTTGCAGATTGCATTTATTCTTTTCATGATTTAAGTTCTTGTCCATCACTGTGCCCAGGTACTTGCAACACTCAACACCCTAGGTGTGACTTTGTTCATAGTTGGGAGGGTTGAGAGGGAAGTCGATGACCATCACTTTGTTTGTTTTTAACATTGATCTTTAAGAAGTGGTGGTCGCACCACTCCACAGCGTCCTTCACAACAGGCTCGTGATCGACCTCTCCTTCCTGTAGCAGACTCATTAAAACAGTGTCGTCTGCAAACTTCAGGAGATGCCTGTTTACATAGATGCTCCTGCGGCCATTTGTATATAAAATATGAAATAAAGGAGACAGGACACACCACTGGGGGTGAGCCTGTGGATGACAGCCACTTCTCGGATAGAGCACCATTCGCCCTGACTGC